>NC_045428.1:399635967-400235967 GCF_902635505.1 Sarcophilus harrisii | reverse complement strand
TGTTGTATGTATGTATATAGATGGATATATGTATGTATATATGTACATATATTTGTATATATATACATATATATAGTAAATAAATTAACCTGGGATGACAGATTTAGAACTTGAAAGAGCCTTAAAAATTTAGTTCAACCTCCTCATGTTAGATATGAGGAAATTGAAGGCAAAGAAAGTCAAACAATTTGCCCAATGTTATACCACTAGTAACACAATGTGAACTCAAATCTTCTTGACTCTAAAAAACAGTATTTTATGCTCTATGTCACTGAAGCTATTAATTGATATATGGTGAGGAAATAGAATGTGCAGCCTTAAAAAAACTAAAAAATAAATCATTTAAATTTCTTCCTTCTCCACCCTTTCTGTTTCCTTCTGTCCCGCTTTGCTGAAACCAATAAGTGTAAGAAGATTCTTTTTAGCCTCATCTTTTATCTTAAATGCAAGGGATTAACAAAATCACTTGATAGGGCCAAGGGAGGTGCTGGAATGACCACTGTACCAGTAGAAGCAAAGGATCCCAATGGATCATCTGTATGGCAGGTTCTTAATCTAAGATCCATACATTCCCCAAGGAGTCTATAGATAGATTTCAGGCTGTACAAAAACTTGTTTAGGAAAAAAAAAAATCTTTATATTTACTAACATTTGGATTTTTTGTAAGCTTATGTATTTTGTTTTATGCATTTATAAACATTATTCTGAGAAGTGAAGTCCATAAGCGTCAGTGGATTATCAAAGGGGTCCATGACAAAAAAGGCAAAGACTCCCTGATTTATATGAACCAATCCCCTTTTTATTCCTTAGCACTTCCAAAAAGATATTAATTCAATGATATTCTTTCTGGCCTTGGGAGGAAATTTACTGTATATAAGCTAGTTCCAAATACTTCAGGTTCCTCCTTCAGAGAAAGAAGAAAGGGCTCAGCTTTTTAGAATAAATAAACTTCAATATCAATAACTAATTATTAAAAGTGAGCTCTGGGGAAGGTTGTGTGGTTCAACTCCAAAGACTCCTGAAACATTATCCAGGTAGGTATATTCAGCTAGCTGAAGTTATCTCTGAGGTATGACTCAATCACACATTTTAGTTGCTTTTCACTTATTAATTGGCATCTGAGTCAAGAGGGACACCATGAGCCATATTCAAAGCTGAATCTATCTCTCTTTTAAAAGAAAAAGTAGGAAGTAACTTTTATTTCTTTTATCATAAAATACCAAAACCTTGCCTGATTATAAACTGAAATCACGTCTTTATTATTTGGAAAAATTGAATGATGGCTTCCCCTTCATTTTATTTTAATAAATAATGCAGAAAAATCAGAGTCTTTAAGAAAGATTCTTCATTTGAAGAGAATATAACATTTAGAAAACAATGATGAGGTGATTTTTAGTCCCTACCTGAAGGCTAAAATCTCAAAGTCATTCTTTTTAAATTTTCTGGATTTTTTTTTCTAATTTTTATCCCTTTCAGATATTTTAACATGAGATGGAATTGTAGGAAGAAAAAAATAGGTGCGTCCGTACTCTACAGAAGTATTTTCCATTCTAGTTTGGCCATTTTTTGGCTTTGAAATATATTGACATACATCATAAAGAAAGGGAAGTTTTTAGTCACATAAACACTCTTTTAAAAAATAATAGCTTTTTATTTTTAAAATATATGCAAAGATAGTTTTCAACATTCACCCTTGCAAAACCTTCTGTTCCAATTTTTCTCCCTCCCTTTCCTTCATCCCCTTCCTTAGGCAGCAAGTAATCCATTACATGTTAAGCATGTGCAATTCTTCTACACATTTCCACAATTGTCATGTTGCACAAGAAAAATCAGGTCAAAAAGGGGGAAAAATGAGAAAGAAAACAAAAAACAAGCAAACAACAACAAAAAAGGTGAAAAAATTATGTTGTGATCCACATTAGTCCTCTTTGTGGATGCAGATGCTCTCTCCATCATAAGTCTATTAGAACTGGCCTGAATCATTTTGTTGTTGATGAGAGTCACGTTGATCAGAACTGAACATCACATAATCTTATTGTTGCTGTGTACAATGCTCTTTCTCTCAGTTCTACTCGCTTCACTCAGTATCAGTTCATATAGGTCTCTCTGGGTCTCTCTGAAATCATCCTGCTGGTTATTTTTACAGAACAATATTTCATAACATTCATATACCATAACTTATTATCCATTTTCCAACTTATGGGCATTCACTCAGTTTCCAGTTCCTTGCCACTACAAAAAGGCTGCTATAAACATAAATGCTCTTAAACTAAAAGTTGATTGGGGATATTTTAGAACAAAATAGAACAAATTAAGCATTTTTACAAAAAGAAATCACCACACAAAAATATATTTTGATACATACATCATTTTGTCATCTATGAAGTTTCATCACAGAGTTGAGTCTAGATTTTCATAAGCTATGATAACAAAACACAAGACTTTAATTACAGGCTTGTTAACAGATAGCATCTTCTGTCTAAGTACCAACCAAAGGAAAGGCTTATTACATCATCACTAGGTGATAATTTTTTTTGGTCACTGTGGCTTAAGAAATAAAAAATAGTGCAGAAAACCCTGGCTGTCAAAGTGGTAGAAAACAAGACAGAAGCACTCAGAATCATATAGTTCTTAAATTGTCTAGAAAACCTTAATTTAATTATTTTATTTTATTTAACTATTCTTCAAGTGTGTTTTTTGTCTAATAATCAAGAATATGACCTAGTATATGAAGAAATAAATTATATATGTATATATAGGCATATATGCCTTTATATTGGCATTATATATGCATGTGTGCATATATATATACAAACAAATATTGTATGTATGTGTGCCTGTACCTGTAAACTTTCTTTATTTGCCACTTCTAGGAAGACTTGTGAAAGTTCCTTCTCTTAAATAGAGGTAAAGGGTAGTTAGATAACACAGTAAATAGAGCACTGGCCTGGAATCAGGAAGACCAGAGTTTAAATGTGATTCCAGACACTTACTATATGTGTGACTCTGGGCAAATCATTTAACCCTGTTTGCCTCAGTTTCCTCATCTGTAAAATGAGCTGGAGAAGGTTATAACAAACAAGTTTGGTATCTTTGCTAAGAAAATCCTAAACAGTGCTGGAAAGAGTAGAACACGACTAAGACACAAACACAAAATACAGCTCATGGGTCTATCTTGAAGTGGCAAAAAAAAAAAAAAAAAAAAAAAAAAAAAAAAGGAATTGGCAGAGCTGGATTCATTTGATGCCAAAAGGAAAACAAAAAGATCATTTCACAGGACACTTGGTCACATTACTTTGAAGTGCTTAGGGAGAGCAAATACACCATTATCAAGATAATTACAAGAAAGCATTTCTTCTCAGTTTTTTCCAGCAAAGGACTGCTCTCAGATGAACTCCTCCCTCCTGCTTTCCCCTGCTGCTGATGTTGTCTGAGTCTCTGCCTGTGGATTGGCACCCTCTGCCCCCTGAGTCATATGTCACTACCCAGGTGAAACTTGGGAAGGCTGCTAAAAATCAAGGTGAGCCAAAGAAAATTACTCCTCCCCCAAAAGACATAGAAGACAATGCACATGAGGACATGTCAGAAGATGAAGAAGAAAGCAGTGGAGAAGGAGTGGTTCCTTAGAAGAAATGCAAGAAGGCTGTGGCTACATCAGAAAAAAAGCCTAAAAAGTATTGTTGTTACCAGACTTGCAGAAAGAAGTCACTATTTCTAATGAGAAAGCCTCCAAACTCCTGACAAGAAAGTGTCTACTCCAGTCAAAGCTGTTATCAGAGCAGGCAAAAAGGTGTCATTCTAGCTGAACCAGCAGCTCCACTCACCTGCCCACAGGACAAAAGGAGCAAAAAATGGGAAGAATGTCAAGAAAGAGGACAGTGAATCTGAAGAAGAGGAATGTGAAAAAGAATGAAGAATTGAGTCACTAAAAAGCCCCCAAAATGAGAACAGCTCCAGACAACCAAGACTGAGGAGGATAGTGATGAAGATAAAGATGAGACTGAAGAAGCTATGGATACCACACCTGCTGAAGGGAAGGAAGCTTCTATGAAATCTGCTCTTGGCAAAGCTGAGAAAATCATGGAATCAGAGGAGGAAGAGGAGAAAAATGAAAAGGAAGGGGAGGAGGAAGAGGAGGGAGAGGAGAGGAGAAGTTCCCATCAAAAAAGCACCAAGGAAGAGAGAAAAGGAAATGTGCAAACAGAAAGTTTCCAAAGTCAAGAAATAGAAATTGGAAACTAAAACATCTACAAATTTCAACCTTTATGTTGGTAACCTGAACTTCAACAAAATCACTACTGAGCTAAAAACTGGCATCATAAATTTCCTTGCAAAATAGGACCTTAGAATTGTGGATGACCACATTCGTGCCACCAGGAAGTTTGCTTGTTGGAATCTGAACCAGCCAAAGACTTGGAAAAACTTCTGAAACTCAATGGCTCCAAAGTCCTTGATTTTGAAATGAAACTGGAAAAAGTTAAAAGAAAACAAAAAAGATTAAGATGCAAGGAAACTCTTTGTCAAGAGTCTGCCTTACAAAGTAACTCAGAAAAAAGTTAAGGAAGTGTTTGAAGTTGTTATTGAGGTTAGACTGGTCTGTACCAAGGACAAGATACTCAAGGGAATACCCTCTATTGAATTTAAGCAGAAAAGGTACTGAGATTGATAGTCAGGTTCTCATTTTGAATTACAGAAGGGAGAAAAGTCAGACAATTCAAGAGGTGGGAAGAATAAGTCCTTGAGTGATAATAACAAGTTGGCATGATAAAGACATAGTTGCTGAATAATCTAACCCAGAGTACTACTACTGTAGAACATCTGCAGGAAGTGAATGAAAAGGTAGTGTCTATTAGCTTACTACAAAACAACCAAGGCTAACCCAAAGGTGCATACTCATTGAACTTGTGGAAGCTATGAAAGAAACTCTGAATTTTTAAAAACAATATAGAAATAGATTAGAGATATAGAAGGCAAATTAGTGCACCACCAAGGAGCCAGTCCTACAAAATTTTGTTCACAAAGGTCTGTCTGAAAATACAATAGAAGAAACATTGAAAGATTCATTCCACAGCTGGCACATTGGTGCCAGCACAGGACATCTAAAAGCTTCAGTTTTGTGGAAAACAACTGAAAAGATCCTAAAACTTCAAGAGGCCATGGAAGTGTTGGAGATTGGTGGAAATAATGTAGCTGTGAACTGGGCCAAATCCAGGGTATTTGGAGGCTGGGGAAGTAGTCATGGCAGTGGTAGTCATGGAGATTTCAGTGGCTGAAGAGGTGATAAAGAAAGCCAAGGGGGTTTTGGTGGTAAAGTCTGAGAAAACTTTTGAGGTTGGGATGATTTACAAGGGGGTGAGGAGGAGGAGGAAGAAGAGAAAGAAGAGGAACAGAAAGAAGACAAAGTTTTGATTAGGTTCTCCCCCATTCCTTTCTCCCCTGCTATTTGAACAGACTCTGGGGGTATTATTCCATCATCTAATCATTGACAGAGCCTTCTGGAACATTACAAGACAATATGCAGTCCAGAAGTCTTTTCAGAAAAACCTCGATCAAATTTCAAGGGAGAGAGAGGGTTGATTTTGACTGGATGAGTATTCCATATAAACTCTTTTGTAGAGACGGGGGTTAGTTGTGGGAGTTATCCTCTTTGTCCATGAGTTTTCTTGAGTTTATAATGTTCTATCTCATTTATAAAACTGGTTTTTCCTACCAAAAAAAAAGAGATTAGTATAATAATCCTAACACTCATTACTAAACACGAACTGGGGAAATTCTATAAAGAACTTGACAAGGTTGTCTAAAACAAATAAGCACTTAAGTTGATACTTTAATGAGAAGGTAAGCCAATGGGATAACAATTAAAACTATGTTAGAAAATACAGGTTATGATTAAGAAACGAAAAAAACCAAAAGCTACTCAAAGGACTACACATATATATATTATGAATACTTCCTTTAGAAAGAGAGTTGAATAGTTCTGGATGACTCAAGGGCCAAATGTTATCTTGCAAAAAAAAAAAAAAAAAAAAAAAAGAAAAGAAAAGCTATGTCAGAATATTTAGGTACTGATACAGGAATTCTTTTTAATTTGCCAACTATGTACAATCATAGCATTGATAACTTGAACCAAAGTCAAAATTAATAACACCTGACTAAGCCAGCTTATCTCTAGAATATTTAAAAATAAGGAAGGACAACAATGAATAGACATAGAATATGTAATAGATCTGTCAACATTTCTATAGTGATCTAAAAGCATTGGTGCTGATAGTAGAACCACTGCATTTAAATTCTACTATCTCACTATACATTGTTCTAAGTAGCAAAAATACTTTTAAAAATGAGGGTTGGCAGACCAGACCAAAGATATTAAGAGGAAATGTATGTTAGGTGCAGTAAAAATTCAAAAACACTAAAAGTAAATTTTTGAAATTTCTCAAAAGAGGCAAAGAGTATTAAGAATGGGAAAATTCATAAACCTTAAATTTTGCTTTTAGGTGGCTAAGAGGAACTACTGAACTTCAGCCAGGAATCAGGAAGTAAGGAAGACCTGAGTTTAAATCCTATCTCAGATACTTACTAGCTGGGTGTTTTTACAAGTCATTTAAATTCTCTCAAACTTAGTTTCCTTATCTGTAAAATGGGGAGAAAAATAAAGCCCACTTCACAGGATTGTTGAGAGTCAAATGAATAAATATATGTACAGAACTTTGAAAACCTTAAAATGTTATTTAAATGCTAGGTTTTAGTGTTGTTGTTGTTAACCATATGTCTACTTTTTAATCCATGCAAAATTAGAAGAATACTCTCTTGGTACAATATTATAGGAAGAATTCAGGAATCAGAGGATCTATAATCAAATAGCTCTGTAACCAATCATTATATAATCTATTTTATTTTATATATATTATTGACATATATGTAATATATATCATATATATTGTATAAATATAAATTATAACTTATTAATTTGTAAACTGTGGATTTCTGAGGTCCTTGCCAACCCTCTGTAAATAAGCCCATGCAGAGCATCCTTAATGATAATAAAAGTCAGTTCTACCAAAATAATTTTCTTAGTAGTTCGCATCTTCACAATTATACAAATGGGAAGAATAGAAAATATATTTTCTTACTTTGTTTTATTTCCTTTTTTTACCTCTCAGTTGAACTGAATAAAACTTTAAAGGCTCTCAATGAAGGTGTCTCTCATATTTATATTAAAGTCTTAGAGGATTCTATGACAGTTACAACTATTGAGATTACCTTGTTCATTAATCTGCTGGGGATCAACACCTGAACTAGTTTTATTTTCTGTTGTCATGAAAGAAATTTCACTGGGATGCAAATGGAATTCCAGTTGTTTTTTGATGACAAGATGTTATAAAAGTTATCACATTTAGAAATGACATTATATTTATTGAATCACCCTCAACCTTCATCCTTCCACACAACACTACAAAGTGTCTTCAGTGAAACTCATACTCATTTGAAAGAGATCAGCCTATGCACATTGTAAAAACAAAATGGTTGAAAAGTTCATATTGTCCAGATTATGATATGTAGTTGGATGGGAAGTCCTCTGAGTTATTCTGTCTAATAGGTGCATCTTGGAGAGGTAATACGAACAGACAATGAACTGGGGCTCAGATTTTAATGGGAGGAAATCAGTCTGTATCACATTTGGAAAAGATTAAGAAGACCCCAAAGTATTTGCTATTACATAAAGACATTCTTTGACTCCCCTCAAATTTATCCTATGTATTTGTGTTCCTAGTGAATACTCTGTACCATGGATTTATGCAACCAGATAAGGAAAAGAACTCATTTTGTAGAGAAAGTAGCTGGTTTTAATAATACAGAGGTGCCTCTGACCTATTTAAATAATGACAGGAAGTTTTCTTGCACCTTTATGGGCTCTTTAAGTAATACTACCTGAAATAAATAGGCAAGAATTGCACAGGATTAGAAGGCCTAGAAGAGATATGCTATTATCAGTGAAGGAAAAATTTATATTGATAAAGCCATAAATCATTGAAGTTTTAAAGCACACATTTCATACTATAAAGTAAAATAAAATTATGAATAGCAGCAAAATGTTTTATACCCAGCATTACTTTTCATATTACATCAATCATCAAGTTTTTGTATCATCAGTTAGGAAATGTTGCATTGTGCTTTCTAGATGGTAAGCTACCATTAATCCATCTTGCTTGGGACATCACAAACAAAAGTCTTGGCCATTTAAATGCTGCTTTTTTTCAACATATTCTAATAACAAATTCAGATTTTTTTAGGTACTGTATTTTCTCCTCTCTCTAATCTGGGATTGTTACACACATACACATACATACATATATAGAGTAAGAGAAAGAGACACAGAGAAACAGAGACACAGACAAAGAGACAGAGAGAGATGAATTTATATGATTCCAAAGTCAAATGTTGTCTCTCAAGAATGAGCATGTCTTAATAGCAAATAATTTCATTGGAAAATAATTATAGACTTCCAGCCAAGATGGCGTAGAGGACACACACATCTATCTAAGCTCTTTCTTGCCCTCAGAATACTTTTTTTCATGAAAGCCTCGGAATTAGTGCATGACTGGAAAAACCCACAATACATTACCAACAGAATATATCCTTGAAATTCACCAGAAAAGGTCTGTCTTTGCTCCCAGCTGGGACAATTAGATCAGGCACAGACCGAAGGCAGCTAGTGAGAGTATGGAAGGCAGCTCACATTGAGCAGATTGAAGGCGGGTGGGGTGTGATCTCAGCCGTCTCTGCGGGGAGAACTTTATCATAGTATGAGCTACTCTGCCTTGGCAGCAAGTCAGTAGATCAGCAGAGAAGCTAAAAAGACAGGGGGTAAAGACTATAACCCTGAAAAGCTAGGGTCTCTGGGGACTTGGCCACATCCACCTGCAGTGTCTCAGCAGCTCTCAGAGTTTCAGAGCACAGATGCAGCACAACCATTGCTGTCCTGCTGGTGCCTCACTGCTGCTCCCTGCAGTCTGTAGAGGAAGCTTGGTAATAACATACGGCCCAAACAAGCAGACCTCATTTGCTTTTTTGTTTGTTAGTTTGTTTTCTTTGACTCTTCTTTGACAAAATACGCAAAAAATTAAAGTGAGCCCTAACTATCGATAGCTTCTATGCAGATAGAGAGCAGACTTGAAACCCTGAGGAGACTAAAAACATATTGTTTCCAGATGAATCCCCAAAAGGGAATATGATCTGGTCCCCACAACACAGGGCTCTTATAAAAGAAATTTAAAAGGCTCTCACACGAGATCTAGAAGAAAAATGGGAAAAGGAAAGGGAAGCTTGGTAAGAGAGTCTGGATAACTCATCCCACTTATTTAAAGATAGAGTGGAAAAAGAAGTCAAATCCTTGAAAAACAGAATTAATGAATTGGAAAAAGAAAATAGCTCTCTAAAAAATAAAATTGGCAAAATGGAAAAAAAAATTCCATAAAACAAAACAACTCATTTAAAAACTCATTTGGACAATTAGAAAAAGAAATCTTAAAAAGTGAGTGAAGAAAATAATTAATTAAAAATCAGATTTGAACAAATGGAATTAAATGACTTGAAGAGACATCAAGAATCAGTCAAGCAAAACTAAAAAAAAATGAAACAATGGGAAAAAATATCAAACACTTTTTTGGGAAAACAACAGACCTGGAAAATAGATCTAGGAGAGATAATCTAAGAATTATTGGACTTCCTGAAAAATATGATGGAAAAAAAGAGCCTAGACACTATGTTACAGGAAATTATCAAAGAGAACTTCCCAAATGTTATAGAAACAGAGAGTAAAATAAACATTGGAAGAATTCATTGATCACCTACTGAAAGAGACCCCAAAATCAAAACTCCAAGAAATATCGTGGCTAAATTCCAGAACTATCAGACCAAGGAAAAAATACTACAAGTAGCTAGAAAAAAACAATTCAGATACAGAGGAGCCACAATAAGGATTACTCGGGATCTAGCAGCATTCACATTAAAGGATTGAAGGGCCTGGAATCTGATATTTCAAAAGGCTAAGGAACTTGGTATGCAGCCAAGAATAACTTACCTAGCCAAAATGAGCATTTTGGGAATGAAGAAGAAGATGGACATTCAAAGAAATAGGTTAATTTCATCTATTTCTGATGAAAAAAACAGAACTAAACAAAAAGTTTGATCTCCAAATATAGGAATCAAGAGAAACAAAAAGGTAAAAAGAAATCTTGGGAACTATATTTCTGTTATAAATATAAATTGGTTTTACAGTTATAATGTATTATGTATATATATATCATATATAATATATATATATATGATATAATATAATTTCCACTAGAGGTGGAAAGGAAATTGTACCAGAAAAAGGGTAAAGTGGGAGTACTGCATCTCACAAAGAGGCAAAGGAAACCTCTTTTATCTGAGGGAAAGAAGGGAAGGGGATGAACATAGTGTGTTATCTTACTCTTATCAGAATTGACTTAAAGAGAAAAATATTAGATATATTTGATTTACAGAGAAACTTCTCCCACCTCATTGAAAAGTGGGAGGGGAAAAGTGAAAAGGGAAGGAATAAGCTAAGCAGAAGGAAATACAGAAATTGTGAGGAAAGGGGGTATGAAAAAGGGAGGAACTCTAAGGTGGAGGGAGGGATCCTAAAAAGGGAAGACTGTGAGAAGCAAGTGGTGCTCACAAGTTTAATACTGGGGAAAGGGGTAAAGGGGAAGGAAAGAAGAAAAACAAAAGCAGGGGTTAACAAGATGGCAAGTAATACAGAATTAGTAATTTTAACCACAAATGTGAATGGGGTAAACTTCCCCATAAAGCAGAAGCAGATAGCAGACTGGATTAAAAGCAAGAATCCTACAATATGTTGTTTACAGTAAACACACTTGAAGCAGGGTGATACATACAGAGTAAAGATAGAAGGCTGGAGCAGAATCTACTATGTTTCAGGTGAAGTAAAAAAAAAGCAAGGGTAGCCATCCTGATCTCAGATCAAGCAAAAGCAAAATCTGATCTAATTAAAAGAGAAAAGGGAGGGCACTATATCTTGCAAAAGGGTAGTATAGATAATGAAGCAATATCAATATTAAAGATATATGCACAAAGTGGTGTAGCATCTAAATTCTTAAAAGATAAATTGAGAGCTGCAAGAAGAAATAGACAGCAAAACTAAAATAGTGGGAGATCTCAATCTTGCACTCTTGGAATTAGATAAATCAAACCACAAAATAAATAAGAAAGAAGTAAAAGAGGTAAATAGAATACTAGAAAAGTTAGGTTTGATAGATCTTTGGAGAAAACTAAATAGAGACAGAAAGGAGCTTTCTTCTCAGCAGTTCATGGAACCTATACAAAAACTGACCATATATTAGGACATAGAAACCTATGCAAATTCAAATGCAGAAAGGCAAAAACAGTAAATGCATCCTTTTCAGATCACAATGCAATGAAAATTACATTCACTAAAAAGCCAGGGGAAAATAGACCAAAAAATAATTGGAAACTAAATAATTTCATCCTAAAGAATGATTGCGTGGAACAGCAAATCATAGACATAATTAACAACTTCACCCAAGAAAATGACAATAATGAGACGTCATGTGTGTGGGATGTGTGCCAAAATGTGTGGGATGAAGCCAAAGTGGTAATAAGGGGAAATTTTATATCTCTAGAGGCCTATTTGAATAAAATAAAGAAAAATAAGGGCAATGAATTGGGCTTGCAACTAAAAAAGGTAGAAAAGGAACAAATTAAAAACCTCCAATCAAACACCAAACTTGAAATTCTAAAAATAAAAGGCAAAATTAATAAAATTGAAAGTAAAAAACTATCAAATTAATAAATAAAACTAAGAGTTGGTTTTATGAAAAAACCAACAAAATATAAACCCTTAGTAAATCTGATTTTTGAAAAAAGGTAAGAGGAAAAATCAAATTGTTAGTTTTAAAAATGAAAACGGAGAACTCACTACTAATGAAGAGGAAATTAGAGCAATAATTGGGAGTTACTTTGCTCAGTTTTATGTCAATAAATTCAATAACTTAAATGAAATAGAAGAATACCTTCAAAAATATAGCTTGCCAAGATTAACAGAGGAAGAAGTAAATTGGTTAAACAGTCCCATTTTAGCAAAAGAAATAGAACAAGCTATTAATCAACTCCCTAAGAAAAAATCCCCAGGACCAGATGGATTTACATGTGAATTCTACCAAACATTTAAAGAACAATTAACTCCAATGCTATATAAATTATTTGAAAAAATAGGGACTGAAGGAGTCCTACCAAATTCCTTTTATGACACAGACATTGTACTGATACCTAAACCAGGTAGGTTAAAAACAGAGAAAGAAAATTATAGACCAATATCCCTAATGAATATTGATGCAAAAATCTTAAGTAAAATATCAGCACAAAGATTACAGAAAATCATTCCCAGGATAATATACCATGACCAAGTAGGATTTATATTAAGAATGCAGGGCTAGTTCAATATTAGGAAAGCTATTAGCATAATAGACTATATCAATAACCGAATTAACAAAAACCATATGATCATCTCAATAGATGCAGAAAAAGCATTTGATAAAATCCAACATCCATTCCTAATAAAAACATTTAAGAGTATAGGAATAAATGGACTTTTCCTCAAAATAGTCAGGACCATCTATTAAAAACCATCAGTAAGCATCATATGTAATGGGGATAAACTGGAACCATTCCCAGTAAGATCAGGAGTGAAACAAGATTGCCCACTATCACCATTAATATTCAATATTGTATTAGAAATGCAAGCTTCAGCAGTAAGACTTGAGAAAGAGATTGAAGGAATTAGAATAGGTAATGAGGAAATCAAATTATCACTCTTTGCAGATGACATGATGGTATCTTTAGAGAACCCCAGAAATTCTACTAAAAAGCTATTAGAAATAATTTACAACTTTAGCAAAGTTGCAGGATACAAAATAAATCCACCTAAATCATCAGAATTTTTATACATCACCAACAAACAATAGCAAGAGATACAAAAAGGAATTCCATTCAAAATAACTGTTGATAGCATAAAATATTTGGGAGTCTATCTACCAAAGGAAAGTCAGTAATTATATGAGCAAAATTACAAAATATTTTCCACACAAATAAAGTCAGATTTAAACAATTGGAAAAATATTAAGTGCTCTTGGATAGGCCAAGCAAATATAATAAAGATGACAATACTACCTAAACTAATCTATTTAGTGCTAAACCAATCAAGATCCCAAGAAACTATTTTAATGACCTAGAAAAAATAACAACAAAATTCATATGGAAGAACAAAAGGCCAAGAATTTCAAGGGAACTAATGAAAAAAAATCAAATGTACATGGCCTAGCTGTACCTGTTCTAAAACTATACTATAAAGCAGCGGTCACCAAAACCATATGGTATTGGCTAAGAAATAAACTAGTTGATCAGTGGAATAGGTTAGGTTCACAGGACAAAATAACTATAGCAATCTAGTGTTTCACAAACCCAAAGATCCCAACGTTTGGGATAAGAATTTACTATTTGACAAAAACTGATGGGAAAACTGGAAATTAGTATGGCATAAACTGGGCATGGACCTACACTTAACACTGTACACCAAGGTAAGATCAAAATGGGCTCATGATTTAGGCCTAAAGAATGACATTATAAATAAATTAGAAGAACATAGGATAGTTTACCTCTCAGACTTGTGGAGGAAGAAGGAATTTATGACCAAAGAAGAACAAGAGATCATTATTGATCACTATATAGAAAATTTTGATTTTATCAAATTACAAAGCTTTTATACAAACAAAATTAATGCAAACAAGATTAGAAGGGAAGCAATAAATTGGAAAAACATTTTTACAGTTAAAGGTTCTGATAAAGGCCTCATTTCCAAAATATATCGAGAATTAACTCTAATTTATAAGAAATCAAGTCATTCTCCAATTGATAAATGGTCAAATGATATGCACAGACAATTTTCAGATGATGAAATGAAACTATTTCTACTCTTATGAAAGGGTGTTCCAAATCACTATTGATCAAAGAAATGCAAATTAAGACAACTCTGAGATACCACTACATACCTGTCAGATTGGCTAAGATGACAGGAAAAGATAGTGATGAATTTTGGAGTGGATGCAGAAAAACTGGGACATTGATGCAATGTTGTTGGAGTTGTGAACAAATCCAACCTTTCTGGAGAGCAATCTGGAATTATGTCCAAAAAGTTATCAAACTGTGCATACCCTTTGATCCAGCAGTGTTACTACTGGGTTTATATTCCAAAAAGATATTAAAGAGGGGAAAGAGACCTGTATGTGCCAAAATGTTTGTGGCATCCCTTTTTGTAGTGGCTAAAACTGGAAAATGAATGGATGCCCATCAATTGGAGAATGGTTGGGTAAATTGTGGTATATGAATGCTATGGAATATTATTGTTCTATAAGAAATGACCAGCAGGATGAATACAGAGAGGGTTGGAGAGATTTACCTGAACTGATGCTGAGTGAAATGAGCAGAACCGAGAGATCATTGTACACTTTAGCAACAGTACTATAGGAGGATCAATTCTGATGGAAGTGGATATCTTCAACAAAGAAAAGATCTAATTCAGTTCCAAATGATCAATGGACAGAATCAGCTACACCCAGAAAAGTAACACTGGGAAATGAATGTGAACTACTTGCATTTTTGTTTATCTTCCCAGGTTATTTTTACCTTCTGAATCCAACTTTTCTTGTGCAACAAGAGAACTGTATGGATCTGCACACATACATTGTATCTAGGATATTCTTTAACATGTTTAACATATATAAGACTGCCTGCCATCTAAGGGAGAGGGTGTAGGGAGGGAAGGGAAAAGTTGGAATAGAAGTGAGTGCAAGGGACAATGTTGTAAAAATTATCCATGCATATGTTCTGTCAATAAAAAGCTATAATTAAAAAAATTAAAATAAAATAAAATAAAAAGAAAATAATTATAGAAGCAGTGAAAAATTTTAGTGACTGTGGCAAGTGAATTGATTGATTATTCAACTAGTTGATTATTTGGGACAGAATAATGAGTTTTCAGGAGGAAGCTAAACATTGGAGCTTAAGAGGTATTATTCTGGTGAGGTCCATGGCTGAGGTACAGAAGTGTTTTGTCTTTGACAGTGAGTGGCACCATAGGAGGGAATTTTATTAACCTCTCCGGCTATAATAACACAACAGAATGAAGTTCTGAATGAACAATGGCTCCTAGACCCCTGCCCTGGGCTCTCACTGTACTTCATCACCTCACAACTCTTCTACAACCTGGGTGATTTTTCCATAGATGTATTACCCGAAAGTTGCATGTGCTTGAGCTCACCTGCCATTTTCCATCCCCTTCAAATAGCGTTTCACAGCCTCCCTGGAGATCCTTGGCTTCTTGGCCTGGAATTCACTGCCTGGAAGAGCTCAATGTCATCTATAAACCTAGAGATGTTGCTGTGAACTCCCTCTTTCAGATCATTTGTAAAACTGTTAACTAAGACCAGTCCTGGCACAGCTCCCTGGAGGGATAAACATAGAGAATCAGCATGGGATAAGTGTAAAAAACCAGGAATGAATGAAGTAACAGGCGTAGTTTGGGCAAAATCAGGGGTGAGAAGCCATGGCAGTTAGGAAAATAAGTGACAGTGAGACTAATAGGATAACATTAAACAGTGTTTTAAAGGTAAAAGGAGAGCAGACAACATCTATTGGGAAACAACAGGATAGCATAGTTATGAAATTCAGTAATGGAAGACACATTACAGTCACCTCTTGATTATTAGTTCTATAGAAGGAGACCATTGGTGTTCGTGGTATAGGATGAAGGATAATAAACTAACACACAGCAGGAAAGATAAGCTTTATCTTTGGGTATCAGCTATGAGGTGTTGAGTTAGCAATGAGAAATTCATCCCCAGAACCCTTGGCAGTAAGGATGAAAGTGGAGATGGTGAAAAGGTGAGGCAGAAAGAGTTCTAGGCAGAGTCCAAAGATGGGCATAGGCCTAGCTTAGCTGCTTTGTACCTGTTTTTCCACAGGAAAACCATTTACTCTCTGTGTGCCTCAGTTTCCTAAAAATATAAAATGAGTTTCATTTCATGATCCCTAAAGCCTTTTTCAACTCAAATATTTTATGATTTTGTGGAGCTGCAGAATAACCAGCAGAAGAAATTAGGATCAAGGAAGGGGAGGTAGGGATATAGGGAGAACTAGGAGTGGGGAGATAACTTGAATTGTATGTAGTTAGCCTGCGTGCAATAATATGAATTTAGACCATATTATATTTAAAGGCAATGAAGAAATAATTGTGACAATAAACTTTGGATTAAATGAAAGGAGAAAAATATAATCTCAAGAACTGACTGATAAAAAGGTTAAGCTAGAAGATAATTAGGGTTCTGGAAATTCTCAGGGAAAAGAATTGAAAGATTTGGCACTTGCCTAGATGTATAGGGAAAAGAAGAAAAGGGCATAGAAAGATATCAGGATTGACAGAAAGGAAGGAGAAAATATTTGAAGAGGCAACAATCTCAGCTTCACTTTATACTTAAAATCCTGAAGTTAGAAATCCAAAAAAAGCTGTTAGATAATGATGAACATGCTACCTTAGAACAAGGTGCCCTTTACTTCTGAGTGATTTAGAAGTAGCTAGAATGATGATAGTTCTTAATTTGTCAATGATATCAACTCTATTTCATGCTGCTCCTCACCCTGGCTAAAAGTATTCTCTCCTTCCTTAAATTTTCCTAAAGTGATATGGTTGGATTGCTTCTTCGTCCCCATTATTTTCTATGTGTCTACTACTACAGAAAGTAAATGTCCAAAGAGCAAGGAGTAGGTCATTAAAAAAAAAAAAATCTTTGTTCATATCAAGGGCCTGGAACAGTGCCATGCATATAATTATTGAACTTAATTTAATGACTTTGGGGTCATTTTACAGTGATGCCAGTTTACAACTAAGTCAGAAATATTTAATGAATGCCTGCTTATGATGAAACAAAAAAAGATTTAAAAAAAAACATGGTTCCTTACATACAGGAATTTATAGTCTAATTGAGAACACACACACACACACACACACACACACACACACACACACATAGAAAAAAGTATTTTGCCGGTTTCTTGTTCTGTCACATCTGAATCTTCATCACTCCACTTGGAATTTTCTTGGCAAAGATAATGGAGTGATTTGCCATTTCTTTTTCCAGATCATTTTATAGATGAGGAAACAGAGGCAAACAGGGTTAAGTGACTTGCCCAGAAAACATTTAGAGAAATGAAAATCAATGAAACAGAAACCAACAATATACATTCTGAAAAATTTCTGAGTAGGGAAATGAACAGACTCACAATGGATCAATAGTGGAAGATCCTGGAGAATCTGAGCTTGTATCTATATTCTTAAGGTGGTGAAAAATATGGATTATCAGAGAAGGAGGAGCATTTCATATATATTATATATAGATATAGATGCATAGAAATCTGAATATGTTAAGAATAAGCCAGTAGATTTCAAAAGCAATTTACAGAAGGCAAAGATTTAAAATGGCATGTGAACAAACAAAAGCTTAAAATATAGACAAAAATCTGTATATATATATATAAAGAACATAGAGACACTACAGGGTATTATTAAATGAGAAAAATTAAATTAACCATATTAAACTAAATTTAAAATTCAACCTTGTAAGTTGAACCTTAAACCTTAAAATATCTTCTGATGAAGAAAATGTTCTATATATCCAATTGTATCCTTTATGAAGCAACTTATTATTTAAATTCATGGTGACTTCTTTCAAAGTATATGATTGTGAGCATTGATTTTCCCAGGATTTCTCAAGGATGCAAAGGAATTCAAATGCCATCCTTTGTACATCAGCACAGTAATTTATGGTTAGGAGCCAGACACAGAATTATTGTACCATAATCTGAGATGGCTATCTGTGATGGCTAGAGAAGGTGGTGTCTTTGGGTATTAGCTTGCACCATAGTTCTTAGTGCTAATGGATAAGAGGAAGACTACATGGGGAGCTTTCTCTCTTCTGATTTGCTTATCATTCTATCATAATAAAATTTTTATCTGACACTGTATTATTAATAATAGTGAACCTTAAAAATGGAATTATTTAAAGTGAGAGATGAGAAAGACTTGATGAACAAGGATTGGTTAGATTCCTTTTGGATTTGAAGTTAACAAAGACTCTATTGGCCTAACACTCAGGGAACTGAAAGAATTAAACAGTAACAAATATAAAATCAAAAGATTGAAAAAAAAGAAGTTAACAGGGAAAAAAATAATAGTATATATGCATATATGTATATCCTTAAGATTAGCAAATCAGGTTAATCTTAAAATGAATTGTTACAAACTTAATGAAGAAGCTGATGTATATGTGAAGAAACTATTGGAAATATGATATCAATCAACATTTGTACACATAATATAAACACATGTGTATGTTATGTACATACTCATACGTATGCTTATGTATGTGCATGTACATGTACATATGTGTAACCTAAGGGTTCAGATGCAATGTTAATGAAACTTTACATCTTACCCCAAAACTTTGGTTACCATGCTCTGGACAGTATATTTTAAATAAATATTTCATTGGTGAATTGTTGAAGATGTGATATATGACTGCAAAGGAGGTAACTCATAGTGTAGTTGAGGAAATAAGACTAACCATTCTCTCTTCTAATTGTCAGATAAGCATGAGCTCTGGGTTTATAGAGGTATGCTTCAATATAATGTATTTGCTCTGGACAGGTGAGTTGTTTTAGATTATTATCATGAGGAGAGATGGTAGAAGGAAGCAACAAAAAATGACTAGGAAGGTGATAAAATATGGATTAAGAATGTTGCAAAAAGTAAAATTCATTTTGCAAAAAGCTTTATGATGTTGAGGATGTCCAGTATACATCTGGGTTAAAAATTAGAGAATTTAGTCTTTAAGCATATTTTAGTTGTCAACATTTTCTTTTATATTTGGCACTCCTTCCACATTATCTGTTTTTTATCCTTATCTTCTCTTTCTCTAAATATTACCTCATCCAGTAAATTTTCCTGATTATTCTAGGCCAAAGAGTTCTCTTTCACCTTTAAACTCCTGTAATAATAATAATTAGAGTAGCTGGGTGGAACTGTGAATAAAGCATTAAGCCTGAAGTTATGACCTGTTAAAGATCATGCCTAAGTGTGAAGGGGCAGGTCTATTCTCCAAAAGCCCCCATAGCTGTGAATTATAACAGACTTGAAGGAATTGCAAATCAGCCTTTACTGCCGCAGATGTTGCTTATGGATTGGGAATGAAATAAATATGAGGAAGAAATGCAACTGCTTCTCAGTCTCCTTATATTGTTATCATCCTCTCACACGAAGAGAAACATTCTGCTGGTCAGAATTAGATCCCCAGCAGCCACTAGCAGGTTGTGCCCAAAACAATGACCTGAGTTCAAATTTGACCTTAGATACTCACTAGTGTGAACTTGGGAAAGTTACTTAACCCTGTTTGTTTCAGCTTTCTCTTCTATGAAATGAGCTGGAAAAGGAAATACCAAACCACTTCAAAATCTTTGCCAAGAATTTGGGTCTCAAAGAATTGGTTGCATCTGAAACAGCTTACAATATCACTAGTTATTTAACACAAAGTGGAATACATACTAGACACTTATGGATTTGAGAAATATTTATTATGCACCTAGGAGCAAAGTCTCTCTGAATTGTTTTTCATGTCCCCTAAGAGTACATGTCTAACTAATTAATAAGACTTTGTTCTCACTCTGATGTTGTAGCAAGAATAATAATTCCAGAGTCAGAGGACCTGGAGTAAAATCCCACTTGTGAAATTTGCTATCTGTACCATCTTTAGGAAATCATTCAGCTTCTCTGGATCTGAGACTCTTCATCCATAAAATGAGAGGGTTGAACTCAAGGACTCTCAGGTCCCTTCCAGATCTAAATTGATGATCCTATGCTTTTCTCTCTTTAAACTCTGACCCCTGGAAATGTATAAGATTCCCAAATCCAGATTCCCATTTTTCTCCCTTTATTTCTCTACTTGCAATTAACTGGTGGCTGGACTTTACCACCTGCATAGAAGCTATCACCTTTTCCCCAAGCCCTGTCTTTTCTCATTTTTGAGCAGACAGCCTGGGTGTGCCATAAGTATCCACTCAATGTCTGGGGAGTGGTATTTAAGGAGCACTAGATCCTCTGGTTTGAGGGCTTGCCAAGGCCTTTTCAGGGCTGCTCATTCATCTTTGGTAACTACATGCCCTTAAGCTTATGGCTTCAAGAAGCTGTAATATGCACATCACATCCAGTAAACTTTCTCAAGAATGGGTTAAACTAGGCTGAGGGTTAACTGATGGACCTCAAACTGGTTAATGAATTAGGGGGATGTCTACTCCAAGCATGAGAAGACTTCTCCAACAGAATGATAAAATGAGAATAATTTATTTCAATAGACCATGAAGATGGCTTAAGCGGGACACTTAGAGCTTGGTCAGATAACAAAGCCATCAAGGTTATCCATTGCATCTAGGACCATCATTCCTTTTCTTAACTGTTGTTTTATCATTGGGTGGGCTTCCCTGACTCTAGAAGAGAAAGTGAAATTCTATGACTTTGTGTAAATCTGTCTCACTTAAATCTAATTCATCCATAAGTCAATATTTCACTTGTCATAGACAAGTCTTCTTGGAAAACAAAGAATTGACAATAACAAATTCATAGTCTAGAGACTTTTCAAAAGAAAATTTCCTTGAATATTAGATAGATCTTATATAAACAGATTTATATAGGACAGGACAAGAATTGCACAAAATATAAGGAATGGATGGATTTCTTTTTGGTGTGCTCTGGTGGAAGTACCGTCATGGAGGAGAGCGCAGATCCACCAATCTCAGAATATTTATAAAATGTTATTGATGAAATGTATGGTGTACCTTCCAAAAATACCTGTTTATAGCAGAGTGAAAGGAAATCAATGGGATTTTTTTTTCTCTCTGTTTTCTTCCTTTCCTCACCCTGTAGTCTACAGGGAGCTCTATAATATTTCTGCTCTAACTCTTATTGAACCTGCACCTTTCACTGCTAGCTTCCGCAGTCTAGGGGCTGGAGTTTAGATGGTTTTTATTCTGTAATGTCAAGGTGAAAAAGCTCAGCAATGCTTCGGCTTGGAACCAGGAGGAGGGAATCTCAAAGGGATGGTTTTGGTTAGCATGTCTGGGAGCCGGCCGCAGACCGATTTTTCCACATCTCAAGACTTCTTGGACTTGTTAAAGCTGCTCCTCTGAATTTCCTCAACTTCAGCTGCCTTCTTTCTTGCCAGAGGATGGAGGGTAAGAACAATGAGAGGTGTAGGGGAGGTCTAGGGGAGAACTTGGCCAGTGCCGGGTCCTGAGATTCCGGGCCGGGGTCATAGCTTCTGCCAGAGGGTAGGTGGTGCTGTTGCTGTGACTGTAGCTTCCTCATTGGAGCGGGTAAGAGAGGCGGAATGTTTAACTCTTTGACATGAAGCGGAAGCGTGGGAGAGTCACGGCTCTCGCACTGCCTGCCTAGAACTCCCGCCGCCTCGGACCCTCCGCTTGAGCTCGCATTAGCCAGCCGCCTGCTGCTCGCTCCCAGCCGGGTTCGCCCCGCTCCTGGAGCCGAGTTTCTTGAGGCTAGGTCCAGAGGGGGAGGCAGGTAAGCAGCGTGTGGGATGGAGGGAAGAGACGAGAGGGGTCCTGCCAATGTCCTCAGCTTCTAGGCAGAGGCACCAGTGACCACTGCCTACAAGGAGGGGGTCGATCCTTTTACTGACACTATTTCCCAGGCCAGAGGCGCGCATCGGACCGCTCTGTTCTAGGCCTCGGCCGGGACTGTAGCATGCGCCTAGGCTGTCGGGTACTGGAGGCCAGAGGGGGCCTCTCCAAAGAGTGGGTGCGGGGGTAGGAGAGAGAATAAGGCTCCCGAGTTCTCGGCTGCGGGTGCCAATCCACTTGGCAGCTGCGAGAGGGAACTTCCCAGACTGGGGCCAGACCTTGGGAATCGAGTGGAGAGCTCAAAAAAGAAAAGGGGAATCAGGGGAACTCCTGACGCAACTTTGATTACTAGGGAGTTCAATGTCCGGACGCCGGCCTTGACTTTGGCTCGGGCCGGGCAAAGTTTCCTGATGTGAAGTGCAAATTTCGCCTTCTCTCCTGGAGAGGTAACGCAGGCCAAGAATGAGCTACACTTTCAGCTTTTTCCATCCTTTAAAGCACTTTCCTGAAGTCCCCAGCACTTAACAGAGCAAGTGAATTCGTGAGTGTGACTGGAGGAAGCTTCCAACTTTCTTGCATATTCTATCTACAGTTTTTCTCTCTTCTCTTCTGCTTCCCTTCTGCCGGCATTCTAGCCCTCCTCTCCCTGGCTCCAGTCCTTACTGCTTTGGGGAGGTACCGGGCTTTTCTTCTTCGTGAACCTAACTCACAGAAAGAATTTTGGAAAGAGTACGTTTATCGAAAGCAAAAGAAACATAAACAAAACAAATTAACAAAAAGGACTTTGTAGTTTGTCGTTTGTTTAGTTTTGTTAAGGCAACTTTGTGCCTGTCAAATTGGGGCAGCATGTCCTCTAAGTGAAGACTTACTTGTCCTTCATAATCCTGTAAGAGTAGGTGCATTAAATAATTGTAGATTACTGCAAAATTAGGACGATAAAAAGGAACTTTGGCTTCTTCCTCTGATCTTAAACAAAGGAAAACTTTTTTTTTTTGGTGTCTTCTCCATACCCCAAATCTTGAGGTTTCTTTTCAAGTTTCAGAAATGAAGCAATATTATGTAGTCATACTGATCTTTGGGATTGAGTCTGGTGTTTTCATATCAAGTGAATTCATCCACCTTATACTTTTTCTGAAAACCTAAACTACATGGGATTCTGTATCTAACTGATCTTTCATCTTTTGTAAAACTTAATAGATATTTTGATAACAATGAATTGTCCTCAGAAAATAAAGTTATTGTCAAAAAATTGTTGGGTTTAAGAATCAGTGTTTATGAAATATTTTGGAATTCTCTTCATGTAAGTCCAATATAGTTATTTTTATTACTGTTGCTTTTAGTAAGATGAAACTGACAAGAAGTTTGGACCATTCCAAAAATGTGGCAATAATTAACTTCCATGTTTTGTGTAGTTTTGTGTATGGTTGGGATTTTCCATGAACTGTTTTCTCTATTAAAACCTATGTTTATTTTAATGATCTTGATGATTTCAAAATATCCAAATTCAAACCCCTCCCTTGGCCTTATTTGAAATACTCCAGAAACAGACAATAAAGACATTGGGGATTGGTTGATTTTTTTTTCCTGTACAGCAGGTCCATTTGAGGAAGTTTCATTCCTTTTTAATTTTCACAGACAAAAGAGATGACTGCATTATAATTATAGCACTGGTCCCTTGTAGAACCTTTGTTCTAAACTCGTATTTCACTAGTGAGAGATTTTACAGAATTACGGAATTTTCTCTAATTTGGAAGGTAGCTTAGAAATCATGGACTCCAAACCCTTCATTTTAGAGATGAATCCCAGAAACTTGAAGCAACTTGCCGAGGGTCATGGAAGTTGATAGGAGCATCTTTAGGTGTGGAAATTATGACTTTTGTTTCTCTATCCAGACTATTTTGCATAAACTTTATTGCAACTCTGTAAATTAATATGTATTAAAGTCATATGTATGAAGTTTCTTTTGCAGTGTAACTTTCTTAAAGTGAATGTGTTACTTTTTTAACCAGAGAAAGGAGAATTGGTATTTAGCTCCTCAGTTTTGGCAAACCTGCATATTTTCTTGAATGGATGGTAACATAATTGAACAACAAAGATTTCTCTTTAGCAGTAAAGCAACTAGTAATTAACTTACTTTCCCCTAACATTGAAGGGAGTGTCAGGATATTTTAAAGCCTGAGAGCAATATCTAAATATTAAGTACAAAAATTTGGGTCTAAAAATGGATGGTCAGAGATCTTGGGAACCAAGGAGCCTTCTTGCCAAATAAGGAAACTTGGCAAATAGTCTTGTGTATTTTAAGTTAGCACAAGAGTGAGTGCTATTGGCAATATATTGGCAGTGTGCTTATCTGGAATGAGCAGAGAAACTGACTTTGACAGGGTTATGAAATTTTAAACTGAAGTAATCGGGGTGTGGAATGAACAATCTAATTATCAGAGAAAGCACTTGAGAAATTAGAATGGGGATAACAGGAAGAGAAACCAGAAGGAAAGCTATTATGGTAATAAGTGCAACTAAGTAGAACAGTGGATAGAGCTCTAAACCTGGAGTCAGGAAAACTCGTCTTTTGTGAGTTCAAATCTGACCTCAGCCAGGGTTCAGGAAACCCTGTTTGCCTCAGTTTCCTCATCTGTAAAATGAACTGGAGAAGGAAAGGCAAACCATTTTAGTATCTTTGCCAAGAAAATGTCAAAAGGGGTTACAAAGAGTCAGTCACAACTGAACAACAAAAGAATGTTGAGTGCAAAAGTGAAGCAGACTTCTGATTCTAATGAAGTTATCTAATGAGATTGTGAATCCAGATCATGAAGTCAAAGAAGCATCACAAGTTTTAATGGAGATAATTATGCAAATACTCCTAAAATCCTTAGAACAAAATAATTGAATGTTGAGCACCTGGAATTGAAAGTAATAATTCAGATCATCTGTTTTGCATTTTTTTCCATTCAATAGTTTAACAATCATTTTTCTATTGATCCCAAGGGATCAAAGCCAATCTTAGTCTGGTTTGGGTAGGAGGATTGGGAAAATGCCTTTTTTTTGAGGTATGAACCCTCTTCAACTGTCTTCCCAGATCTCACATACTGGTGTTAGTGGAAAAATTCAATCTATATACCCTTCA
Organism: Sarcophilus harrisii; assembly: GCF_902635505.1. Taxonomy (NCBI): domain Eukaryota; kingdom Metazoa; phylum Chordata; class Mammalia; order Dasyuromorphia; family Dasyuridae; genus Sarcophilus; species Sarcophilus harrisii. Next base: position 400,211,039 of record NC_045428.1, on the reverse strand, counting down.
TATTTATCTGCAGTGACTAGAAAGCCATACCTGCTTTGGGAGGAAAGTTATGAAAATCTGAAGTTTAGGTGCATATTCTTAATATTTCTTAGTATTTCCTAGCACAACTGCTTGCTATAACAGCAGGTTAGGAATAAAAACCAGAATTGAAATTTTATTGATAGAGGAAACTTCCAGATGAGGAAATTCTCTCTACTAATGAAGGTCAACACCTTCTTTGCAATTTATAGTATAAGAAATCTGGCTAGAGCTCCAAGAGGTTGTGATTTACTCACCATCACAGCCAGTATGTGTCAGAAGCTTATTGGATCAATAGCTAAATAATCTTAAAGAGTTTTTATAGGGTAAAGTGTTTACAACTTTTCTTACAATCAGAGTTGAGCTTGAGATTGATGGCAAATCAATCCAAGTATTTAGGAAAGTATGAAATTGATCTTCATGCAAAAGAAAAACAAAACAACTTGAGGATGAGATGATTTTGAGGGGTATAGTTTTAAATCTGGGCTATCTTGTTAAAGTGATGAACTTGACATTAATATTAGCCTTGTTTCTTTCTCCTCATCCTACCACTAGTGCCTTCATTTTGCCTCCAAAGTGTTTAGTATCTCCCTTAGCTGGATTCCATGCTCCAGACTCTTTTTCCTTTCTTCTATGCCCAATTAAAATTTACCTATCCTGTGTCATATACCCTAAGGGCCTTGCTCTCTTCTAAGAAACCCTGAAGAACTAGTTCTTGCTGATGCACAGGTCACTTCAATTAAATTCAGTTAATACTTATTAAGACCCTACTAGGTGCAAGTTGACTAGTTAGCCAGTGCATTCTCTGTATCCACCCACATAATTAAATTCTTTAAATCAAGAAAAATGTACATTGCTCTGAAAAGTCCTTGTTATTAGTAAAAAAAAAATAATAAGTCTACAAAATTTTTACTCTTATAGAATTGGGAGATATTCCTAGTAAAAAGAACTTGTCAGTTGATGAACATCCTTGCAAGGGGAAGCTTGAAAGGAAAATACTTCCCCAAAAATGTTTCAGTGGGAGATGCTGTGTCAGAATATGGATCTTATCAGTTGATGTAAAAGCAAGTAGAGAATGATTTCAGATTTGTCTTGCCAATATGACTCTGTAGTTAGCATTAGATTTGTAGTGCCTAATGCTGACTATGCACTTCTGTTCCCTCAGAGTTTGATCAGTTTGGTATCCAATACTAGTCTTTTTTTTTCTTTAATAGAGTTGGCTCTGGGAGTTCCCCTAAAAATGTATGTTCAGGATTGTGGAACTAGTGGAACAGAATTTGAGGAAGTCTTCTCATTGGAGAAAATACTACTACAAAAAGAAAAATTCAATAGATGCAGATCATCTTGGAGAGAAGGGTGCCATGAATATGTTCTTTTTACTGATTTTGTTCCTGGACTAGTTGACATTTTGACAGTGACTTAGATAAAGACATATAGGAGTAGGTATCAAATTTTGGGTCATGTGAAACTAAGATGAATGGATAGCAGGGTCAAGATCCCAAGGTATCTGGACAAGTTTGTACAATTTGCTAAATCAAATATAATGAAATTTAATAAAGAAAAATGTCAATTTTATACTTCAAAAATAATTCCATAATTATAAGATAGAAGTAGAATGGTTATACAGTAATTTATGTGATCAAGAGATCTGGGGGTTCTAATACATTTTCTTATTGTTCACTTGTTCCAGTACTGTCCATATTTTTGTGATCCCATTTGGGATTTTCTTGGCAAGGATACTGCAGTGGTTTTCCATTACCTTCTCCAGCTCATTTTACAGAGAAGAAAATAGACACAAATAGGGTTAAGTCACTAATCCAGGATCACACAGCTAGTATCTTAGGCCAAATTTGAACACAGATCTCCTTAACTCTGTCACTCCCTCTACTGCACTATCTAGCTTCATTCAGAGTAAGAGTAATATAATTCAGCTATATCATAGCAGTGGAAAAAGCTAATATGAAATTAGATTATGGTACAAAAGGTACTATATCCTGATATAGTACAGTACAAAAACAGTATTGATTTTGGAGACTCTCAAAACCTGCCTCAGGATTTACTTTTGGGTCACTTTACCACTGTAACCTCAGTCTCCTCATGTGTAAAGTGAAGAGATTAGACCAAAAGGCCCTTGAGGTCTCTATGTTGGAACATGCCCAGAAAAAGGTGATGAATGTGAGTACTGTGGGCCATGCCATAGGATGTTCAATCGAGTCAGTTAGATGGCACAGAAGGTAAGAATGGTGGACTGAAAAGTCAAGAAAACCTAAATTCAAATTCCACCTCAGATTTTTCATAGCTGTGTGACCTTGAGCAGGTCATTTGATTTCTCTCAAATTAATTGCAGTTATTTTGTTATCAGCTGAAAGAACTGAAAACATTTAACTTCAAGAACAGCAGATTTAAACAAGACATACTGTTTGTATTTATACAGATGAAGGACTGTCACATGGATCCCAATAGGCAGAACTAGAAAAAATGGGAAGATATTGCAGAGATAGATTTAAATTTAATGCAGAGGATTGAGGGAAAACCAAAATGATAAGTAACAAAACAAAACAACAGCAATGAAAACCTCTTTCCTAACAATTAGAGATATCTGAAAGTAGAGGGGGCTGCTTAGAAGTAGTGATTTTTGCCTCATTCAAAGTCTTTATGGAAAAGCTGTATGATCACCTGGTGATTACTTGCCAGGAGTCAGGAATAGAGAAGAGCAGCTAAGTGATATAGTGGATAGGATGCCAGGCCTGAAGTCAGGAGGACCCGAGTTCAAATTTGACCTCAGACACTTATTAGCTAGGTGATCCTGAGCAAGTCATATAACCCTATTGGCCTCAGTTTTCTCATCTGTAAAATGATTCAGAGAAGGAAATAACAAAGCACTTCAGTATTTCTGCCAAGAAAAGCACAAGTGGGATCTTAAAGAATCAGTCATGACTGAAATAACTGAACAACAACAATATATTTTAAAGAGAATCATATGCAGATGTTATGGTTTTTGAGATTCCTTCCAACACTGAGATTCTCTACAGTTCTTTGAATTGCCTTTGAAATCTATTTGCTTACTCTTAATCTGAACTTCCTTACCAAGAGGTTTCTCTATTCCTAGGAAAGTTTTTTTCCCTTTAAAAAAAAAGTGTGTGTGTGTGTCTGTGTGTGTGTCTGTGTGTCTGTGTGTCTGTGTGTCTATGTGTGTGTGTGTGTGAGCGAGAGAGAGAGAAAGAGAGAAAGAGAGAGACAGAGAGAGATGAACTCAGGCTATTTGGTGAAGACTATGAACCTCATATTAAAATAATATTAAGTGTATAAAGTACAATACATGGTATTACAAAGGAAGCAATGATGTTAAAGGAGCTATCTGCCCTAGAGTATTTCCTACAACAGAACTGTAGAATTTTAAAATTGAAAGGAATTTTAAAATTGAAAGGGCCAGTAGCTATCTAATCTGTCTTCTACTTGTATAAAGAACTCTAAATTATATGCCAAAGGCACATCCAACCACTCTTTAAAGTCCTCCAATGAGAGAAACCCTCTTCCTTCCAAAGTAACTTTAGCTTCTGATAAATCATCAGGCAATTTAGACTGATGATCATTGTATTCTGTGCCATTCAAATTATATCATGTATGTATCTGCCATTGATTCTCGGCTTTTGGGCTAAGATCAAGTATAGTATTATCTAGATATCTGCCCACTCCACCCAGAAGGAGGCCTACTGAGTAAAAGTGTTCTGTCCTATTGCTATACATGTGTTTTTTGGGAGCTAATTCCTCTCTTGTCTTTTAATATCATCATATTCTAAAATAATCTGTTGCTTAAACCCTGATAAGGACTATAAGAGTATAGGGAGATAAGTTTCTAAATTGGACATATATACATTAATACTGCAGTGTTTGTTTCTAGTATGGGAAGTATGGGATAAGTTGTTTTCCAATATAAAATCTGATCTGTAAGAGATTTTATTAATGCACTTAGTATCTATATAAAGAATCTGAGAAAGAGCCAGAAAGAACTCATAGGTTATATAAATAGGGGAAGTTATGACCCTGAGATCATAACTTAAACCTGGTGGGACTTAGGATAGTTTAGTATGATCTTGTTTTGAGGGGAATTAGAAAGAAAGAGAAATCTGTCATGACCATAATTTTAAATCAAGTGTCAAAAGTCATGGGAGAAATGAAGCAGTGAAATAGAGTTTCAAGAGAATTGTACTCAGAGGCAGAGGATTTGGGATTCAAATCCTCTCCTTTGTCCTGGCAAGTTAGATTACCTCTCTGGGTATCAGTTTCCTCATCTGTAGAATAAGAGAGTCAGACCAGAAAGCTTCTAAGGCCCTTTATAGCATTAAAACTACACTCTCATGTCTTAATAATGGCCCACACATCCTGGAGAGCCCAGCCTGACCTTGGCCTAGACTTGCAGTGTTAGATCAGCATGATGTAGTTCAATAGTGAAGAATGCAGAATTGAGTTAGGATCCAAGAAATGAAAAACAAAACAAAACAAAACAGAAACTTCATTAAGCTTTAATGTCACCTTAAGACTTTAAAAGCATATTTTGCTCTCTATCTTTGGAGAATGTGAGAGAAGACTTGTAGGAAAAAAAAATTCCCATATGGCTTTCAGGATTCACTACTTCAATCCTAAATGATATATAGACCATACCATTATGATAGCTATTACTGGGCTTCTTTGGGAATGCATAAAGCTCTTATTGCATCCATGAGAGATCACACTCACTACTCACACCCCACTGCTAGATCACATTCTTAAAATCAGAAGGGACCTTAAAGATCTTCTCATCTTTCCTTCCTAATTCATTCCTTCCTCTCCCCTATCAAATGCTAGAATATCTTCTACATCTGATAGTCCATCCTCCATTTGAACACTTCCAATAACAAGGAGTTCACATTTTCACAAGATAGCCCATTTTGTTGTTGAATAGCTTCAATTGTTAGGAAATTCTTTATATTATACTGGACTGCCTCCTTTTAACTCTCCCCCATTTGTTCTTAGTTCTGTTCTCTTGAACTATAAGGAAAACATCTAATTTTTCTTCTAAGACAGACTTTCTTCACTCATTTTTCATTTGCATCTTATTGTTCTTGTTTCCTTCTTCTTGACACATTTCAGATTCAAATGACTCCATGTTCAAATGTAATATTCAGAACTGAACATATTGCTTCTAGCAGACACTATGACTATCTTCTCCTTGCCACAGAGAATGCAGTTATATAATAAATGTGTACACATTCATCTGTATATGCTAAGCCAAAAGAAAGAAAAATTATAATTAAAATAGTGGAAGCATTTTCACTGTGTAAGTCTACTTTTGAGTGATTCTGAGATAAAAGGCATGAAATTATCATTCCTTTAAGTCCCAGTACCTCTGTGGTCTCACAGAATTGTAATCAATTTACAATTTAAAGCTAAAAGGGATTTTAGAGACCAATCCCCCTTATTTTATAAATAACAAAATTGAGGCACAGAAAAAGTTAAATGACTTGTTCAGGATCACACAGTGTCAGGCAGGATTGACCTTGGGCAAGTCACTTAACCACATCTGGAATTAGAGAAGGAAATGGAAAATCCCTCATTTGTTTTTGCCAAGAAAACCCCAATGTGGTCACAAAGTGTAAGACACCACTGAAATGACTGAACAACAACAAGATTTCAAACGAGTGCTTTCTGATTTCAAGTCCTATCAGTCCTCTCTATTGGCCACCTCTCCTATTTTCCTATGCTGAATGTGATGCTAGAACCTACCCATAAAGGAAGTAGTCTTTTCATTATGCTTGGATTGGTAGTAGTACTGAGAGAGACAATCTCTGGTGAATTTAGCATTCTGGGTCAGCTGGAAAGTTCCTGCTGTCTTCACTTTCACTTCTTTGTGTATACTCTTGCCTCCTGGGCAAGCAGGAAGAATAAAGGCTTGTGACTATGTGATAACCCTCTAATATAATGACGATGTGACGCCTCAATGAATATTTTTCCCTTTTCTTTGCATTTGCTCTCAGATAGTCTTTACTTTGTTTTGTTTTCTTGTAGTTGAGTAGAAATCTTAATTCCAGGCTTTCTCTTATCAGTAGCTTAGCTAGATGTAGGAAAAAAATTCAATTGTTCTTACAGTAACCATATCAGATCTATCTGCTCTCTGATATGATCTGTCATCTTTTAAAAAGATCTTAGTACCTTTCTAGCTATAACTATTTAAAGATTTGCTTAAACTCAATTTTAATCTTATATGTTAACTTTAGCTCAAGCTTCTACATCAGATGTAAATCCATTATAGGGAAAAATCAAGTGTTGAGGTAACATAGGATGAGTGGCAAAATATAGGTTGAAGTAAAGATGATGGAAGCTATGGACACCACTTTGAACTTACTGATAACTTCCAGATACTTGTCTTTTCTACCCACTTTTCAGTGAGTTGCTTTCTGAACCTCAAAGTGTATGATCCATAATTATATAACCTGCTGTATTCTGTCCCCTCCAAAATCCTTAATAAAGAGTCTAGCAGGATTACTGTACCATAAAGTATATCAATTTATTGTGCAATAAATAAACCAACAAATGAAATGTTTGTTTTCTCTTGACTAGTGTAGCTTTAGTGTCAGTAGCAAACTCTATCAAAATGGTATTTTTATGATGTAACTCTACTTTCTGATATCCTAGACATCGTTATTCATTGTATCACTGTATTTACCTAATTTAGTTGGGTAATATGTAAAAATAGCATGTTGCTTGATACATTGTATCAATTTAACTATATTATATAAATATATATGTACATATAACTATGTTTACATGGTACATATTTTTATATATACTAGCGCTTTCTTCTATTAAAATGTAAGTTTAGTGTGAGAAGCTATTATTTTATTCTTTCTACTTGTATCCTCAGCAACTATCACAGTGCCTGAGATGGCACTTAATAAATAACAATACTTAAAAAATACTTGTTGGTTAATTGATATCTACCTCTAGTAAAAAAAAATGAAAGTAGTGCATTAAAATATATCCCTTTTTAGAAATCCCATACATATATATATATATATATATAACATATATATATATATATATATATATATATATATATATATTTACATTACCTATTCAAGAACATTGTGAAATTGAAGTTGGTTAGTTACTCTGGCCTGTGCTACTAATTATTTCCAAAATTCCAGCTTATTCTAATGAGTTTTTGGTGTACCCATACACAAATAATGAAATAATTAAAAGGATCTGTGTGTTCTCTCCAGTTATGTAAGTTGCAGCCTTCTTATACTTGCCAGTGTTTTCTATAAAGAATCCACATAATTGTTGAGTATCTTTCTCATTTTCTTTTGCTATGGAGGATGCGTCAAGTGGGCAGCTTTCTTTAGATATCCCTTATCTTTCTCCTGTGACCAAACCATCTTCTTTATTTGTATATTTCTTTGATGACATCCTTTATCCACTTCTTCATAGTTCCTTTTGCTTAGTCACAATCCCCTCATACCTTTCTTTCTTTCTCTCCATTGTTATTTGTAATATACATTTTCAATTCTTGGGAAGCAAAAAATACAAAAAATGACTTGGATAGAATACTGAAGTTAAAATATTATTTCTAGGATATATACAGAATGATTCAAAAGAACTATACAACTCCCCAAATTCAATACAGGTTATACTCATGTTTTTAGGTAATCACAAAACAAATTAGGTTTCTTCCAGTGAAGGAGAAAGAAAGGACTATCTCTAATAGAATTATAGTTTATCTCATCACCTCAAAAAGAATACAGTACCCCTCTGAAATCACCCAGAAACAAGCTCATCTGGCATACCTAATTACTGCATGTTTGAACGTGTAGTATTCAGAAGAACATATGTAGTTAGCAATGCTGTCACAATTTTCAAAATGGTTGCTTTTCCATTTGAACATCAAAGTGTTGTTAGGGTTTTTACTATCAGAAGTTAAAATCAAGTTCAATTTGCCATAGAATGTGTGTCTAATATTCAGGACAATTGTTTATTGTCCAAAAATGTGGACAGGCAGTACAAACTGTTCAGAAACATGAATGTCTCTGATTGTAGAATCTAAAGCATCCAATGGAAACATATATTTCTCCACCTGAAAAAAAAACAAAAAACAAAAAACTCCAGCTGTCTGCTGGGTATGCTGTTTTGGGTGTGCTGCTGGTCATGTTCTTCTTCCTTTTCTTTTCTTCCCCCCGCTCCTCTATTTAATAGTATTTTCTTTTATTTTTTTCAATTATGTGTAAAGACAGTGTTCAACATTCCCTTTTATAAGATTTTCTTTTCCATTTTTTTCTTCCTTTCTACCTCCACTCCCCAAGATGGCAAGCAATCTGCTGTCTGTTAAATATAGTTATGCTCTTCTGCAACAGATTAGACTATCATGATAAATATCTTCTGTTTTGAATTTTTCATAGCAATATAGTCAAAATGGCTTGGTCCAGAAAAACAGGAATTATCCTGCAATAGGATACTATTCACCTCTTTATTGCTATAATAGTGTTATAATGCTTCTAGACACTGAAATTTGAGACCTGAATTTCTCTACCACAAAACCCTATTCTTATGATTGTCACTGTTGTTGTTGTTTTACAGTTGTTTCAATTATATGTACTTCTCGTGATTCTATTTAGGGTTTTCTTGGCAGGGCTACTGGAGTGGTTTGTCTTTTCCTCCTCCAGTTCATTTTACAGATGAGGGAACTGAAGCAAATATGGTTAAGTGACATATCCAGGATCACAAACTAGTAAGTGTTTGAGTTTCCCCTGTGCCATCTTGCTTCCCTTATTATTTTTAATTGTTAAGCCACTTAGATATGCATTAAGGGGGGGAAGGGATAATGGGGTACTAAAGTTTCCTAAAAAGTAAATTTAGGATTGTCATAAAGCAAAACTTACTATTTGAGTATGCACACATCTCTGTATACACATGGACCTGTGATCATCATTAACCATTATTGTAGGGAATTCAAGATCTGGAAAATCTATCTACTGCAGGTTAGTAACTCAATTGTGACTTAAGATCTTACAGATTTGCTTAAAACTTTGAAAAGTTAGATGATTTAATGGCGTTCAGACAACCAAATTGTGCCAGAGACAGTATTTCTCCATATCATGTTACCATAGGTGGTCCTCCCTCTGCTTCTTTAAAATTTACTATTTATTTATTTCTTAATTATCCTTTTCTTAAAGGTTCTATGACCACTTGGGTATATTATAGAGATAGTTTTTGGTAAAGTAAGTCTTGGATTAAGTGACCTCCAAGGTTACTTTCAGCTCTAAGTCTCCAGTGAAACAGATAATTTGTATATTCTCTACAAACTTTTTTTTTTCTGAGTGCAATAAAAAACCTTGTCCATTGCTATCTAACTATATTAGAATACTAATTGATTGCACTAAAAAATGGTATCTTTATGTTTATAAAATAAAATTCTTAGATATCCAGTGACATTAATTTGCATGTCATTTATTGATCCCTCCTTATATCAGAGAATTTTAAATTGCAGAACAGTAATTAAGTAGTAAAGTTTTAGAGATGCAAAAAATCATATAATAAAACTCCCAAATTTTATGCCAGTTTTTTCCTTATCATCATGATTATCTTTATAACAAGGAAATGAGAATAATGGAAGTACAAGAGGTTAGATATGGTATCTCTTATGTATTCCCTATTCTAATTAATTAAAAATTATAATACATTTTATGCCTATGGGTAGTAACATTTGTATTGCTTGTCTTATGAAACATTCCAAGATTAAAGTTGAAAACAAAGGCTCTCTGGGAGGATGAATATATGGGTATAGTTTAAAAATGGAAGAAAAAATATAATTATTCAGAAAAATGCCCAACCAGAAATTTAGGATCCTCTCAAATTCCCAAGTGAAGCTTGATTCCATCTATTCTGGAATTACTCTCAACAATGAAGATTGCTGCTTACCTCTGCAATGCTTGTCTATTGCAGTTAGCCAGTAAACATTTATTAAATACTACTATGTATATGGGCTCTGGGAAACAACTCTGTCCTGCTAAAAGTTGACCACAGTGACAACTCAAGTCCTGAAGACCTTATACATTTTCTTCCAACAACTCATGAATCAGTAGAGTACTTTGGCTGTCTACCTGTCATTTTTCCTCTTACCACATGACCAACCCATCTTCTCTTTCTAGTATATAATTTTTTGATGACATCTCATACTCTTCTTCTTTGAAGTTTGTTCATTGGTAATGGTATAATTTTCTTACACCCACTACGTGTCTCCTTTGACCTCTGTGGGATACTCACGTTTATTTTTTGGAAGTGTTGGTTTCTATATCTCTCTATCATACAGCAATATTAGTAATCTTAAAATTGAAAGATATTCCTTGTTATCATAGGAAGCTTAAAGTCATAAGATAGCTTTTCAGTTTGCTTAAAGTAGTTTGGAATATTTCCTTCCATACAAACCTTTACCCAATTCTTTTCTATTGGTACTGTCTGTCCCAGTTATACATACTTATCAACAATCTTGATCTGTACAAATCCATGTTGATATTTGGACAATACAGAGTTATCCATTGTTTTTTCCTGTATGGATAAATGACCCAAAGTCTTTTGAGTGATTATAGAGTTAGCTCTTCTATGAGGCTATGCAGTGTTCTGGGGCCTCGAGCAATCAGCACAATATTATCTCCTAACAGGAGTATCTTAAACTGAAAATATTGAAAAATTCATCAAAACACTTGAAATTTATTTCTTTGCTTGGTGGGTTTTTTAGATATTTGAATTTTCATCTATTGGATTTGCTTGAAGGAGAAAGACTACAACTGTCTCAGTCCGCAATCATTTATTTTATTTTCTTATTTTTAAAAATACTTTACTTTTTCCAATTTCATATAGGAAACAATTTTTAACATTCATTTTGTTAATGTTTTACATTAGTAAAATTGTTGTTTTGAGTTCCAAATTCCCTTCTTTCTTCTTTCCTCTCTCCTCTTATTAAGAAAGCATTTTGACATAAGTTATACATATACAGTCATGCAAACTATAGTTCCATATTAGTCATGTTTTGAAAGAAAATAGAAGCTACCATCCCCCCCCCCCAAATAAAAGAAAAATCACACACAAAAAAGTAAAAAACAGATATGCTTCAAAATGCATTCAGACATCATCAGTCCTTTCTCTAGGTGGATAGCATTTTTCATTATAAGTCCTTTGGGAATTGTCTTAGAACTTTATATTATCAAGGATTTATTTTATGTTTACTAGGTGCCAGGTACCAAGGTAAATGCTTTGCATACAAAAAAAGAGGGGGGGCGGAGAGGAATATGTGTTTCTTGCCTTTCAGAAGTCCCTTTTCCAATTGAAGAAACTACCTGCAAATTACTTTGCCTTGCAGTATAAATAAAAAGTAATCTTTGAGGCAAAACATTAACAGGGAGAGGAAGGGAAACCTAGAAAGCCTCTTGCTGAAGGAAGACTTTGAACAAAGACTTTGAAGGAAATTAGAAAATCCAGTTACTGGAAATGAGCACAGAGAGCATTCCAGGCATGGGTGAAAAGGCACAGAGTGGAGAGATTGGTTGTAACCCAGTGTAGCTGGATCATAGAGTAAATCAATGGGAGTAAAATAAAAGAAACCTGGTTTTAGTGGACAAAGCCAGGTTTTAAAGAACTTTAGCTGTCAGCATACTTTATTTTTAATCCTGGAGGTAACAGGCAGCTACTAAGAACTTATTAAATGGAGGGGGATTGATGAGTCAGACCTACCTTTTAAAAAATAACTTTGGTATCTACATGAAGGATGAATTGGAATGAAGTGAGACGAGATAGGGATACCAAGGAAAAGGCTGTCACAGTAGTCTAGGGATGAAGTAATGAGGGTCAACATCAGGGTGGTGGCTGAGAGTGGAGAGAAAGGAATGTATTGGGAGATGAGAATATATAAACAAAAAGATTTGGCAATAGATTTGAGTGATTGTTAGTGAGGAGTTAGTTATGGAACATTAGTTAGTGATTGTTAGTGAGGAGTTCAGACTGACACTGAAGTTGTGAATCTGGTTGACGGGGACAATAGTGCCATCCCTCATATTTAATAAAGAAGTTCAGAAGAAGGGAGAGTTTGGGATGAAAGGTGAGTTCAGGTTAGGTCATCTTGAGTTTAAGTGGCCTATGAAATAACCAATTAATATGTCCAAAAATGGGGGAGGTAGGAAGAAGAGAGACAGAAACAGAAAAAGACGACAGAGAAGGAGAGAGAGAGATAGAGACAGACAGACAGAGATAGACACAGACACACAGAGACAGAGAGAGAGACAGACAGACAGACAGACAGACACAAAGAGAGACAGAGACCAACACACACACACATACAGAGAGAGAGAGAGAGAGAGAGAGAGAGAGAGAGAGAGAGAGAGAGAGAGAGAGAGAGAGAGAGAGAGAGAGAGAGAGAGAGAGATGATATTGTTTAAGACATCAAGAAGTTCAGAGGAATAAGGACTGAGACATTAGATTTGGCAATTAAGAGCTCATTTTTAAAGTTGAGGTTGGAAGCCTGCTTCCAAAGGGTTTAAAAATGAGTGGTGAAGAAGTGACAGCTGCTATTAGTGGCTTTCCTAGTGGTTTGGTGAAGAAGGGGAATAGAGATATAGGATCAAGTGAAGGGGTGTGTGTGTGTGTGTGTGTGTGTGTGTGTCTGTTTTAAGGACAGAAGAGACATTAGCATGTTGTTTACACATAGCAGGGAAGGAACCAGTAGATGAGAGAATAATGATAAGGGAGAACATAGGAATGAAAAAGGGGTAATCTATTAGAGAAAAAGGAGGAGAACTGGATCAAGAATATAAATACTTGTCTTAGCAATTCATGTGAAAACAGGGTGGAGCAGATAGGTAAGATATCTAATTGATGTGAGATGAGGAGGGCAGCAAGAGAGCTTTTAGTGAAAGTTTTGTGTGAAGTTCTTGGCTAACAAAGTAGGAGTAGGGAGTGCCATGGGAGAATTGAAATGGGATGGAAAGGTTTGGAATATTCACTATGGTGAATGGAATAACAAACTAGTTAGGGAGAAAAAGAATATTTGCTTTTCCACAGTGAAAACCCTATTGATATTATGCAACAAAAATTTATAGTGGCTCTAGTCATGTGCAGGACAATACAGATTCACAGTTAAGATACTTGAGAACATGACCTAAAGAGAGTAGCTGTCTTAGAACTTCAGTAAAAGGAAGAAATTTAAAAAAAAAAAAAAAAAAAAAAAAGGCAGGATTAGTTTCATTGAGACAGATAGCATTACCATTGAGAAGAGTTCTGGATTTAGAGTCAGTCCTCATTTTATAGAGGGAACTTTTTACAGAGTGACTTTCCTAAGATCACATAGGTGATATTAATAGTCGCCGTTCATGTAGCCCCTGCTTGTGTGTCAGGCACTGTACTAAGTACTTTACAATTATCATCCCATTTAATTCTACCATCAACCCTGGCAGATAGGTACAATTGTTATCCCCATTTTACAGATGAGAAAACTGAAGCAAACAGAAGTTACTTGCCCAGGGACACACATCTAGGGCATATCTGAGGTCAGATTTGACTTCAAGTCTTTCTGAATCTAAACCATGTGATCTATCCACTGTACTATCTGGTGACCAAGTGGTGATAAGTGCTAAAGATAGGATTAGAAAGTAGACATTCTTACTCCAAAGTCAGTACTCTTATGACTACATGAGCAGTATCGCTACAGCTTTACCTTTATTGTTGAAGCTTTCTGAACAGGATAAGGTAGATGTGAAGACCAAGATCCAAAAGTTATTCATAAAGTCTGTCATTATGTCTTAACAGTTTAAAGTCAGAGTATGCAAAGAACTGAAGGAGTTACTATAAAATAAGGGTTTCCCAAAAAAGTCTAATAATATTATATAATTAAGGTAGTTAGGAGAGTAATTAATGTGTAATGAGAAAAAATTATTCAGATTTTCAAAATTACTGGGTTTGGAAGTACCATATTCTTGAAATTGTGTTGTCTATTTCTTCAAGTCTTTTTTATAACAGACATTAGTGCAAAATCCTATGTACTCTGAGTGATGATTGGTGAAGTAGATGGGACTTTGAGGTACTTTATGAGTGTAAAGGATGCTTAATAACCAGAAAGACTTATAGGTCTTTTCTGATTATTGGTATTTTAAGATGCAATTCCAAGCAAGAGTGTGAAAAACAAAATTTTCTGAGTTCTACTGCTGAAATAACTCCAGAGACAGAAGTCATAAATAGAAAGATTGAATTAAATCATAAAATTGTCTGTATTTGGTTTTTATGTGTATAAATTAGTAAGAAGTTGATAATTGAGAGGTCTTTTTTTAAGTTCCTGAGAGTTGAATGATTTCTTTAAATACTTGGAATTCAATGTGTCACTTATTCCTTAATATTATGTGTCAATAAATTGAAAGTCAGTCTATAGAGATTTTCTTATTTTTCAACGTGCTATACCTTTGCATTTTTTCTATTTTTATGATAAGAATGAATCCTAAAAACCAAATATATGTACTGACCATCAATTAACTGAAAAAGGCAAAAGATAAAAAAAATTATAAACCCCTAAAACCCTGAAAAATGAAAACTTTAATTTGATACCTTAATACTTTAAGGTTTTCTTCTATAACAAAACAGTTTAGGTCCATATTTTTCATTTGACTCCTGAGGCAAAATAAATTCTAAAATAAGATGACAGTTTAATTATTAGCTGAAAAAATAATTTTCTCATACAATAGTACCAGTTGACTTGAATGAATGACTTCAACCACAAAATCAACTGTTTGCAACTCTTTGGATCGATCATTCTTTGATTATTCTAATAACTCTTCTCCAACATCAATCTTAATTACTGTGTGTGCATATACATACATATATATATATATGTGTGTGTGTGTGTACATTTGTATATATTCATGTGTATATGATAATTTAAAAAGATATGAAGATAATTTTTAAAATAAAATAACAATAGGGAAGAGAATATTTATTAAGCACCTAATATGAGCCAGACATTTTGCTAAGCATTTTATAAATATTACAAGTTTACAAATATTACCTCATTTTATCCTAAAACAATTTTGAGAGGTAAAAATACTATAATTATCCCTGTTTTACAGTCGAGGAAACTTATGCAAGTAAATTAAGTGACTTGTCCAGACTCACGGAACTAAGTGTCTGACTCAAGACTTGAACTTTAGTCTTCTTAATTCCAGGTCTAGCATTTTATCCACTTTGATGCTGACTGCCTAATGACTTTCGTTTTAAAATTTTTGTGACGTTGGAGACAACTGGAGTACTGAAATCCAGAAACAGATAATGGACTTGTTCTTCTGTATGGGAAAAGCCTCCTTAACTTCATATATTGTAATAACAGTAAGCATGGTTCTTCTGCATCAGAGATATCAAGTATATAAAACTCCATAGTGCAACCAAAACAGATTAAAATACAATTGGGAAATTTTTAATAATTTTTAAAAAGTAATACAAAATAGAATTATTTTAAGGTCAATGTGACCCCTCAGGAATTCACTTCTGAGTCTGACACAACTGCTCTATGTAATCAATCCCAAGTTAATCTGTGCAGAACTGCCTTTATTTGATCAAATAATATTCTTACCAAAATTATTACTCATCCTATGTAGATGACTCTCAAATACATTTTTTCCAGCCCTAATTTCTCTCCTTATTTCTAGTTTCTCATTTCCAACTGCCAATCAGTCTTTTAAAACTGGAAATCAACTGAGATTTCCTTGTGCTGATAGATATAAATTGTTCAGTTAACCACCTTAAACAATGGTTCATAAATAAAGTAGGGAAAACTCAATTGGGGGAGAATTGCATATTAATAAATTTGTTTATGTTCTTATAGGGAAAAGATTTTCAATTGGCCAAATTTTTTTCAGCAAAATCTCAAATATTTTATCAGGTCCCAGAAGTCTTCCAGGAAGCATAAGGTTTCCTTGGTTTGTTAATGTCCACACAATTCAGATGGGGCCTCATCACTTTGTTTTTTAAGTTTTAATAAAACTTCAAATAACTGCATGATTCTACTCATACTGAGATTTCAAAGTGGGTCACAGCAGTTTTTAAGAAGCATCTAACTAAATGTATCATATCATGGAATGAATGCCCTGGCAAATAACATTTCAGCCCTCAGAGGTCAGTTTCTTTCTTAGAGCCCACTAATGTTCCAATTGAATTTAGGGATTTAAACATCCTTTTAAACACCCCTAATCCTGGGGTCCTAGAGCAAGGAATTCAAACTAAGATCCCAAACCTGCCTTTAAGTGGATTCATACTCTAAAACCAGGACAGACACCTGGCTTAAGATGACTTTCTTGGTCTTGGAAGGATCTGTCTCTGAGGAGCAATCCAAAAGATCCATAATTATTCCAAACCTAGATATAGAATTGATATTTAGAAGTTTAGGGAGATATTGTATAAAAGGAGGGTGGGGTGAAATTCCCTAATATGCATTAAAGAACACTTGTGTTAATGTTAGACTTGTCGTTTTGAGGATTTTGTTTTAGTTGCTCAGTCATTTTTCAGTCTTGTCTGATTCCCCCATTTGGGTTTTCTTTGCAAAAATACTGGAATGGTTTGCCATTTCCTTCTTCAACTCATTTTCAGATGAGAAAATTGAGATAAAGAGGGTTAAGTCATATTTGCACTTAGGAAAATGAATCTTCCTGTCTCCAGACTTGTGTTATATG
Source organism: Sarcophilus harrisii (assembly GCF_902635505.1). Classification (NCBI taxonomy): domain Eukaryota; kingdom Metazoa; phylum Chordata; class Mammalia; order Dasyuromorphia; family Dasyuridae; genus Sarcophilus; species Sarcophilus harrisii. The sequence continues at coordinate 400,194,291 of NC_045428.1, read as the reverse complement.
TATTATGCTACCAAGCTTCCCATTATTTCTCTCCTATGTCATTCACTACCACCACCCAAGATTTGATTCTACATACATAGAACTGAGTCACCCAGAATCAAATTTCTAATTCTGTTTCCTAGTGCAGTATCTTAGGCTCACAGAAACTTTGATTTAGGGTTGAGAGGGACCTTAGAAATCATCTAGTCTAACCCCTTCATTTTACAGATCACTAAACTGAGACATGGAGAAATTAGATTATTTGTTCATGGTCACATGGTTTACAAATGATAAAGATCTAAGCCCAAGTACTACTGACTCAAAGTCTAGCAGAATATCCAATACATTTCTTGAATATGGACATGTAGAGAAACAATAGGAATAGCTAGATGACACAGTGGATGGAGAAGTAGACCTGGAATCAGGAAGACTCATCTTCCTGAATTCAAATGTGGTCTCAGATACTTACTAGCTGTGTGACCCTGGACAAGTCACTTAATCCTTCCTCATATGTAAAATGAACTGGAGAAGAAAATGACAAATTACTCCAGTATTTTTGCCAAGAAAACCCAAAAATGAGTCAGGAAGAGTTGGATACAATTGAAATGTCGAGACCAAGAAACAAGCCATCCAGTAATATGTCCAGAGAAGAAAGGCCATAGAGATACCAAGTCTCTATCCTGAGCCCACTTCTATATTATTTCACTTTCTCATTACCTCCCATATGTTTACCTATGTGGATTACTCTCAGATCCATTTTTTCCAGCCCTAACTTCTCTCCTTATTTCCAGTTTCTCATCTCCAACTGCCAATTAGTCTTTTCAAACTGGAAGTCCCACAAACATGGGGACTTAAACTATATGCCCAAAACTAAATTCATATTTTTTTTTGGCTGGGATAATTGAGGTTAAGTGACTTGCCCAGGGTCACACAGCCAGAAAGTATTAAGATCAGATTTGAACTCAGGTCCTCCTGACTTCAGGGCTACTACTCTATCTACTATACCAAGTAGCTGCCCCTCAAAACTAAATTCATTATCTTCCCCCTCCCCAAATGCTTCCCTTTTCCCAAGTTCCATGTTGCTATCAAGGATACCACCATTCTCCCAGCCACCAAGACTGGAAACCTAGGTGCCATTCTCAATTCCTCATTCTCTTACATATGCCAACCCCACCTCCCTAATTACTCCCCGACCATGTCATTCTGTCCTTTCACACTGCAACTTCCCTTTTATAGGCTCTCCATCACATATGTCATACAATTGCAGAAGCCTGCTGGTTGCTCTCCCTGCCTCAAGTCTCTCCTCCTTCCAATTTGTTCCCCACTTGGCTGTCAAATTGATCTTCCTAAAGTGAAGGTCTAACCACATCACTGGTCTCCTTCCTTCCTTCCTTCCATTTAATAAACTCTTTTAACTTCTTGTTCCTTATAGGTTCAGATATAAAATTCTCTGTCTTTTAAGGCTTTCCATAACCTGACTTCTTCCTATCTTCACTCTTCTTGCACTGTGTCTCCTCCACGTGCTTTGCCATCCAATGTTCTTCCTCAAACACTAGGCTCCAAATCCCTCCTCCAGGCATTTTTATGGACTGTTCCTCATGCCCAGAACTTTTTTCCTAATTTCCCTGGCTTCCTTTGGTTTCAGGTAAAATCTGCCTTCTCTTAGCACCTTCCCTCAGAGACTACCTCCAATTTATTCTGTATATATCTTGCCTGTAAAAAGTTGTTTTCCCCCTTTCCATCATGAACTCCTCAAAGTCAAGGACTGTTCATTTGTTTCTGTTTATAGATTTTTTTAACCTTCTTTTTTTGGTATTCCAGTGCTTAGCACAATGCCTAGCACTTAGTAGATGCTTAATAAATGCTAGATAACATGGCTGACTTTACTTTGATGATGCATGATCTAATAATAGGTCATCTGAGAAAGAACTGAGTTAGACATGATTATTATATGAAAGTGAAGATTTTTGTGTATTTGGGGAAGGAAAGGATTGTAGGAAATTAAGAACAAGAATTAATTTACATTATGTATTATATTATATATACATTATATATTATGTATCACGTGGAAGATAGATTCATAATCTACACAGCTCCATGAGACAGAATTAGCAACAATAAGAAGCTACAGGAAGATATACTAAGGTTCAATATAAATAATCATTTCCTAACAATTAAGAGTTTTCTAAAAGCAGCATGTACTTCCTTGTGAGTTCTCTGGCATTAGGAAGTGTTCAGTTATCAACTGCATGGCTACCAGTCAAAAGAGTTGTACAATAGATTGACATCTTTCTGTAGCTCTTTGACCTTTCTTCTTTCCCCAGATCAGCCTGCAAGCCAAGAGCTCTAAGCCCCAAAATATCCTTCCTTAAATCAAAGTAACAAAGCATACCTAGAAGAGAAATATCATGGGAGCACATTTGATAACATCCAAGAATCCAAATGCAATTCAAAATTCAGGGTTAGATCAACACTGAAAATCCTGTTGGTTAAGTTCTCTCTAGGGAACACACCATATTAATTTGGCTTCTGAAATACTGGCTCAAAGTTCCCTGTTACTAAATGTCATTCCCTTCCTGACAAGAGCATGTCCACAACCCTTTTCCCCAAACTTTCGTTCCTATTTTAATCAGCTTAAATCTTAACTTTCTCCTTAAACCTCTTCAAACTGGGCCACCCATTATCTAATACTCTCTACTCTGTCTTTTGGAGTATATGCTTTATTATTAATAAACTCTTCTATATCTGTGAACTTTTACCAACATTCATTCCATATTTTTACTTTAATGGAAACCTGACTATTCTCTGAAGACAGAATATCCCTTACAGCCCTTTCTAGCAGTGACCAATTCTCTTCCTCTTCTAAACTCAAAGGACCAATAGAAGTGTTATAAATATTTCTTGTTCTTTACTCTGACTCCCAGGCAATTCCTCCACTGCCATACTCCATGATTTTTCTCATTCAAGCAGTACAGAATCTTAATATAGTGTACATTTCCCACTTTGGGGGATATTGACCAATTTCTAAATATTCTCCTAGTTTGCTCAGTGATTTATTACCTGCCTCATACTCCACCCTATTCCAATTCTTTCCATGATTTTTGAGGGACCTTAATATTTATGCTGATAATGATTCCAAACTCTTTCATTGTATCATCTGCAAATTAAGATAATTTTGTCTCTTTGCCAAATCATTAATTTCTTTTTCTTGTCTTCTTGCTGTATTTCTATAAAGCATATATATATTTATGATTCTATCTGAATGACCTTTTCCACCCAGCTTCAGTTCCCAAATAAACCATCTTTTAAGCCTTTTCAAGTTCTCCAAACAACTCTGTCACCAAGGACTCAAAAGTTTGGAATTTTACTCTCTGCCCAACTTCTTAAACTTTCTCTTTCACTAAACTAGTACTTCTCTACAATTCTTTGACCAATCCCTATTCTTTTAGACCATTCTTTCCTTTAGATTTGGTGTCTCTGTCACCATTGATACCATGGTCTTACCATTTACTGTTTCATTTAGCTGCTACCTTGCAATTCTTGCTCCCCTGATCTTTCACTGTTGCTGACTGGTGAATCCTCATCACAGGTCTGCTAGGAATAATCCTGGTGATGATATCTTTTCTTCAGGCTGCCAGGAGAACAAGTGTACAACTCCAATCAGGCTCAGTCTCTGACATAAAGGCACCTCCTCCCCAGTATGACTATTGTGTCTATGTTAAGAATGTGATTCTTCTTTCCCTGTCCGTTTCTTGGAGGTGATTAATTCCTGTATGATTAATGAATGATATTCATTCCCAGAAAGACAAGATATTTTCTAGAATTTTATATTTCTTAGAGAAATACCCTGCAAGGGCCATTTGTCATTCAGGTAAATAAAATATTCAGGCAAGTGAAGAAAGAAAAATATATTGTGGAAAATGACTCTCAGGGGAAATGAACTAACTTTCTTTAAACTCTTTTAACTGATCTCTTATTTTGATTTTAGGCTGTAAATTTGGGTAACTGACAGGAATTTGTACTGTTTATATCAACCTAAGTAAAAGTAGGAAAATAAATACCTGACAATAGTTGGGGGTGGGGTTAAGTAGTAGATGTAATATATGTATTCATTTCTATTATAAGACATGGTGGGTTTTTTCCTCCAATTTACAACATTAATTCTTTTTGAAAAGTCATTGACTATCAGATATATTAATTTTTGGCAATCAGTATATTTATATGCAAGGTACCACAAGGTTTGTCTACAAAATTTTCTCTTCCCACTCCACTTTTCTAATGAAATGTCACAGAGAAAATGACAAAAACCAGAATATACTTAAACTGACAACAAACTAGATAATATTTTCATATTTATTCAAGTAATTTAACAAATTATTAATCACTGTTGAATTTCAATCCACACTTTTAAATTATCTTCTATTATCATTAAGAATAAAGTGTTAGAGCATTTACACTCTTTCTGTTATTGTTTGCTTGCATTTTTGTTTTCCTTCTCAGGTTTTTTTCTTTCTTTCTAAATCTGATTTTCCTTGTGCAGCAAGATAACTGTATAAATATGTATACATATATTGGATTTAATATATACTTCAACATATTTAACATGTATTGGACTACTTCCATCTAGGGGAGGGGATGGGGGAAAGGAGGAGAAAAGTTGGAACAGAAAGTTTTGCAAGAGTCAATGTTGAAAAATTACCCATGCATATGTTTTGTAAATAAAAATCTTTAATAATAAATATGAAAAAAACAAACAAAAAGAACAAAGTGTTATCAGAAATCTTCCCTATGAACAGTCAAGATTATAAACTCCTTCAGGATAAGATCTATTCTTATGCTTCATAATATAATACTAACTAACAATTATAAAACACTTTAGAGTTTGCAAGGCACTTTATGTACATTATATTGACAGCTAGTGTCAGAGGAAGGATTTGAACTCAGTTCTTTCTAGTTCAAAAAAAAAATTCAGTATGCTATCCATTATGTTGCACTACCTCATTCTCCTATGTATCCTAACAGGTGCCTTATACAAGATTACTGATTCAGAGATATTTCTTAGATTGATTGAAACAACTGGAAAAGCTAGTTCTTCCCCAATCTCTTCTCTAGAATAATAAAGCTTTCTTATTCATGAAAAATAATTTTATTCATTGAATAGATGCTTGTGTGAATACTTACTATATGAGTAAGGTACTATTTTGACTTTGTGAGAGCCGCAAAGTCATATAGAACATGGTCCCCACCCTCCTGAACCTGTTAAGCAAATGGAACAGAATTCTAAGCTCTTATCTTTTCTATCTGTATATCTCCTTTTTTGGAGCTAGCAGGAGATATTTTTTTAAATATATATGATCAACTTTTTCAAAGCCAAGAAGGAATACTTAAGGATTTGATCTAAAATATTTGGAAATATGAATAGTTCAATTATGATCTTTACAGAAATTCTTGAGCTGGATGGAACTTTGCTACATAACCTCTGCCTCTGGTCATATCATACCTAAACGTTCCTGAACTAATGAGTAACTATTCTTTTAAAGAAGAGCTCCAGGAAATGAGATCAACTTCCCTCATTAACCCATTTTAGTATTTCAGCAATCTTACCAGTTTTTCCTCTAGCAGCAATGCAGGTTCGTTAAATGTTCTTAAGTGAAGAAATCATTAATTATAGAATGAGGCAATTTTATAAGTGATTTTTTTATTTGAAAATCATCATCATTTTCATCAAGGAATTTTTTTTCTTTGTATTCTATGGTGCTTGGGACATAGTGAGCATAAATGCTCGTTGATTGATTGTCTCCCATTACGATTCACATATCCTAATTTTGTCTTATTCTGCTATATTGCCTTTACCGATTTCATTTTGAAATAAAAAGATCTCTGTAGTCAATTATGGATAAATGTAAAAAATTTACAATAACTAGACTTTAAAATGCTCATAATTTTGTTTTTGTATGTATGTCTTCTCAAACACACAGAATATAAAAAGGAAACAGTGCCCATGTAGGCTTGCTCTTAACTCTGAATTTGATTTCATACCTGAGACTTTTGTTCTTTGCTAATGCAATGTTCCTAACATTCACTTCCTAATCAGTTCCATGTTAGGTGTCTTGAGGAGCCATGCATATACTCAGGCAATAATGATTTTTTTTAACTTGTTTTCAGAGATGACACGTTTGTCTTCTCCTATCAGCAAAACCTTCATAGCCTGAAGTTTTAAGCTGCCATTACTTGTGCCTGAGTCCAGTGATGCTGTCACTGTACAGCAATAACATTTATCTACCTGGGCAGTAGTAAAACTTAGACTACAGAAGGTATCACTGTTATAATCTATGGGCGGGGTATTCTGTTTCTTTGGCAACAAACATAATAAAAAATTTAACAACCATAAGATTCATTCTTGGCAATGTTCTTGAGATGATTTAATATACTGTAATCAAGGGAAACTATTCTGCTCTTTAATTAAGCCTTGCTGTGGTATACAGACTAGGGAGATACTTGTGGAAAACATTTGGCCAGATTTATAGTATCTTTATAACTGAAAGGTTGCTTTTATCCTCTTGAACACTCTTTGCATGTTCGGTTTTGCCGAGTTTTGACTATAATTTTGCCAGGATGTTCAGTTGCTTAGGCTGTGTATATTTTGTGTAAAGTGATCACAACAGGCAGCCATGGCGTGCTTTGGATTCCAGAACAGCTATGCAAGCTTGCAATTGAAAGCACACTTCCAGTTTGTCAGGGCTTCATGATAGACCTGGTGACACACTAGCCTTTTCACAGAACTCCTCTGTGTGTACTTGAGGGCAGGAAGTGTGGCTTCAAAACTGCTCTGGGGGAAATCGGAGCCATTTCTCTGTAGGCAGCTGTGTTTCCAAGCCTGGATAAGTTGTTTTTAAATTTTTCATAGGCTGCCAGGGTGAGTTTTGTTTTATTTTGATTTTTCAAACATACATTTACAAACTCCCTTTTTCTCTTCAGCTAATGTACTCTCTGAGTGTTCCAAAGAACACATATTATCTGTGTTATTATTATCTAAATAACATTATCTAAAGATGATATATTATCTAAAATAGTATTCTAGGACTATTCTAATAGGACACGCACTAACTGAATTCTTTTCTTTTTGCAGATTTTGTGGAAGTATATTACTTTGTCATTATGAGATGTCGTCTCTCGGTGCTTCCTTTGTGCAAATCAAATTTGATGACTTGCAGTTTTTTGAAAACTGCGGCGGGGGGAGTTTTGGGAGCGTTTATCGAGCCAGATGGATATCACAAGACAAGGAAGTGGCTGTAAAAAAGCTGCTCAAGATAGAGAAAGAGGTAAGGATTTTGCTTATCTTTTTTTTTTCTTCCACAATTGGCTTTGATGATATTTATGTAAGTCTTTCCTATCAGAGGGAACATGAAGTTGTGTATGGGGCTGATCCATGGAACTTTCCTGGTCTCATTATGGGAGCCCCATAAATAGAAATTATTGCAGTGAGTGTGCTGTGAGGTTGCATTCTGCTAGGGGTCATCTCAACTGAAAGGATTTCTTTCCATGTTATAAAAGACTTCGTGTTCCCTGGCCCTTACAGGGAGCAAGGTGAGATTCAAATCCTTCTTGGAAGCATGGTTTTCATTCCCCTGGTTATTTGGGGGTGTCGCTAGAGAGCAGTATGTGAACTCTGTATTCTCCTTTTTACTTTTCTCTCTTTGGATACTATGAGATTTTTATATGCATTGCAGCCACATTTAATCAGTTTTGAAAGTTATATTTTATCCTAAGTCTTGAATCCCTGGCACATACCCATCACTAGCACCTGTGATCACTTTATTCTGCTATCAACCAACAGAGAAATCCTGCCCTATGAATTAGGCCAAAGACAAAGATCTCACCGGGAAGGAAGCTGAAATGTATCTGAGCAGTCTGAAGCTTCGTCTTATCCACCTTAGTAATTTAATACAGCATCTTTTAATGTTGAAATTTATTTTGGAGGTGGGCTTTTCAGATTTGGTTTTTTGTGTACAAAGTTATAGTTGTAAAGTTGTGCCTTATGTTCATGGCCATCCATGTACAAACCCAGTTTCTATCAACTTCTAACAAAATCCTTTCTTCTCTCAGAGTTCCATAATAGGAGGTCAATGTATCCCAGTTCCCCAAATGCTTCTATTTCTCCACGAAAAGGTTCCAAAATTCAGAGTTACAGCCAGCCTCAGGACTGGAAACACCAGTAAAGCATGTCATCCTTCATTAGCCTCATATTCATCCTGTGTTCCAATAAATCTGTGCTATCTCCAAGATGCACCTATTGTGAGGAAATACATGCTCCTTCTACCTATATATCTAATCACTTTTTCATGCAGAAGCACCCTGACTCAGTTACATTACTTTCTCTTTCCCCAACCACCATTTTACTTTGCTCATTCAATTACTGTACCACAATCCCTTGCAAACACACCCAAAGGCTGGCTCTCACTAGCAGGTCAACATCTTAATGTTCTTTTATAGGACAGGGAACAATTAACAATTATAGGAATTTGTGCACTCTTTTGCCTTCTAAATTAGGGCTTCCCCAGAGCCCCAAACCTTTCTGTGCTAAGGTTATTCACCTAGAACATATAAAGGGTTGCTTTAAATAGCTTGATTTTGGGTTTGTTTGTTTTTTTTTTTAACCACATCACTTATTAGATACTGGTGCAATTTCTTCATTCTGGCAAAGCATTGTTGTTCCAGATATCTTTATGAAATGAATGTCCCCAGAAATAATCTTTCCATCTCCTTGACTGATATGATTTTCCCCCTATTAATTACTGCCAGTAAGCCATAACAATTGATTAGGGAAGACAACCTAAATGGCAGCAACATAAGGAGTTTCTTCTTAGCTTGTCATCTGATTACCCTGTGTTTCCACAGGGTAAAGGCAGGTCAGAAGTACTAGGATAAGGCTCCCTTAGGATATCTGTAGGATTTTTAAAGAACTTAACACATGGGAGTTTTTAAAAGCACCGTGTACCTAAAACAGGAGAGAAATATGAAGCAAAATTATAGGGTTTCTTTTCTTCTTGATGAAAAAAAAATTAATACTAGCCAAATAATAAGAGTTTTTTACTCTATACTATACCTAGGACCTTTTATTTGATCAACTCAAAGAACTTTATAGGGGGCAGAACCTATCATTTCATTGATATCTGGAAGTTTCTCCATCAATACAGGTTGATTCCTATCTTCCTATCCTTGATTGATAGTTGATTCCTATCCTTCTCTGCAGTTTATAGACTTAGAGTAAAAACTTTTAACCTGGGAATGCCATAGCTTTTGGATAGATTTCAAGGAGTCCATGAATTTGAATGAGGAAAATTTACATTTTTATTTTCACTAATCTCTATATGGTCCAATGGATAGAGAGCTGAACTCACAATCAAGAAGACTTATCTTTGTGAGTTCAAAACTGACCTCTGACACTAGCCATGTGATTCTGGGCATGTTATTTAACCCTGTTGGCCTCAGTTTTCCCAGTTGTATAAAGAATTGAAGAAGAAAATGGCAAATCACTCTAGTATTTTTGCCAAGAAAACCTCAAATAGGATCACAGTGTGTTGAACATGACTGAAAAAAATGACAATCATAAAATCTCTAATTAAAATTTAGTATTTCCTTCAATTATTTCAAAATATTAGTCAAAGGAAGCATCCAAAGCCTTCACTATCAGGCTCTGACATAAAATCAGTCAGGATAAAATCCCTGACTTAGAGGGCAGTTGAACAGATTAAATGACTTGCCCAGTGTTATACAGCCATTGTATGTCAGAAGCTAAATGTAGGTCTTCCTGACTAGCTCTCTATCCACTTAGTGACATTATCTGTCAAAAATATTTATAGATAATTTATGCCAATTTTTCAGATTGGGAAATTTAGCTCAGATCCTGATTCATGTTGGGAATCAAGGAATAGAAACAAATTTCAGAATTTCTACCTCTTGACTTCACTTTCCTGATCAAAAATGCTTACTCAAATCTCACTTCCAGGATCAAATATAAATTTCTGGTTGTCATTTAAAGCCCTCTGAAACCTTTCCTTAGCCTAGATTGTCCAGTTTTCTCTACATATTGTTTCCCTTCAGTTGCCCCTTCCTCCCTCACAAGAGAAAGAAATGGTCAATGGCACTGGCTTCTTTGATATTCATAAAACAAGATAGTCCATCTCACAACATTTTCACTGGCTGTCTTTTATGCATGGAATTCTCTCTTTCCTCATCTCTACCTCCTGGCTTCCCTGGCTTTCTTCAAGTCTTAATTAAAATGTTACATTATATTGGAAGCCATTCCCAATCTCCCCTTGTTGATTATTACCTCTTTATCTTGTATATATTTTGTTTGTACTTATGGGTTGTATGTTGTCTCCCCTATTACATTATGAGATTCTTGAAAGACTGTCCTTTGCCTTTATTTGTATCCTAGAACTTAGCATAATAGACTCTCAATAAATGTTGATGGACTGAATTGCTTTTTTTAAATAATAGCTTTTTCATTTTCAAAATACATGCAAAGATAGTTTGTAGCATTCACCCTTGCAAAACCTTGTGTGTCAAATTTTTCTCTGTCCCTTCCCCCCAACCCCACTCCTTTAGAAAAAGGAGTAATCCAATATAGATTAAATCTATGCAATTCTTCTAAATATATTTCGACATTTATTGTGCTGCACAAGAAAAATCAGATAAAAAAGGAAAAAAATGAGAAAGAAAAAAAAGGAAGCAAACAACAATAAAAAATATGAAAATACTATGTTGTGATCTACATTCAGTCCCTATAGTCCTCTTTCTGGATACAGATGGCTCTCCAGACTGACTTTTAACATAAAAACTGTTACTTTAAAATAAAAGAAAATCAACCAAATGCATAATTGTTTTATCTCAGTATTTATTCAGGAAGGCATATAAATGTGTTAAAATTGTAAGTATATGTTTTCAACTTCATTAGGGAGGCAACCTGCTATAGTAATTTTAATTTGGAGTCAGAAAGACTTGAATTCATATCCTACCAATTAAGACCCTCATTGTGTGACTCCAGAGAAGTCAGAAATTTTCTCAGTGGCTCACTTTCTTCATCTATAAAATGAGGATATTTGAATTGGAGGCCACTAAGGACTTTCGATCTCTAATATGTTATCCTATTACACTACTTTTATTTAACTGTGGGAAAGGCTATATGAGGTATGAAAAAATTTTTTTAGCTCAACATCACTAAATGCCACATCCAGCTTTATGTATTAACACAAATGCATTATTATTGAGAGTATAACATGTATATGTAAATATAGATAAGCACATGAATAAATAGAAACATCACAAGAAATGCAATGTAATATTTTGGCTTTAATGTCTAACTACACTATTTCAGGAGTCAATTACAATGATACATCAAGGATTTGAAAACACCCAATTATAAGGAGGAAATTTAGTTTCCTCTTTGATATATAATTCAGAATTTTTTAAAATTGTAATTGAAAGACTATTAGCTTCTTCCTTGAGTTTTTCATGAGCCATGGACCATTTTGGATCTAAAGATCCCTTCTCATATCACCTGGAGTGAACTGACCTCTAATCTATGTTTGGTCCAAGCTATACAGAGTAGTTTAGAAACAGGAGAGTCAGGGATCAAACAGAAGTTTAATTTCAAAGTGAGAAAAATGGTTTGTAAGCAAGAACACATGTACCAGAGCCCTATCCTTAGTTGGGATGTGAGGAAGACCCTGCTTTAGTGTGGGGTAAATCTCATTACTTATACCAATGGGTACACAGTGAGCAGTGCTCCTGACCATGAGGGGTAACAGCAACAGTGTGACAGGTTTGGTTCATAGCAGGGCTTCATGAGGAGAAACAATTCTGGGATTTTTCTGTGGCTAAGATCATCCAGAGGGTGAGTGCAAGGGATTGTTGGTATGCCAAACTCAGGGTACAGGCTGCGTTTTAGCTCAGGAAAAATATAGTTTTTCCTAATATCTTGATATTTCCCCCTTCTGGCCAAAGGGAGGAGCTTTGAAAGGACCCCTACCCTTCTAGACAATAAAGGAGAGGCAGATTTAAGCCAAGATCCTGAGAAGGGTAACCAATGTCACAAGGTAACCGATAAAACTTAAAACATAACTAAAATCAAGTCTCCTTGTATTCTAGTGATTGAATCTCAATATTCATTCAACCAGAATAGTTATTTCTATATATCTTTCCTTGGACAATATTTATTCTCAGGACAGCTCTAAAATGATGAGACAAATACTTTTAAATACTTTTACTTTCTTTACCATTATCTGTACAATTTATATGTAAAATCCTTAATCCAAGTTTAAGAGCTTATTACTAAAATATGCTTAAAACCTGAATTTCAATGACAAATTTGGAAGTCAATCATATATATATATATATTTATATATATATATATGTATATATATATATGTATGTATTTAGTTCTTAGAGAAAACAATTTAATTCTTTACCTTTCCTCAGATTTTACTATTGTATTTAGTCAGAAAACTTTCATATTAATCTTTCTCTCATTACTTTGTTTAATAATTTCCCCTTTAGGAGGATGTCATCCTTATATTATAATTTGACCTCAAATATAGCTTTAAAATGTAAGATGTTCATACTTGCATTCTATCATAAATAACTCAGAGATGTTCCAGTATCAATTTATTATTTAATAGACCTAGCATTTTACCTACAAAACTTCTTGAGTATAAAAATTGCTGTAAAAGGAAAAAGAAGGGCATAGTTATAACTATGTCATTTATCATAACAAGGGAAAAACTCTCCTTGCTCTGTTTGACTCCAGGTATGAGACATATATCACAGCCAATCATGTAGTCACAGAACAGGGTTTAGAATTAACCAGGTGGACAAATTTGTTTTTCAGAAAGGAAATAGCACAATGGGGAAATAGAATAAATAGAATCCTACCTAGGCTGTACCTAAGTTGTCTTCAAAACTTTCCCGAGGAACAAACATCCATCTGTAGCAGTTCCCAGATTGCAGCACATGCTATTTTCTACCATTGGCTTTATGACAATTTAGACAACTGTCCCTGTAGTCAAAGCTCAAAACAATAGTAAGTTACTGTCTGAAGAATTTTTTTCCTCAAATAGCAAAATTTCACCAACTTCATCAACCTGAACGTTGCCCTAATGGTTTGCATTTCATTTATCTTTAACATATAAATTAAATCGACTCATATTCTGGGATTTTAGACATACAGCAAATATTTGATAGTTGACTCCTCATTAATATGTTGAAGCTACATCTTTAAACCATCACATGTACTTTTATAACAGCCAAGAATTTTAGGTCAAAATTTGCTGTTATATATTATCTGTTTTATAACAAAATATACCTCTGCAAGTTTTTAACAGTTTTCAAATATCTGTTTTTATCACATCCTTTTAAAAGCTCAATTCATGTATAACAGCATCCAGATTAAAAAATTGCTTTGACTAATAGCATTCCTGTTATAATAATCTTTCAAATTTCAAAATACAAAGAATTTACAAATACAAAAATAACACAAAATCATGTATTTTTTAAAAAAAACTTCAGATGACATCTATTCAGTTAATTGAATTCCAGGTTATCACACATAAAAACCATTAATCTTATTTGACATTTTAAAATCACTTTAACATTATCAGCTTTGGAACAATTACATTCAATTAAAGAAATAATAATAATATAGTGCATTGCATATCCCACCATTGTTTTAAGCATTTTACAATTATTAGATTATTGTGATCTCACAACAGCCCTGGGAGGTAATGCATGATAATTTTGCCCTGATTAATGGAACATTGAGAATGGGTTACTAGGATACAAGGAGACATTTATGTTAATTAATATTGGTGATAACTGAGCTATTAGTTTGATCTTTTGTTTCAAAATTTATGTTTAACACATATGTTTACCGTGTTTAATATATACTGGATTACTTGCAATCTAAGGGAGGGGGTGGGGGAAGGAAGGGGAAAAATTGTAATACAAGCTTTTGCAAGGGTCAGTGTTGTGCATATGTTTTGAAAATAAAAAGCTTTAATTAGAAAAAAAAAAAGATTTATGTTTAAGTTTTCTTGGTTACCTAGCTGTCATATAAATCTCCCTTCTTTCAAAGCCCCTCCCTTTGTCCAAAAGGGGAAATGTCAAGATATTAGGGTTTACCCCACACTAAAATGTCCTGAGCTAAAACCCAGCAAACAGCGTGTGCCCTGAGTTTGGCATACCAACAATCCTTTGCACTCACCCTCTGGATGATCTTAGCCACAGCAAAATCCCAGAATTGTTTCTGCTCATGAAGCCCTGTTATAAACCAAACCTGTCATACTGTTGCTGTTACCCCTCCTGGTCAGGAGCACTGCTCACTGTGGACCCATTGGTATAAGTAATGAGATTCTCCCCTCACTAATGCAGGGTCTCTCTCACACCACCAAATAAGTGTAAGGCTCTGGCACATGCGTTCCTGCTTGCAAATCATTTTCCCCATTTTGAAATTAAATTTCTGTTTGATCCCCAACTCTCCTGTCTCTAGTCCGTTATATTTGGTTCCAGCCATCCACAGGTTAGAGGCTGGTTCCATCTGGTTGATTATTTTAAATGCACAAAAAAATAACGCAAAGGATTACAAAGGAAACAAATGACATGGAAATACAATTATTGATCTATTTATTTTTTTAAAAAGTTCATAGACCTTTGGTTAAGGACTCACACCTTTATTTATAAATATTTTCTATTTTCTATTAATTTATATATTTATATTTATAAGGGCAGCTAAGTGGTAGACTGAATAGAGTGCTGGACTGAAGTCAAGAAAACTCATCTTCCTAGCCTCAGATACTTACTAGCTCTGTGATTTTGGGCAAGTCATTTATCAATGTTTGCTTCAGTTTCTTCATCTGTAAAATAAACTGAAAAAGAAAATGACAAATCAGTTCAGTATTTCTACCAAGAAAACCCTAAACTGTGTCATGAAGAGTCAGACATGACTGAAAATAACTGAACAACAATTATATTTTCTTCTTTGTTGGAATATAAACTTCTCGATAGCAAGGAATATTTTACTCTTCTCACTTTACATTGCCTAGCACATAATATGTATGTAATAAATGCTTATTGAATGATTGTAAATCATATTGAAGGAGTCAACATTTACTGAATTAATGGGAGATTAAGATAGATACAGCAACATTAATTATTAGAAAAGAAAAATATATTTACTTTATAAGTTATCAGCATACTGTATAGCATATGTTCATATTAGTTGTTAAAATATTGTTAAGGTAGCTAAGTACTTCGGTGGATAGTGCACTGGACTTGAAGACCCAAGTTTGACTCCTATACTTACCAATTGTGTGGCCTACCATAGGAAATTTATCCTTACTCACTCAGCTTAATCTGTAAAATGGGGATCTTAATGGCATCTTTCTCATAGAGTTGTTATGAGGACCAAAGGAGATAGCATGTAAAATGCTTTACAAAATTTTAAACATCATATAAGTGGTATCTATTGTTGTTTTTAGTAATATTATTGTATTACTGATATATTTATTTTGACAATAATTGTGGGTTTGTAGGGGCAAGAATGGGCTCTTAGTCTTGTGTATGTAGTTTAGCTGCATTAAAACTAAGAGCTTACTTTTGTACATTTCTTTATATTTTATAAAGTGCTTTCCCCTAGCCCTGTGAAGTAGACAGTGCTAGCATTTTTAGGATGCATCTGAGACTTAGGAGAGACTAAGGTGGTCGAGTGGTAGCATTGTTAGAGATAGATCAGTTTTTGAAACTAATTTTTCTGATGCTAAAGCTTTCTATTATACACTGAGTCTTTCTGCTATACCAGAATCTGAGGAGGACTAAATCAGAAATTTATTTTCACCTGGCAGAAATGTTTACTGCACCAGGTTATTTTTACTCAATGTGACTTTCCTTTGTGAGAAGACATAAATGTTCCAAGGTAGAAAATGCATAAATAGTTACCAGTTTTGGAAGCTGTGGAACATTTTTCTCCTGCAAAACATACTCATGTAATTAGAAATATAGTGCTTATATAATAGTGTAGCTCACTTCCAATAAATGTTTAACGTAGAATTACACAGAGTGAGAATTTATTATTTCTTTTGAAGTGGCCTTTTTTCCTTTCTGCAAAAAGTGATGGTTTTAGATAAATATTAGATTTGGAAACATTTAATTAAAAATCCTACTTCTGCCAACCATTGTTATGATAAATGACTTTCCATACCTACTCAAATAAATTGTGTATTTTTTTTAAAAGCATTAGTAAGGAATATCCTGGAGAACAGATAGAATCTTATAGCAAATGAGTGGAGTTAACTAGAATTGAAAATTGTCTGTACTGCTAAATATGGTTACTATATTGGATATTTTTGCTTAGCTTTTTTGGTTGTTGCCAGAGAGGGTTGTATAGGGATAGAGAATGGGAAAGGGTTGAAATTCCAGTGATGTAAAGACAAAAGAAACCAATAAAAGAAAGCAAAAATAAACAAAATCCTCTTCATGTACCACATTTCACTACTTTTCTTGTTTCAGCATGTGCCTCTGAAGGGCTTAATAGTGGTTTCAACATGGGTGTTCTTTGCCAAAGTTCTGTTGTATTTCTGTTGTAACCATGCTTCTTCTAACTTGTTTATATTATTTGAAGATCTGATTATGATATTCCTTTATTTTATAAGAAGTATTTAAGGCAGAAAAGGAGAATATAATCCCAGGGATATCTACATATCAGAAGTGTATGTATGTGTGTGCATATATATGTGTATTTTATATGTATACATATATATTTATTTATATGTGTGTATATGCATATCTATCTATCTATCTATCTATCTATCTCCTGGTATCCATTTGGTAAATTACAGATGAGCAGAGAATGACCTTATTGAAAAGAAATGTAAGCAGTAGAGAAGGTGTGTGGATGGGGTAGAATTGAAAAACGTAGTGTTGTTATTGAAAACATTCATAGGGGAAAGAACTGTACTTTCACTAGTGTAAATGATCCATTAGCTTCACAACCTAAAATTTTAAAAGTTAATTTCCTGATTTAATTCTTCTCTGGTACTGCTTTGTTTTATTTGATGATGTTTTGCTTAAGACATGTCTGTACAGACTTTTGGGATTCTGAAAGCCTGTGTGTTTCCTTGAATTCTGTTAGTGTTAGAATAGTACCAGGGGAAAAAAAAAAACCTTACAAACAAGTAGACGAGAAACAAGATGCATTCTTTTAAGAATGAGTAGAAAGAAATAAAATTCTTATGTACTGAAATATAAAGGCTTCTCTTTGTTTTACCTAACTTTTACAAGCCATTATTACTTCAATCCCCAATTTCTACCAAAGGCTAACAATGGAAGGAATGTTGGAAGGCAGAGAAATTAGTTTCACAATTTTATGTATCATTGGATGAAGAGAGAGAATTATTTTGCAAAATCTGTACTTCAGCAAAAGGATCTAGCTACTTTCCTCAGTGGAAGGGGAAAAAACACAGTAAAACAAAAGACAAAAATGGAAAATGAAATGGATACTGAACTTGGACAATACTAAAAATAGAGGCGATCTTTTTTATATACAGTTTATAGATATTGAGTACTTGCTGCTGGCTCTGAATGACTTCCCTTCTGAGAAGTTTTCCATTGGAGAGCAAGTTTAATGTTGTTATTTTATTAGAGTGTTAGACTAGCTTCTATCTCTACTCATCCTCACCTTGCTTCATAGATTTATAAGTTAAAAAATGATTTTGCAAGATCTTTTTTTTTTTTTTTTTTTAACAACCAGAGTTATAGGAATCTCATTTTAACTCCCCATTCTCCTCTTACTTTTCTCAAGAATGTAATAGACAAGGAAGGGAAAACTGAGTCTTTTGCTTTTGTTAATTACTTCAAAAATCTAGCTCTGTATTTGTACACGTTGTGTGCTTGATAAATTTTGCCGAAAAGTGAGTATCACTCCTATAATCCTTCTATATAATCTCTTTAAAAATATGTTATGAGTCTCTACTCATGGTCGTGGACATAAGACTGAAAGGATGGTCAGAAGCCATCTAGTCCAATTTTCTCATCTATAATTGAGTCATAGTAAGAAAACTCCAACAAGAGAATATTACATTTTAGAGAAGAATATTACGCTTTTTCACTGGTTAATTAAGACCTTAGCCAACTTGAATAAAAATAAGATAATAATAAAAGACCTTGATATTCTTAATCACTTTTGTCTTTGAGCTCGTTTCTTTTAAGTGGTAACCTAGGCATTAAGTACCAACTTCTGTGTTGAATTCATAATATCATCACCATATCCACACCACCACCTGGATTTTTAATAATAATTGATTATTTGAAATGGCACATTTTTGTTTAAGGATAGAGATGGTAGAGAAAGAGTGCATATGATTTCACTGATACAGGGAACTCTTTGGTGAGAAAATCCCCTATTCTAGAGCAGGTTCCACCTTATCTTTAGCCTCGTATTTTGGAGAGTTGTATATGTCACTAAGAAGTTAAGTGAGTACACAGAGTCATGCTGCCAGAAGTATAGACCAGAGGGAGACCTTGAACCCAGGTTGTTTTCTATCCTAGACCAGTTTCTACTAATCTGCCTCTCATATTTTATTAACCTAGATTATCATAGATTTAGATTCCCATTTGGGATTTTCCTGTCAAAAATATTGGAGTGGTTTAGAAAACAGGGTCTACTCAGAGTCACATAACTAGTAAGTTTCTAAGGCAGGTTTAAATTCAAGAAAATGATTGCAGACTTGTCACTCTATCCACTGCACTCCTAGTTGCCTGCTGCATTTAAGACAAATACCTACTTTCTGAGAAGGAATTGCAAAAAAAGTTTTATAAAAAAGAGGCATTTATTTCACTGGCCTTAATGAAAAATTGTAAGCTCTTCATGAATTAACCTGATACTTAGGAACAATATAGTGTTTGTTTTTTTTCTAATTAGCACTATCCATCAATTTTCCAAAAACATATGTTGAAAACTTTGCATGGAATTTCCAAAGAATGTATAGATATTTCTGTCATCTGGAATCTGAGACAAAAACCTGAGATAAGCAGTTTCAAAAGAGGTATATACTATCTAGAAGGAACCTCAAAAAAACCCTTTAGTACAACCCCCTCATTTTACAGAAGAAAAAACAGGTGCAGGGTAGCCCAAAGTCAGGTAGGTAACCCATGACAGAGGTAGAAGAATGTAAGTCTCCCAGTGCAAAACTCTTTGCACTATTCCCTCAATTAAATGATTAAATATTATGTATTTACAATATGTACTACAAATATTAATGTTCATTTTGTTAGGATAATTTATAAGGGGGAATAATTAGAGAGAGATATTTAGATGGCATAAAGTCAAGGGAAGTGTGATAAACAAAAAGGCATGAATCTACCTAGATAGTAGCTGTCTCTCTGATGCTAAGGAACCAGCCGTTGTACAGGTCAATAAGCATTTATTAAGGCAAGTCAACAAACATTTATTAAGCATATACTATCTGCCAGGTGCTGTACTAAGCACAGGATAAACACCAGAGAGCTTGTTTAAAAGCGCATATCATATTCCTAATTTCTTTAGATAGCAGATTTGATTTTTTGAAACATTTGGAGTGTGTCCAGTAAATTTAATCCAAAAACCATTTTGGAAGATGAAGCCTCAGCTAAAACAAACTAAAATGCAAGGAAACAGACTTAAGGGACTGGGGAGGTAGGGTGGGAAAGAGAAGAAATCAATTGAATATGAATACAGCTATAATTTTAGTTTTCCCTAAAAAGTTTTATTGGCCTCACACTTGAGTTAGTAAGAAGCCTAAGAGATGCATACTCAGATTTATGACACTGCTGCAGTCAAAATGGTGTATATGTTCCAGTGAAATTGATATACTGTAATATTCACTTTAGGCAAGTCTAGGAGAAAATTAAGTTGCATCATGCAACTGAAATAGTTTCTATGGAACTAAAAACCTAAAATCAAAGCCTGATATGAAAGAAGAAATGCAGTCCCATCCCTTACCTACTTTAAAAAATTTCATAAATGATATGATTTAACTTCTGTTTTAAAAATAAAATAAAATCATCTTTGTTTCTGACTTAACAAAAAGTTAACTTAAGATCCTTTCAGACATTCTCTTTGTAAAATTCTATCCAAATAACATTTTTCCCCTCTCTGAAAACGGTCCCCTTACCTCCAAAATCTTGTATATATCACAGCAATAATATCAATTAATATCACGGCATTTGTTGAAGGAGCTCTGTGATGACTTTTTAAATATATAATATTCATTTTCCCCCAATTATATGTTAAACCAATTTTAAACATTTTTAAACCCATATAAATCATTGACAAAGCCCAGTATTGAGAGATGGACAGAGAAATCACATTTAAAATAACTATAGACAATATAAAATATTTGGGAGTTTATCTACCATGACAAAGCCAGGAACTATATGAACACAATTACAAAACACTTTTCACACAAATAAAGTCAGAGCTAAACAATTGGAAAAATATCAATTGCTCATGTGTAGGCTGAGCTAATATAATAAAAATGACAATTCTACCTAAACTAATCTACCTATTTAATGCCAGGCCAATCAAACTGTCAAAAATTACGTTATAGAGCTAGAAAAAATAATAACAAAATTAATCTGGAGGAACAAAAGGTCAATAATATGAAGGGAGTTAATGGAAAAAAAAAAGCAAGACAGTGGTCAAATAGTACCAGACCTAAAACTATTTTATAAAGCAGCACTTATGAAAACCATTTGGTACTAGTTAAGAAATAAAGCAGTAGATCAATGAATAGGTTAGGTAAAAGCCAAAATACTCAAAGACTATAGTAATATAAACCTGTAGACTCCAACTTCTGGGATAAGAACTTACTAATTGACAAAAATTACTGGAAAAATTAGAAAATAATATGGCAGAAACTAGGAGTAAACCAAAATCTTATACAAAAATGAATGTTGAAAATTATCTTTAAATGTATTTGAAACAAAATACAATTAAGAAAAAAAGTTTTGGTTTTTTTTTAAGTTTTTGAGTTCCTCTTTGATCACTTTCAGTAGGTTACTGAGGCTTTCTGGCTAACCTGGTTTATACTAAATAATTCTGGCCTTCTTAAAAATCATCTTATAATTCATAGTTTGTGCTTTCTAATCTCAATTGTGCCCTTACTACATTGAGGCAAACACTATTTCTCCTTAAACCTTGCCACACACATTACAAGAATAATTGTGGCCATTTACTGAGAGTTCCCAGTTCTCCCCTCCTCTTTATCTCATGCCATTCAGACTTCTTCCTCTACTATCTTCTTTAGTCCAGTCTTAGATGAATAGGAGTCCCTTCTTACCAAAGCCAAACCCTGTATAGACATCTTTGATCCCAACCCCTCCCACCTTCTCCAACATATCAAATCCACTTGCATTTAAACTTGCTTTCTGATCCTTATGTCTCCCTATCTATTGGCTCTTTCTCTTCACTCTGAGATGTCCATGTCTCCCCTATCCTTAAAATGGTCATCTGACAATCCTGGCTAGCTATCTTCTTATATCCCTTCCTATCCTTCTTGACTAAGTTTCTTGATAAAGTCATCTACATTTTCTATTTCCACTTTCTCTCTCTCTCTCTTCTAAATCCTCCAAAATCTGACTTTTTAACCCCATCTGCCAACTGAAATTACTTCTCCAAAGTTATCAATGATCTCTTCATTGTGAAATCATGAGGACTTTTCTCAGTCCTGACCCTTCTGAACTTCAACAGCTCTGTAGACCTAAAGTTTGGTAGTCTAATATCTCTCTTCTCTCACACTTTCTTTCGGAGCCCCCCAAACACCAAGCTAGCTCTGGCAATGCATGTGCAGAGTATAGCTCTGTTGAATTGTCCACGTTGTTCGAATGCCAAATGTACATTTGCCAAAAAGACCATTTTATCGAGAGCTCAAACAGGGCTAGAACTCACATAGTGGTTCAAAAAAATGATACAAGGAAACCTCAAGGTCTCGCTTAAGAATTTTAGAATCAATTATATGACATGGAGACACTGACATAGGACCACCCAGCATGCCATGCCCTCATCAGAGAAGGTGCTGTGCTCTAGGAGCAGAACTGAATGAGTTCAGAAGAAACGTGAGATGCACAAAGTTAGAATCCACCAAATGTTCATAGGGGTTCTTTGTGTCTGACCTGTGGGGGAGCACTCCGAGCTCATAGTGGTCTGATCAGCCACAGTTGGACTCACTGTAACTCAACTAACATAGTGATATCATTTTGGTCCTCTTTCAGAATGAAGGACAATGAACCAAACATCAATTAAGAAGATGATTCTCAGATCTTTAAATCTAACCTTAGTCTCTCCTGAGCTCTAAGAGTATCACATTACCAATTCCCTTTTTAAAAATTTTCAACTTTTTAAAAAGATTAAATTTGATTCATAAAAGATATATATTTCTCATATGGACAATTCTTGTTACAAATAAGGGCAAAAAAAAAAATGTGGCAATGGTGCCAGATGTGGCAACAAAGTAACAATCGTTTTAAAAGAAAATAATCTGAATTTCTTTACAATGCAACTATAAAGATTATGATGTGTAATATATGATTTGATATAATATATATATAGGATTGTATATACATATGCATATGTGTGTATACATACACACACACACACACACACACACACACACAAATCCTCTGATTTTTTGCACTAGAAATCACTCAAGTTTGAAATGTTCTTCCTTCAATCTTTAGCTTTGCTGACTTCTTTTAGGACATAATTCAAATCTTACCTTCTTAATATAATTCAGAGTCATATAACTGAGAACCTCCCCAGCTTGTTAGCCTTCAATCTATACTGTGTATATTTTCTCTATTTGTTATCTCCCAGATTAAAATGTAAATAAAATCTTTGAGGGAAGATTGTATATTTGTTTTTCTTCAGCTCTTAACAATATATCTAGCACATGATAAGACTTTAATAATTTTTGTTGACTTGATCTCATATTTCTTTCAAAGGCCTGAAGCCACTTGCTTACAATACAAATACAGGTTCTGTTTTAATCTGAAACCTCAGATTTTATTTTCAGAGTTGTTTCTTAGGGACAACTTGTTGTATGGATAGAATCTATAAAGATATTTTAAAGTGCCTTACTTAACTAGTCATGTTAACAATTAACTTATTTATTCTTTTGGAGACCTGGTTGATTATAATGGCTGCTAAGCTTTTCTCTCCATTAAAAACCCATATGGGAGAATAAATAACTACAACAATATCATAAATGCATTTTTTAAAGAACTCAGTTTTGGAAACTGACAGAAAGTAATTCACACTTATATGGTGCTTTGCAGTTTTCAACCTGTTTCATATTCTCATTGAATCCCAACAACAACTTTAGCAACAGATCATGTGGTCACTTATCTAGGCAAAATGAGTATTATTATTATTCCCTTTTACACCTGAGGAAACTGAAGTTGAAATTGGTGGCATAGCTTTCCTAAAGTCATACAACTAATTAAGTGGAAAGGAAAGAAAGAAGTAATGGCAAGGGTGCTGACTTGGCTTCAAATCGTACTTGCAACTCTTAATAGTTGTGTGATACTGGGCAAGTCACCTGGACTTCTCAGCCTCAGTTTTCTTATCTATAAAGGGGAGATAAGGATATCTGAAGTACTTATCTCACCGCATTGTTGTGATAGAATTGATCAAACAAATAATATATGCAAAGTCCTATATAAATGTCAGTTTTGGGCTTAGAATTCTCTCCTTCCTTATTTCTAAAGACCTTGTAGTGTCCTTGTCTTCCTTTAAGTCTTAATTAGTCTTACTTCCTATCAGATGCTTTCCCCAGGATTTCTAATCTTAGGGCCTTCCCTCTGAGATAACCCAAATTTATTTTATATAGAACTTGTTTGTACATGGTATTTACATGTTGTCTCCACCATTAAAATGTAAGCATCTTGAAGGCAGAGGCTCTTGTGTTTGTGTCCTCAGCAAAGTGATTGATACATAATAGGCCCTTAATAAATTCTAGATGAGGGGAAGCTAGATGGCACAGTGGATAAAGAGCTGGCTCTGAAGTCAGGAGGACACCTGAGTTCAAATCTAGTCTCAGATGCATAATACTCCCTAGCTGTGTGACCCTGGGCAAATCACTTAACCCCAATTGACTCAATAAAAATTCTAATTGACTGCCAATTACTTTTGCTTTTTATTATGATTCAGTTAGGAATGACACCCAGATCTTCAGTCTCCAAGTTCTGGGTTCTTTATATAATTTAATTTAATTCAGCAAGCATCTAGTAAGTATAGAAGGCCAAGAACTGGGAATGCAAGGACAAAAACTAAAAGATAGTTCTTGCCTTTAAGGAGCATACATTTCACTGAAGAGGTTCGATGTGTATACAAAAGCATAAATGCCAGGTATTAATGAAATGACAAAATAATTTCTAGAAGGAAAAAGTACTTATAACTGGAAGATCATCAATGATCTGCAAGAAACGACACCTCAACTGGGATTTGAGGGAAGCTAGGAATCCTAAATGGTAGTGATGAGAAGGGAGTGCATTCCGAGAATAGGGAGCCATGTTTGCAAAAGCATAGAAGTGGGTGATAGAATTCATTTCACAACTCGTAGGTCAGTTGGAATTAAGTGGAGTTGGTGAAGAACAATAATATGAAATAAAGCTAGAAAAATAAAGCTAGGAGCTAGATTGTTAAGAGCTTTAAATGCCAGAGGCAATAGGAGGCCACTGAAGATTTTTGAGTAAGGTGATGGGTGAAGGAAAAGGACATAATTAGATCTGGTAATTTTCTAGAAGTGTGGCAACTATGTGACTGATTGGAAAGGGAAGAAAATGGATTTAGTGCATGTGGTTTAGTGGCAAAAGTCCCAACATTATTGATAATCCCTTTCCATCAGATTATCAAAAGTACAAAAAGGCATTTCTTTAGACTTGTGACTCTTATCTTGTTTCTAGGTGTTTTCCCATTATGATACATTTTAGATCTGCTTACATATACACTATCTCTAAATGAATAACTCATTAATTCTTGTGAGAGCCAAAGAAAGTCTTTGATTTTATGGAAAAAGATTTGTTTCCTTGAAACTCTACTCATCTAGGTCAATTTTGCAACTTCCTAGGTTGACTTGAGTTATGGAGTGTTTTGAGTAAATATGATCTGGCATTAGTTTGACTTTGAATGGGTGACCCTAATCACATAATATCCAGAAATCACTATTTGTCCTTCAAAAAAAATTTGAGAGGGAAACAAAAGAATAAGATTTGCTTTTTCATAACTGTTCTAATTAGAAAACATTCACAGGTTCATAATCTGAGAGGAATTAAGCTGCCAAAATGCCACTGACACTGAGCAAGAAATAATTTTGATAATTTAAAAATGTGTCCTTATATCACTGGTCTAAACTATTTCAAGGGGAAAAAATGGAACTCACAGCAATAAATAGATGACAGATGAGAGAGATGTCAATAGATGTAATGGGCTGAGGCTTGAGTTGATGCACTGAGGTCCCAATCATGTGAGGCTAAATAGTAATTGGACCATACTCTATTAATATACATGCTTGGATAAAGAATGGCCCCTGCCCACTCTCTGTGCAAGTCCTGATGTGTTGTATAGGAAATGACGATTTTGGTGGGTGGAGGCAGAGGGGCAGGAAGAGAGATGGAAAGAGACTCCTGGCTGGGTTCTGCTCTGGTGACTTCTGGTCTCGTGGCTTCTGGTATGGCTGGTTTCTTGATGCAGCTGCTGACATTGCTAATCTCCTTTTACCTCCGATCCTTCTTCGCCTCTACTGAGAATAAAGATAGATTTTCCCTTAACCTGAATTCCTGGCTCAGGCTGATTTTAAATACGCGGTCATCACAAATAGGTATTTTGCACGTCTACATTATGATATGTGTGTGTGTATATATATATATATATATTGCATGTATATCCATTATACATTTACATATATATAAACATAACATAGCCATATAATGTGACCATTTGTAATCCAAGGACTTTATCAGAACAATTATTTTGCAATTATGATGGCTTTAAAAGGATTTGTATTTCTATCCAAGACAAACAAAGCCTTTCTGGCATGTTGTCTGAATTTTCCATCAAAAAGGGAGGAAATTACTTTTTCTTATCTATATATTTTAAAGGATATTTTATTGTGTTTACTGAGCATCTTTCATCTAAATGGGACCAAAGTTTCTTTGTACTTTTATTCTGAAAAAGTGGGTGGTACTTAAAGGCTCTAGGGAAGGTCATAATCAAATATGTTGGGCATTCAAGATGAATGCTGGACCTCCCTTTTAATCTATCGAATGACTGTGAGGGAATCCTGACACTAGATCCAGAAACCCAATGGTAGGGGAAGATTACCAGATGGCTTTAGGAATAGATGAACTGGGTGACCATCTCTCTGATGTGATTTAAATTATAACTAGGAAAAATCCCATTTCCCTCCAAAATTTCACCTTCACTTGGTGCCTAAAATTTAGTCATCACTTCTTTTCTTTGACTTAAACCCATTTTTCCTAGTTAAAATGTAGGTTTTTCTAGGAAAGATTACATATTTACTAGTATTAGTCATTTATAATTTTGATTATTTTTATACTTATTATTATATTATTTATGTAATATATAATTTTATATTTTATTTATTGTTTTTATATTATTTATATCCTTATTCTATTATACTTTTGTTACTTTTTATGCTTACAAATACTTCCCTGCAAAGAATTTTGAATAAAGACCGAAAGAAATTAAAATATTTAGACAGTGAATATTTAGGAGGATGGTATACCAAGAAGGAAGTAAAGAAAAAATAATTCATAAGAGAAGACTAGATATATTGAATGTAGATTTCATATAATGTAGAACAGACTTGAATGCAGAGGTTGTTAGCTCCACTGAAGATTTTCAGGAAACTTTCTTATTTGCATTCTACAACAGATATGAGAAGTGATGTATAGCCATATTTGTGGCAAACACTTGAAGACAAGGCTTCTAACCAGAAATTGGGCTTTTTTCCCCCCTGAGGCAATTGGAATTAAGTGACTTGCCCAGGGTCACACAGCTAGGAAATATTAAGTGTCTGAGGCCAAATTTGAGCTCAGGTCCTCCTGACCTATCCACTGTGCCCCCTAGCTGCCCCCAAAATTGGTTTTTTTTAAATTTAAGTTTGTGTTCTCTCTGGAAATCTCCTTCTTTTTAAAAACATACTGTTCAAAATATTTGCCAAAAACCACACTTGGAAATTTCAAGTACAATGTTTAAAAAGAAAACATACACAGTTTAAAGCAAGACTGCGTCTTTGGTTATGAACATAAATTATTTAGATAGGAAACAACTTGGTTATGGCATGGTAGGAATATTAGTTATATTTATGTAGCACTTTCAGGTTTCCAAAATGCTTTTTATACACTCACTTGATCCTCACAACAACTCTGTGTGTGTATTTGTGTGTGTGTGCGTGCATGTCTTATGTATACTGCAGTTAGTACTGTTATACTAATTTTAGATATTTTCTTATACTTTTCTAGGCCATGGTGAGGGACAATTTTAAAAATTAGTCTTATTCTGTTTTATTTCTATTAAGTTTTTCCTCTAGTTAAACTGAATATATATAGAAAGGAACAAAATTGTGGTTCAGGATTTTGTTCTCTTTGAATTAATTCCAACGAGAGTAAGGTTCACTGATTCCCTCTTATTTCCTCCATCTTCCCTTCCATTGTAAAAGCTTTTTCTTTTCTCTTCTATGTGAGATAATTTGCCCTATTCTACCTTTCCCTATTCCCTAGTTCATTCCTTCCTCATGCCCTTTTTTTTAGATATTATCCCTTCATATTCAACTCACTCCTGTTCCCTCTCTCTCCATTTAAAATCCTCCTAACTGTCCCAACAATGAGAAGGGTCTTATGAGATAGAAGTCGCATCCTCCAATGTAGGAATGTACATAATTTAACTTCATTAAGTCCCTTATGATTTCTCTTTCCTGTTTACTTTATGCTTCTCTTGAGTCTTGTATTTAAAAGTCAAATTTTCTAATCAGCTCTGGTCTTTTCATCAAGAAGACTTGAAAGTTCTCTATTCCATTGAATGTCTGTTTCCCCCCCAAAAGATTATATTCAGTTTTGCTGAATAGATTATTCTTGATTATAATCCAAGATCCTTTGTTCTCTATAATATCATATTCCAAGCCCTCCAGTCCTTTAAAGTAGACCTATTGAATTTTGTATTATCCTAACTATGACTCTATGATGCTTGAATTATTTCTTTCTGACTGCTTGCTATATTTTCTCCTTGACTTGGGAGCTCTATAATTTGGCTTATAATACTTACACAAGTTTTCATTTTGAGACCTTTTTCAGGAGGCAGCCTATGGATTTTCTCATTTTGTTTTATCCTCTAATTCTATAATATCAGGACAGTTTTTCTTGATAATTTCATGACTAGGCCCATTTTTTTCTTGACTTTCAGTCTAATAATTTTTTAAAATTATCTTTTCTATATCTATTTTCCAGGTAAGTTATTTTTCCAGCAAGATACTTCACATTGTCTTCTATTTAAAAAATTCTTTTGATTTTGTTTTATTGTTTCTTGAGCTCTCATAAAATCATTAGCTAACATTTGCTCAATTCAAATTTTTAAGGAATTATTTTCTTCAGTAAGCTTTTGTACCTCTTTTCCCATTTGACCAATATTGCTTTCCAATTAATTCTCCTCAGTGATTTTGGTATCTCTTTTACCATTTAACCTAGTTTTTTTTTGTTTGTTTTTTTTTAGGTATTATTTTCTTTAGTATTTTTTGTGTCTTCTTTCCAAAATGTTGATTCTTTTTTCATGATTTTCTTGTATCAATCTCATTTTTCTTCCCAATTTTTCCTCTATTTCTCTTGATTTTCAGAATCTTTTTTGAGCCCTTCCATGGCCTGAGACCAGTTCAATTTTTTGGAGGCTTTGGATGTAGGAGCTTTGACTTTGTTATCTTATTCTGAGTGTGAGTTTTGATCTTCCTTGTCACCATAGTAACTTTATATGGTCAAAATTTCATTCTGTAGTTTGCTCATTTTCCCAGACTATTTCTTGACTTTCAGCTCTTTGTTAAAAATAGATCTCTGCTTCTAGGGTAAATGGTGTACTTCCCCAAGCTTCAGGGATTTTCAAAGATACTTCTATGGACCTGTAAGTTTTCAGTTTTTCCAAGGTTTGTTCTGTAATCTGTGAGTAACCATAAGCATTCTCTTCTGGCCAACAATTGTGATGAGGGATCCTCGGGTTGTAAGCTCTGGTGTGCTAGTGCTCATCCTTATAAGGATTATAAAATTCCCACTCCAATGCCAGCAAAGAGACCCCTTGTAATTTCATCAGTTACCATCTGTGATGGAGAGCTCCAGAAGTAGTTCCTGTCACTGCCGATTCAGAACACCTAAAGCTGTTCCTAGTTTTGGGGGCCTGATCTGAACTAGCTTGGCCTGAGCTGTACTTGGCTCTGCTCTCACCCAGATGCAACAGATCTTTCCTGCTGACCTTCTAAGTTGTCGTTGTCTAGAAAATTATTTCATCCTTTTGTGGATTCTGCCACTGTAGGCAGAATTTTTTGACGTTAATTTTATGACATTATTTAAAAGTGTTCAGAGGGATTTTGGAGAGAGCTTAGACTAATCACTGCCTTTTCTTCACTTCCCCAATACAGTAATGTCTTTAATTTTGGATTTTGCTGACAGATGTCTCTCTCTGGCTAGCAGACCTGGCTATGATGTACATGGGAATCATTATTAAAGAGGAAATTAATAAGGGAAAGCAGAAAGAAAATTAGGGATCTAGGTCCTCCTAGTACATTGAAGTCTTTCCTTTATCTTGTCTTATTTTCACCAATCCTGGGATGTTTACCTACTTCCATTTGTCAGAATGAGTAGGAAGAAAATTTCCCTCTTAAGAACACTATTTAAACAACTGGAAACATTCAACACCTGTTTATCTTAGCAGAGCTCTGTGGAGAGAGAAGGGCAAATTCTACATTAACTTTTATGTTCAGAGACGGTTTCAGAGAGGAAAAAATATTTTTTTTCCTTCTATATTTTTGGGTTATGATTTAAAGGCACAAAAATGAAGATTGATGTACTGATATCTCGCATTTATAAGCAAAATCTGTTCTGAAGTTCTCCATTTTTTTTTTATAAACTATGTGCAAGGCTTTTTCAAAAGGAAAGGGTACTAATCAGTGCTTACATGAGTTAGGCATTTGTATATTGCCCAACACATTGGTGTTTAGCTTTCTTCTTAGGATAATTACCTTTCAGACAGGTTTTCAGTCCCTTCTATCATTTGAAAAGTAAGAGATGATTAGATAGTCAGAGTTCAACAGCTAGATACCTGAGTTGAAGGTTGGACAGAAATGGGCCGAGTAAAGAATGCAGATGACAATATTTTCAAATAATATTGCTGGATTGATAGACTGAACAGGGGAGATTGTGGGAATTGAGACAGTAACTTGTGATACAAATAGATTTCTTTGCATTTTTTGTATTTGTCCATTTTAATTGCATCAGAGTCCATTACTTGAATATAGTAGAATTAATCATTTCTGTATTTTGTACATTTAGGTGGAGGTTTAATTTTCAAACTTTTTTGAAGGCTCTCCTAATGTATTTTCTCCTAAGATCATAAAGATAGATCTGAAAGGGAACTCGGAAGCTATTTAATCCAATCCTCTAATTGGACATAAAATCAAACTGAGGGCCAGGAGTAATTTGCCTGAGGTCACACAGGTTATATCATCCTGACCTTGATTCTCTTTATTACCTAGAACAAACACTAAACAAAACCTTTAGTCCTCTGACATGATATTGCTCTTTCTTTTTCCTATAATATTCTTCCTATTTGGATAGATATAATATAGTCAAAATATTAATTTGGTATTTATCAATAAAAATAAGGAGTTGAATCCAAATCTAATATGAATATCCAGATGAAACTTGATTGCCAACAGGCATAACAATTTTTAAATGTCATTTTAAAAATCACTTTATTTTTTGAAACAGCCAAAATTGAAGTTTTGTCTCAGGATAACTTTTGGAAATGATATTTTAAAATAGGGCTCTCCAAATAAATTGGTTCAGCATAAACACATACACATATGCATTCTCGTGCTCGCTTTCTCACTCACTCTCTCACTCTCTGTCTCTGTCTGTCCCTTTCTCAATCACTCACTTTCACTCATTCTCTTTCTGTCTCTGTCTCTTTGTGTGTCTTTCACACACACGCATACACACACACACAAACACACTCACTCAATTTCAAAGTCTATTTAGGAAGGAAATAACTTTTGCATATGCAAATATCGTTTCCATATCTCCTAATTTTTAAATGCTTAGGTTCCTTCTGACTTGTAAGGAGTACACTCCGTGACTGAGATTCATTTTTGTAAACCATTCAACATGGAAATGAAAAAGCAGAAATCAAAGCTTCAACCTTCTTTGACCTTGCATGATTGTTTTTTTGTGATAAAGTGTTGTCATGATGATTTCTTTGTTCCAGTCCAATCACAGAAATAAATGAATGGGACAAAATTGAGAAACAGAAAGGGGCCTGTCTGCCTTGTTTATTACCTTTTGCCAGGGAAAGCTTTCTTCTATCCACAGCTAGAAGAGTAAAGGCTTTTTCAAGTCTAATCCTCTTGGTAGAATCTGTTTGGGGACTATACTGGGATAGTTGGATTCTTTTTATTGTTTATCATTTCTGAAATGGAAATTCTGTGTCATGTCTTATAAATATAATAGTACAGCATCAGATTTACAGACATCTCCTTTACATTTAAAGGCTTCTCTTATCCTTCCCTCAAGCAATTTTGGAGGTTTTCCCGAAAATTTTACAAATAATTTGGGCAATTTGATTATTTTTAATTTGAGAATATAGTAAAAAGGAAATGAAAATATTGTTATCACCACCAAAAGAAAGATTTTAATCAAAACTATACAGTTAGAGATAGCTTGTGTGTTTAAAATACTATTTTTCTTCAAAAAAAAGAGAAAATTTCCAACCTTTTATAGAGCTTACTTATTTTTCAGTGAGCTTACTTATTTTCCTTAGTGAGATTTCCGGTTTGAGTATGTTAATTGAAACATCTGTAGTCATTCACAGGAAAATAGTTTAATAATTTTTCATTGTTATTTCTGTGTAGAAGAGTATAAATTCTAAAATACTTAAAAATTATACTCACCAATGGGATTGTATCTGAAAGAATATTGTAGCATCAGGTGTACATTTCTTTTGATTGCAGATATCTTTGTTAAATTTGTCAGATATCTTATCAAAACTTTTCTGTTTTATCAAAATAGTACCCACATTATGAACTTTTTCTTTTATAAAAAGTTCATTATTCAATAAAAGTATTATCATACAAGCAACTCCAGTATAAGAAGCATAATTTGATACTTTACTGAGTTATATGAATTTAATCTAGTAAGGCTAGATTCTTTATGAAAAAGAACTTTTATGCATTTTGCATTTAAGTCATCTGAACATATTTATATCTGAAAACATATTATCAAGTGTTGGAACAAAGATTCCACTCTTCCATCTGGAGAAATGAAGTAACTTGATTGACCTCAGAGTTATTTTATTGCTTCTATGAAATTATCTATTTTGATCATTTGAGGGAGGATAATTTAGTGTAATAATAATGATGAGGACAATGGCAACATTAATAATAGTAGATTGAATGTAGCCCCATTGGGGCTGCCACTTTACAAATTCTTCTCATTAGAATCTCACAACAATCTTATGAAGTAAGTAGTTATACTTATTGTTATCTCAATTTTGTCTATGAGGAAAATGAAGCACAAAAATTTAATGATTTAGCATGATCAAGGAAATGGAAAGATTAAAGACTGACATCTTGGGTGTCAGTGAATTTAAATGAATGGAAATGTACAAATTTAATTCAGGTGATCATTACACATACTAATTACTGTGGGCAAGAATTCTGTAGAAGAAATGGAGTAGTCCTCAAAAGTCATAGGATGAGAAAAGCAATACTCGGTGTGATCTCAAAAATGAAGAATGCTATCTGTTTTAATATGAAAATGCCAAAGTTGATGAGTTCTTTAAAAACTTTAACCTCTTCTAGAAATATCATTTCCAAAAGTTGTTCTGAGACAAAACTTCAAGTTTGGCTGTATCAAAAAAATAAAATGGTTTTTAAAATGACATTTAAAATGCCTTTAGATACAAGTCTGTGCTAAAACCACTTATGCTAAAAATGCCAAAGTTGATGAGTTCTTTGAAGACTTATAGCATCTTCTAGAAATGACAACCCCCCAAAAAAAAAAAAAGATGTCATATTCATCATAGGAGATTGGAATGCTAAAGTAGGAAATGAAAAAAAATAATTGGAATAACAAATATGTTTAGCCTTGGAATAAAAAATTAATCAGGGCAGGGACTGATATCCATAGATTTTCAAGAACGCAAAAAAGATGACTCTGTACATGGACATCATCTGATTGACATCTGTCAATATCAAATCAGATTGATGACATTCAGTTAAAACAAGACCTGGAGCTGACTGTGGCTCTGATCATGAGGTTCTTATTACAAAATTCAGACTTAAAGTGAAGAAAATAGGGAAAGCCATCAGACAATATAGGTATGACCTAATATCCCTTATAAATATGAAGTAGAAGTAGAAGTGATGAATAGGCTTAAGGGATTATATTTGGCAAATAGAAGAGCTATGGTCAGAGATTCTAATATTTCATAGGAAGCAGCAAGAAAAAACCATTCCAATGAAAAAGAAGAGCAAGAAAGCAAAATGGCTCTCTAGAAGGACTTTATAAATCAGAGAAGACAGAAGGAAGGTGAAAGGTAAAGGAAAATTGGAACCATATATCAACTGAATGCAGAATTCAAGGAGAGATAGGGTTTTCTTAAATGAACAGTACAAAGAAATAGAAGAAAGCAATAAGATAGGAAATCTGTTCAAGAAAATTAGAGATAATAAAGGAATATTTCATGAAAAATGGACATGATAAAAGACAAAAAAGTAGGGTCTTAAAAGAAATTACAAAAGATTAAAAAGAGGTAGCAAAGATATTCAAGAAAGACCTTATCATTACTGTATGATGGTGTGGTTATTCATCCAAAGTCAGACATTCTAGAGAATGAAGTCAAGTGGTCCTTGGGAAGCATTGCTAACAACAAGGATGATGGAGATGACAGAATTCTAGCTGAGTTATTTAAAATTCCAAGAAAATGATGCTGTTTATGTACTGTATTCAATATAACAGCAAATTTGGAAAACTCAGCAGTGGCCATTCAATTAGAAAAGATCAGTTTGCTTCTCAATCCTAAAGAAGGACTATTACAAGAAATTTTCAAATTACTGAACAATTGCCCTCATTTCACATGCTACCAGGGTTTTGCTTAAGATTTTGCAGGCTGGCTTCAGCAATATGTGAACTGAAAATTACCAGAAAAACAGACTGGGGAGAGACTTACATGAAAATAATGCTAAACGAAGTGAGTAGAACCAGGAGATCATTATGCATGTCAGCAGCAAGATTATACCATCAACTCTGGTGGATGTGACTCTTTCCAAGGTATTCAAGCCAATTTCAATAGACTTGTGATGGAGAGAGCCATCTACTCCCAAAAGGAGGACTGTGGGGATTGAATGTGGATCACAGCATAGAATTTTCACTCTTTGTTGATGTTTGCTTGCTTTTTTTTCTTTCTCGTTTTCCCTCTTTTTGATCTGATTTTTCTTATGCAGCATGATAAATGTCAAAATTTTGTATAGAACAATTGCATGTTTTACATATATTGTATTACTTGCTATCCGGGGGAGAGGATCACGGGAAGAAGGGATAAAAAATTGAAACACAAGGTTTTGCAAGGGTGAATGTTGAAAACTATCTTTGAATATATTTTGAAAATAAAGACATTAATTTTATGTGTATATATATATATATATATAATAAAATTCAGATATGTCAAGCTTGTAGCTATGCCACAAACAGTCTGCAAACTCTCAAGTACAACCCAATTAAAATATAATTGGAAAATATTTTTAACAAAATAAATCAAAATACAATAAAAAATAGAAGAGCAGTCTGATTCTTGAAGAGGTAGAGGAGTCGGAAGCCAAATCGCCAACATTTGTTGGATTATGGAAAAAGCAAAGGGGTTCCAGAAAAAAAACAAAAAACCATATACTTCTGTTTTATTTATAACACTAAAGTCTTTATGTGAATCATAACAAAATGGGGCAAGTCCCCAAAGAGATCGGAGTCTCCTGAGGAACCTTTGTGCAGGCCAAGAAGCAACAATTAGAAACTAACATGAAACAATTGATTGGTTTGAGATTGAAAAAAGAAATAGGACAAAGCTGTATATTGTCATCTTTTTTATTTAGCTTTTTGGCAGAATATATCATGTCAAATGTTAGGCTGAACAAATTAAAAGCCAGAATTCAGATTGCCAGGAGAAATAGCAACAATCTCAGATGCAGATAATAGCATTATTATAGCAGAAAATGAAGAATTAAGAAGTCCCTTGCTGAGAGTGAAAGAGAAGAGTGAAAAGCTAGTTTGAAACAATATTTAAAAAATTAAGATTTGGCAATTGGTCCCATAAATTCCTGGTTAAAAAAAAAAGAGGGAGAAGAAATGGAAGCAGTGTCACATTTTATATTCTGGGACTCAAAGATCACTGCAGATGGCAATTGCAGTCATGAAATTAAAAGATGCTTGCTTGTTAGAAAGAGAGTTAAGGCAAATCAGAGACATCACCTTGCTGACAAAGGTCTATATTATCAAAACCATGTTTTTTTCCATTAGTTATGTATGACTGTGAGAGTTGGACTCTAAGGAAAGTTGAGCACCACAGAATTGATACTCATGAAATATGGTATTAGAGAAGATTTTAGAGAATCTCTTGGACAGGAAATCAAAACAGTCAATCCTTAAATTAATTCATTTATTCACTGGCAAGGCAAATATTGAAGCTGAAGCTTAAATATTTTGACCACATAATAAGAAAATTGTACTCATTGGAAAAGACCCTGATGTGAACTGAACTCTTCTTGAATCTGAAGCCAGCTCTTCATCTCCTGTCCCCAACTTCTTAAATTTACAATCCCATATAGTGTTTCATAACTGAATGTTGATGTTGGAAAATAGTAATTTATTATCAGTAAATGTTTATTTTGTGTACCTTTTCATATACCTATATATCTGGTGTCACATAAAAATTTTTCAGGGAAAAAGGGGTCACTTTTTTAAAGGCTTTTTAAAAAACCCCTGCCCTATACCACATTGCCTGTCATACACACACATATACATATATATGTATTTATGTATCACATATACATACATACATACTCATTTATGTGGATGTATATGGCCAAGTGAACATAATTCTGTTCTATAGTAACTGGTTATATAGAGAGCATAAGAGGAGAAGGGTTTATTTGGCAAGAGGATTTATTGGATTCCTTAAAAGTCAGGGAGTATTTTAATGAAAAAACTTTGGCTAGAATTTTATATTATCCTTATTCTTTATTTATCAGTGTTTTCTTTAGTAGAAGTGCAAATTATAGGTGAGGTCAGTCTCTCTTTTCCTTACTCAGAGGATTGCAAGCCCTTCTTAATAGATCCAGTTTTCTAAAATGAATATTAGAATGTTGTAATTGTGAGAAGTTTGGATTTATAGTTTATATATTATGTCCTTTCATTCATTCATTCAGATTCATAAACAGGGGAGATATTTCAGCATTGTCAGGGGAAAAGGGATTGTAGAATAAGACCCTAGGCTCTTATGTTCAGGGACAGAGATGTTACTATTCCTCCCTCCAGTGCATTTTACCCATTTGGTAGAAGTGGGTTTTTTTTGTTTTTTTGTTTTTTTTTGCTCCCTCAGATATATCTATGTAAGGCTTAGATTCTCATTTCTATTACCTTCTTTAGAAAATACCTGTTTTTCTATAGAGTGCAATTCTCACTCATATTTTTTCAACTATATACTATTTTCTTCCAGTAGTTCAGGAGATACAACTAAAATAGACATGGCTTTGCAGAATCTTAGGGGAGAGATATCTTCACACTCTGATAATGACCTCCTCTTAGCCTTGGGCTCATCTACTGCACCCTTTAAACATAGATTTTTTTTTTTTAACTGAAAAGCCTCAAGCCACATCACAGTTTGAAAATAGAAAATGAGGTTCATTTTCAAATAATTCACTCATGTTTCTAATGGTCTTTGATGTAGAACCTTATGTTATTGAATGTAATAATGTTCAATAAGTCTCTTATCAAAAAAGAAACAGTGCCAAAAAACTAAAAATAAAAATCATTCTAGAGGGAGGTTTTTTGGGAAGGACTTTTTTCTTGTTTCCTTTTCAGTTTCCTAAAAATAATGTCCATTATCTTATCCTGTTTTGTAATAATCTATTTAGTTAGAAAATTTTGAGAGAAATTCTACTATCAGATTGAGAGATAGTAAATGCCTTGATGCAGGATAATTGAATATAATATTAATAATAACAATAATAACAGATGATATATTGCCCTATTAGGACTGATGCTTTATATATGTTATCTTATTAAATTATTAAATCTTTTGAAGTAGACACTACCAGTATCATTATCATAATTTTACAGATAAGGAAAGTGAGTTACAGAGGTCCAATGATTTAACATGATCATCCAGCTAAAAACAGGAAGAGGCAGGATTGAAGCCCAGATATTTCCTGACTTTAAGTCAACTTACCACACTGCTTCTTTAAAGTATTTGAGTAGAAGTATACCATGTCTTATGTAAAGACTTTTTTATTCCAAATATTTCCTTCTGTGCTATCTGAAAATGCTGCTTAAAGCTGAGACTACACAGGATTTTAGATCTAGTTCCTTATAGTTGGCACCAGGAAAATGGTGGAAAATGAATGTATTGGCATGTGGGCTAACAATGCAATCATTTCATAGCATTATATAAAAACAAACAACAACATCCAAAAAAACTTTCCTCCCTAAGTGCAATGAAATTATCAGTTTCATATTCATGAAAGTTATATCTCCTTTTAGTGCAATCCATTTGCTTTCTGGATGCCATTCATATTGCTGACTTGTGTTGAACCGGCAATTCATTAAGCTCCCCTTCCTGAATTTTTTTTTCAGAAACATTATTGACTATATTTCCTCCACCACATACTTATGAAGTTGATTTAATTTTGTACCTGAGTGGAAGACTTTATATTTATCACTATTAAATTTCATCTTATTAGAGTCATCACAATCCAATCAAGATTCTTTTGGATCCTAACTGTCAACTATTATGGTGTCTATCTTTCCCAACTTTGTGTCATTTGTAAATTTGAGAAGCATACCTTATCAGCGAAAGCATAAATATACCTTATCCAAATCAGCAATACGAATGTTAAAAAACAATAGGATCAAGCAAAGCTTTCTGGGCTGCTGCACTGCAGACGAGTCATTAACAACTGTTCTTTTGAGTCCAACCATAAAACCAAGTTTGAATACATCTAATTATATTATTGTCTACTTCATATTCTCCTTAAGAATAGTATAAATACGTTATCAAAAGCTTTGCTAAAATCTAAGTGAACTGACTCTACAGCATTCTTCTTATCCACAAGTTTAGTAATCCTGTTAAAAAAAAAAAAGGGAGTGTTAGTCTAGCATGACCTGTACTTGTTGAAGCCATGATGGCCCTTGGTAAACACTCCTTTCCTTTTTGGACTTTTGCCAGTCATCTCTTTAATGATATATTCTATAATTTTCCAAGGAATTGAAATCAAGCTTACTAAAATATAGTCTGCAGATTCTAGTCTCTTTCTTGTTTTGAAAATTGGTACATTACCCTTCTCCTATCTTATAGAAGCTTTCCTGTTTTACATTTTGTATATCACTACCAGTGGTTCAACAGTCACATCTACCACTTTTTTCAGCGCCAAAAGGGAAGCTGTGTGCTCTCTATTGCTTAGCTTACCCTGTGTTAAATTTTTCATTAGTCATTTTTGTTCTGTCATTTCCATTATAAGAATCATTCATCTTTGCAGAGGAGAAAAAAACAAAAAAAATTAAAACCTAAAACTCAAAAAGTAACGTGACTTGTCACGTTAATACACACAGGTATTAAGTGACAAGAGCCAGTTTTCAAATGCAAATCTTCTTTTTTTTTTAATTTTTTAAAATGAAAATCTTCTAATCTCAAAGTCATTGTTCTTTCCCAAGTTCCACAATGTATTTTAAAAACATTTATTTTACAGACATTACTGACCATATGGAACAAAGGGGAATAGTCCCATTATTGTGCTAGTTTGCCATTGTTAACACTGCCATACAGAGAGAAGAATAGACATTCATTCATATGAGAGGTGTGCCAGCACTGAATTGCCATTCTGTGGAA
Source organism: Sarcophilus harrisii (assembly GCF_902635505.1). Lineage (NCBI taxonomy): Eukaryota > Metazoa > Chordata > Mammalia > Dasyuromorphia > Dasyuridae > Sarcophilus > Sarcophilus harrisii. Next base: position 400,154,855 of record NC_045428.1, on the reverse strand, counting down.
CTTGCCTTGAATCCCATATAAAGTTCTTGCTTGACTGAGGCAGCTATTTTCATTGTTTTGTTCACTATAAGTAGTTTGGAGATGCCTATTTCCTCAATAAAATACAGACTTTAATGGGGTTTTTAAGCCTTTTTGCTTCCTTTCAGAATTTCAACTAGACAGTAAAGACCAGTGTTTCCCATCAATAATAATCAATGCTTTAATGTCAAATAAAGAAAATGAAAGGAAAGAAGTCAGATTGTAGACTTTTCCTGCCTCCCATTCCATAGTCTTATAAAACTCTGATTAAATTTGACATTTATTATTTGTTATGTGTAAAGTATATTGTAAGAGCCAAGGGACACACACACACACAGACACACACACACACACACACACACACAAAACAAAACAAAAAGAAATCCCAAAAAAATGCCAAAACCCACAACAATAAATGATCATTACCCTCAAGAACTTTACATTCTACTGAGGGGAATGTGATACCTATATAAATAAATAAGTAGAAGGTAATAGAAGGAGGGAGAGAAACAGAGACAGAAAGAGAGAGGAGGGAAAAGAGATAAATAGAGAGACAGATACAGAGATGGGGCACAGGGAGAGAGAGACAGAGACAGAGACAGACAGAGACAGGAGAGAAAGAGAAACAGACAAGAGACAGAGAGAGGAGAGAGAGGAGGGAAAAGAGAAATAGAGACATAGTGAAATACAGAGACAGAGGGGGAGAGAGACAGAGACAGAGAGAGACAGATACACAGAGACACAGAGACAATAGAGACAGAGACAAAAGAGAAAGAGAGAGAGACAAGAGAGACACAGGCACAGAGAGATAGACACACACACACACACACACAAACAACTAATAAATATGGGAAGGAAGGTATCAAGGAAGGTCTCTAATGAGAAATAACACCTAAGCTGGGGTTGAGGTATGAGACTTGGAGTTAGGAAGTCTGGGTTCCAATCCAGTCTCAGACACTCAGACCCAGGACAAGTCACAACCTTTTTTCTGCCTCAATTTCCTCATCTATAAAATGGCTATCACAATGGCCCCCATGTTTTCGAATTGTTGTGAGGATCACATGAGGTAATCTTTGTAAAATGCTTTGCAAGCCTTAAAGAGCTATAAAATGATATTATTTAAGGAAGTTAAGCATTTTAAACGGTGAGGAAGGAGTACAGGCCAGGCCTGGGGAATAGTTTGTATGAACACATTGAGTCAGGGATGGAATGTAAAACTTCAGGATCTACAGGCAATCCAGTTTCACTGGACTATAGATGGTGTGACAAAAGATAATGTGAAGTAAGGATGGAAGGGTAGGTTGGAGCCTGATTATTTAAAGCAATTTGAACATGACGATAAGGTAGTTTTTATTATATCTTCAAGGTAACAAGTAGCCACTGAAAGTCTTTAAACAGGAGAGTGATGATATGGTCAGAACTGTGCCTTAAGAAAATAATTTGTCTGACTACATGAAGATGGATTAGAACAACAGAGAAAAGAAGAAATAAGATCAATTAGGCAGTTCTTATTCAGGAAAGATGGGCTGAGGATCAGAAAACTTGGTGGATGCTAGCGATGTTTTGGAGATGAAGTTGCTAAAACTTCAATACTGATTAGATATTGTATAGGAGCTGGGGGATGGAGGAGGGATAGAGGAGGAAAATGAAGAGTCAAGTCATTCTAAGATTCCTAGGAAGATAGCAATGGACCCAACAGAAATTGGGAATTCTTGAAGAAGAGAAGTTGGAGCCTCTAAAAATGTGGAATAACCCTATCTCTACCCAGAGAAGGAACTGATTATGTATTAATGCAAATTGAAGCATACTCTCTTTTTCTCTTTTTTTAGTTTTACTTTAATTTTCTTTATTTTTTTTGGCGGGGGGAGAGGGTAGGAGATCTATGTTTTCTTTCACAATATCACTTTTGTGGAAGTGTTTTGCATAACTTCACATATGGTTTCTTAATGGGGGTTGGGGTAGGGATAAGGAAGAGAATCTGGAACTCAAAACTTTAAAAAAAATGTAAAAATAATGTTCTAGATGTAACTGGGGAGAATATTAAATAAATAAAATTTTAAAAATTAAAAAAATCCAATGAGAGGGAAAACATTTTAAAATCAAATGTTCAAATTGTATTAGTACTTTTTATTTTTTCTAATTTTATCTAATTAAAAAGTAAAAATTAAAATAGCTGTCTACTCTTTAATGGAATTTATTTGTTGTTGTTCAGTTGTCGTGTCCAACTCTCAATGATGCTGTGGTCATGCCAAAATGCTATTCCTGGGTTTTCTTGGAAAAGACACTAAGGTGGTTTGCTATTTCCTTCTCCAACAGTTAAGGCAAATAAAGGTTAAGTGACTTGCCCAGGAGCAAGTGTCGGAGGCTGGATTCAAACTCAGGTCTTCTTTTCTCCAGATCCAGCACTCACTCCACTAATACCTGCCTTCATTAGGGAAGTTATATAGTATTAATAAAATTATGTTCAGAAACTCTTGGATTATGAGTAAATAATTGAGGAATGTTGAAAAAAATTTACTTGATCTGATTCATTGGCGTATACACGTATTCCTTATGTAGAAGAATTTCAACTTGAACTCAACAATTTTAGCTGGTACTACAGTCAACTTTTAAGAATACAGTGAATCATAATTACTTAAATTTTCCTATTAACCTCAACAACAACAAAAAAGAATGAATTCAATGCCATATAATAGATTAATGCTAAATTCTTTACACCACATTACAGAAGGGCTTTTAGTTAGATTGAAATATTAGAAAAGACCTCATTGCAGTGGTATTCCCAAGGTATGCTCTATATACATAATAAAGGTCCTGTGTGCTTTTGAAAGTCCTAGAGATGAACAAGGTAAAGATGATAAGGACTATAGTAAGATAGATGACCAGCAGTCTAGTTCATGAACAATAAATGTTTCATTACTGTTGACTAGTAAGTCAGTTTTTAGAATTATTGACAAGGAAAAAGGTTGAATGGAGGGAGAAAGATGAAAGTATTAATGAGACTATAATTGGGAAAAAGTCATTTTTGTTGAAGAGAAAGTTTTATTGAAGACTGTGACTTTTATCTAACTACCACTAAATAGTTGTCCAAAGCCTTAAGAGTCTAACCTGTCTGAAATTTTTGGAATTTCCTTGAAGCTCCTATTCTGAAAAAGATTGTTTTAAGTATTGGGAGCTGTCATGAATGAGTCAATTTTTTGTTTTAAAATTTAAATATAACTTTATTTGCAGCTAGATTTAGTATTTTAAAGACATTTCTGGCTCCAACAAATGACTTTTAAAACCCTTGTTTGTAACTGATATAGGTAGGTCTGAAAATAGATTTTGGCTTCATTTCAACAAAGACCTTTGACAGGTATTTTTCTCTTGGCCTTTGGCAAGTGCATGTGTGAGTTTTATTTGAGATTATAGCAATTATTGCTTTCTTTTTAGGAATGTGTTCAGAGAGTTTGTCTGACTTAATAAGAAATTCAGACATTCTCTGTTGCTTACTTCAGTTAATAGCAATTAGATGGCAAAACCAGTATATTCTCTCATTTTGTTTTTCTGTTCTACTGTCCCAATTCCCAATAATTCCTTACATAAAAGAGGGTAATATGAATGTGAGGTGACACTATTCATATTTTAATTTTAAAAACAAACATATAGATGAGAAAAGATCATAAAATAAAACATGATATTACAATTCCCAAAATTTTGGAAACAAGTGTTCTAAATCCTAAAAATCTACCTCTGAGACAGAGCATGGTATAATAGAGTTCTGGATAGGTTCAACTCATAGCATAATGTAGTGGAAGAACCATTACATTGGAAGAAGATAACTTAGGTTGAATGCCAGTGTTGCTGTGTGTTAGTTGTGTGATTTTGGACAGTTAGTTTTGTCCTCATTAGTATGAGGGGTTGAACTAGATAATTTCCAAGGCCATTTTCATATTTAAACGCTATGGTCCTTTAGGATGTGTTAATGGAAAATTAATTAATTAATTACCTTAGTGTCTGTATCTTTGTCATTTTGCCACAGATGCCCAGCTTGACAGAGGAGTAGGGAAGAAATTTGTTTAAGAAATTTAGTGCTTTCATTTTGATGTACAATAAAAAAACCCAAACCCCCACAAATAAACCATCATCTATCTTACCAGTCTTATAGCAAGTAACCATCAAAAATAGGTGCATATAATGGAGAGAGAATATTAGTCTTTAAGTGTGTATTCAACTGCATTATATTTATTTTATCCTCTTTATTTTTAGTTTTCCTCTCATATATTATTCTTATATATATTTACCTGGTTTTTCCTATTTTAGAAGATATGCTGTTTATGAGTAGAGATTATTTTACTCTTTGTTTCTGTAACATTGAATGCCATATAAGATAGAATTGGGTGGCCTGTATATAGCAGAAAGGAAAAGTAGAGTTGGAATACCCTCCTTCTGTCTTTGTGAGAACAGCCATGGTTGGGCAATCATTCCTTTACTGTGGTATCTTCAAAGAAGTTATGGTTCTTGGAAATATATCTGTCAATCACACACCAGATATTTGAAGTCTAACGATACAAGCCTTTTTTGGTAGGTATTTAGGATTAAAGCCACTTTATTTGGTCACCATAAAGGAATTATTCTGCCCCATCCTGAAAGGTAACAGCTTAATCATGCTCTCTCTCACTCCCCACTGAATGCTTATTACATAAAAAAGCAATGATGGAAAACAAGCAAACATATTCATTAAAGCAAGTAGCATAATGCTAGTTATTTTGATGAGTTTAGAATATAGATACATAAGAGGCAGTATGCTCTGGATTCCTGCAGTGAAGTGAAACCTCAGTTCAACCTGGAAGAGAATACTCACCTATAAGTCTACTCTTAGCAGTCTCTAGGATCCAATGACTACACACTGGGAATCAATGAATATTTGGGGAGGGTGGCAGTTTTCCCACCTGCCAGTGGTAGGGGAAGTTCCTCTTAATTTTGCAGATCTTGCACCATGGCTCTTTTCTCTTTCTCTACTTCTTTCTCCCAAGTCTAACAGTCAATCAGAAGTTACACCTCTCTGTACATGTGCAGGATCATGGTGTTGTTTTTCATAGTAATGTGGAGTCCAAATGGGAATAGAGCCATATAGTTGTATCTCCATTAACTAGCCTACCAGCTACAATTGCTTATTGATTTCTTGGTTAAACTATTAATATATTATTAGATAACAATATAAGACAATTATGTTAGAACATGGTACTTACAAATCATGACAATTAGTTTGCTTTGGAGTTTTGCAATAATCAATATTTATATTTTGATTGAGCATTAGGGTAGGTACAGTTCCCTTCTCTAGTAAGGTCAAAAAGACAGGTACAAAATGGAAAATATGATGGATGCAATGTACATCAAGAAGAATAATTAAGTAAAAGATATATAGTTCAAGGCCTTGTTGATGCCATTTTAGTGTGCTTTGAATGGCAATTGATCTGAGAATACTTTGTAATTCAGTCATGAAGTGAAGGGGACCTTCTAGCCTTGTCCTAACATGGACTTATGTCCTCCACAGTTGGTTTGATTGTTTCATGGGAAAATGGCCATTCAATTCACCTTGGAAAATGTATCATTTTCACAATCCACTTGTAACCTAAAAATACAGTTTCATGTATACAATCCTCTTTTCTTTTTTCTTTGTATATTGAAACATTTATGATTTTTTATTTTAAAAAAATAAAGGCACAGTAGAAAGGGAAATATGAAGAATAAAAAGGAAACACAACTACTTTCCATTTATTGAACTTAGAAAGGAAAAGCATTTTTTTCTGAGAGGTCTCCTGAGACCTGAGTTCTAACCATGTCTCTAATGAACGATTTACATAACTACAGACAATTTCCTTCTGTGCCTCAGTTTTCTCATCTGTAAAATGTAGATGATCTTCATATTATCCTGATGGTCTCTTAGAGCTCTAAAATGTTTTGTTGTCTTGATAACTTTCAATAACTTGAATTTTTCATAACTGACTTCTTGCATGGTAAAGCTTCCAGGGAGGAGACTGATATTAGACTTCATTGTTCTACGAAAATTTGGGGATCAAAATGAGAAAAAAAGGAATAGTTTTCCAGCTCATTTGGCTTGTATATTCAATAGAAGCCCAGTATGCTAAACTGGCAAGGGTCTTCTGGAATAAGTGGCATTGAATACTTTAACAGCATCAGCTCCAAGATTAACTGGTGCAAAAGCAGCATGATCTACCTTTCTGAATGGCAGTCTGTATTCCATTTTTAGGGGGGAAAGGATGCCCCAAAGGCATAGGGAGAGAACAGAGAGGTAGCTTTCTTTATCAAGATTTATTGCCCCTCCCCCTTTTGGCTTGTTCACAGCTAGAACAATAAAAAAAAGAATCCAAAACCAAGATCAAGATCCTGCAGATAACAGGCTTTTCTAATTATGTTTTAAGCCCAAACATTAAAATTAGAATCCTTTTGTGCACAATATGCCAGTTTTCCATCCTGCTTTAAATTGGCATTTTGGATTGTGTTTCTCTCCAACTAGAGAAGAGCTTCAGCAGAGAAGGAAGGAGGCAGAGGGAGAGAAAGAAAGAAGAAGCAAGAGAAATTCTAAATGATAACCTTTGAATGGTACAAGTTCAATCCCTAAAACAAAAAGTCGAATCTTTTTTCCGTCTAAATAATGTGCTCTCCAGCTTCACCTCTCATCCTGAGAAACATGAAAGGAAAAGTAAAAGAGGTGACCCAAATCACAGAGTTCCTTTGAAAGAAGAAATTCAGCTGTTTTGAACACTTACAATCAAAGGAAGTGGTTTCCCTAATTACATGAACTATGTGAAATCTCTCAGAATAGCTCTTCCACCCCAGGATTCCTTGCACTTTAGAAGTTTGCATAAAAGCTCACATGGAGAATCAGATGCAGAGTGTTTGATTCAGATTTTATTAGGCAGAAGTGTGCCGACATCCATCGTGTATAGTTTGTCGCTTGGCTGCTCAGGTTTGGACCACTATACCTGGTTTTGATGTAAATGTCTTTCAGATCTGAACTATTAAGATCTTTGTTCAATCTTTTTCTTTTAAGAAGTGTCCCTTTTCAGAGACTGTGGCAATGAAAATATTCAGAAAGTTGGTCCACCTGATTCATTACCTGAATTATAAAAATGACTTGCTAGTATGTTTCTGCAAGTTGTAAAGGGGAAAATAAAATCTTCTGTGTGTATGTGCTTATATGAGATATATTAAAATATTAGATTTTATCAAACTCTTAACCACACAAAATGTGTAGAATTTTTGCTATTATCTTAAAAGTAGAAGTTTAAAGCCTAAAAATACATGTCCTGAATATTTCACTTGCTGTGATCTGGAAGAAACCAGAAAATTGAGAGTAGGAATCTGCCAAAACACTTGCCCCAAAATTCAATTCAATTCAACGAGCATTTATGACTACATTAAATCTTTTGTATTTTGACAGCCACCTTGGTATTGAGGCATACTGTGTTGTGCAGGTGTGTAAAGATGAGAATTATAAATACCCCAAGTTCCCTGTTTAGTGAGGCAGGCGTCAGTATGGAGGTGGGAAAAGACAGAAGCAGCAATTTTCATTAAGATGTCAATTTAAGAAGTAATTTTTTCCCCTCTGAGCAAGTCATTTTGATATGTTGTTCCTGTAAAAGGAATCAAGGAACATTTTCCAATAATAGAAATGACAGTGTGCTTTGCCTAAAATTACTTTAAAATTTTTAGTGACAGATACTTTGCTCTTACTGTACCATTATTAAATGTACTTTAAAAATTCTCCAGGTCCTAAGAAAGAAATGACCATGATTCATTCCAAAAAGCAAAGTTTTGATTTTGTTATTCAGTGATTGTTGTAGAAGCCTAAGTTTATAACATTTGTAGAACACAATAATGCTTAAGCTGTTAACGAAAATCCAAATGTTAGGGGAGAAAATGATAGCTGTATGAACCCACAAATTACATTTATCAGTTTGCTTAGGATTCTTTCTTCTCTTCTTCAAGACTCATCCTGGGGGGAAAAAATGTCATACTAATGTGAATAGTGACACTGTAGTTGCATGCAGCTTTAAAGCAGGACTTTAAATTGTTTTTATTTATGAATATCCTATTTTTTTTAACTTTCTGAGCTTCCAGCTGTACAAGTTTTGTGTTGTTTCTGGAGGTGGTTATTGGCAAGAAAGGAGAGATAATAGGACAAAAAAAGCATGGTAAAAAGAATATGGGAGGATGATAGATGCTAAGAGGGAAAGATTGACCATAAATTTGTTTTCCTAGAATTTTGAACTGATATTTTCTGTGATTATAACTTTCCAATATCTTTCTTTTCAGCCATGCAAAGTGATACAATCATGCAGTCTGTGCTATTGAGAAGGCTGTGGCTAATAGAATGCTTGAGTTCAGGAGTTCTGAGCTTCAGTAGACTAAGCTAATGGGTTTATGAATATACTAAATCTACTACTAATCTGGTGAAGATGGGGGAGGAGACTTTGTTGTCTAAGGAGGAGCACAAATAAGTTCAGGTCAGAAATAGAACAGGTCAGACCTCCCATTCTGATCAGTGTGGTTGAGCCTAATAGTGGCTGTTGCACTTCCAATTTGGATATGATAATATGATAAAATAGACTCACACAAAAAAAAAACTTTCTTTTTTTTTTCATGAAAAAAATTTTAAGGAAGTGGCCTATATTTGTATAGTTAGGTATGTACTACCATCTCAGCATTAATAACAACAGACCATTTTGATTCTTTTCTTCATCCATAATACCTAACAGCTAAAGACAGAATATTCCTTAAATTATAGCTCAATGTATTTTAGGGAAGGACAATACCTAAACTGTTTTAAATAAAGAGGCAGATATCTTTTATTAAAATTCCTCAGCTTCTCTTGGCAACAAGTTTTACAATCCTTGTCATCAGAAAAATTATTTTTAATTTCTAATTTGAGTTTCTTTGAACTTGAACTGTAATTCAGAACCTAGTTCCCTTGTACTACCATCAAGAGAAATGGCTTGCAATATCCCCATATTTAACATGTAAGAATTAATAAAATATTTGTCATATTATTAAATAACATTCTGAAGTATATTTATAAAAGCATTTATCATTAAATATTAAAAGCATTCATTAAAGAATAGCTTTTCACTCTGACTTCTGTTAGGCCAAATAATCTCATTTTGGTAAATCTTTTCAGTTCTTTTATTTTGTGTTCTTTTGGATCATTGCCAAAAATTTTTACATATTCCAAATTATTCTAATTTTTAAATTCTTTTTTTATATAATGATTCCAAATTAGACAAAGTGGTAAAATAACTTTTCAGGGAAGTATTTTTCTATTTGCATTAGTTTGGTTTATGCAGTTCATTCAGACATTTATTAGTTCAATAAACAATCATCAAACTAGATTATCTGGCAAATGAATAAAAGAAATTACACCCAGGCCTTGCTTTTAAATTCTTTGAAATACCACTCTTATAACAATATATTCTAATTTATTAAGAATGGTATTAACAAATGTCCATATAGGAAGAAAAGAGTACCTCTAGCTTATGTGTATTTGGTGAAGTTGGGGAAGGGAAGCTTCAAGGAAGAAAGGGATTAATTCTTGGAGGAATTATTGTTTGTGTTGCGCCTTGAAGATAGGTAAGATTTAATTAAACAGGATTGTGGAAAGGTTACCTTCTAGGAAGGGGGAATAATATAAGCAAAGGCATGGAAGTGGGAAAAGATCTGCATATAGTCAGTAAATCAGTCAAAAAACATTTAAATGTTTTAACATTTAAATATCAGTCACTGTGCTAAGTCCTGAGGATACAAAAACGGAAAAATATATTTCCTCAAGGAGTTTATGATTTAAAAGGGGAAACAACAAGGAAACAAACATGTAAATATATTTTTTTGTTTGTTGTTCAGTCATTTTTCAATTGTGTCTCACGCTTTGTGACATAATTTGGGATTTTCTTGGCAAAGAAACTGGACTAGGTTACCATTCCTTCTCTAGTTCAGTTTACAGATGAGGAAAATAAGGCAAATAGGGTTAAATGATTTGCCCAAGGTCATACAGCTAGGAAGTATCTGAGACTAGATTTGAACTCAGGAGATGAGTCTTCCTGACTCTGATTCAGCACTTTACCCATGGTGCCCCCTGGCTAGCAATTTCTTCCCTTCCTTCCCACTCCCAACATCCTCACATGCACAGAGGAAATAATTTAAAGAGGGAAGGCATTTGGAAAGTGTTCCTGTAAAAGACAGAAGAGATGGATGGATGGGTAGATGATAGATAGATAGATAGATAGATAGATAGATGATAGATAGATAGATTAGATAGAGAAAGAGAGGGGGGGGAGAGAAAAAGAAGAAAGGAAGAAAGGATAGATGGAAGGAAGAAAGGATGGATGGAAGGGAGGAAGGAAGGAAGGGTGGGAGGGAGAAAGAAAGGAAGGAAAGAAGGAAGGAAGGAATGAAAGGGAGGAAGAGAAAGAAAGAAAGAAAGAAAGAAAGAAAGAAAGAAAGAAAGAAAGAAAGAAAGAAAGAAAGAAAGAAAGAAAGAAACGAAGGAAGGAAGGAAGGAAGGAAGAAAGAAAGAAAGAAAAAAAAAAGACACTTGGGCAATGACATAGTCAAACAGTCCAGTTTGATTGGAGTAGAGGATACATAATCAGCTATTTAATAAACATTTATTAAGCATATTTTATGTGCCAGGCACTGTGAAAATGCTTGGAATACACAGAAAGACAAAAGACAGTTTCTTCTCTCAAGGAGGTCTTAGTCTAATGAGAAAGAAATATAGAAAGATAAAAAGGTCACTTTGCAAAGGGCCTTGAATGACAAGCTAGGAAACTTAAGCTTTATTTTATATTTGTGAAGAATCATTGAAGTTTTTAAAAGAAAGAAGTTAAAATGTTTATATCAGTTGCTTAAGGAGATTAATCTAGCAGCAGTGTGCTGTTTTATAGGGATAAGATATGCTGTTTTATAGGGATAAGATATTTGGAGATAGGAATTCCAGGTAGGAGACTAACTGTAATCAAAGCAAACCAGGATTTGGAATAAGATAATGATAACCACAATGGAGAACAAGATACGGATGCCAAAAATATAACAGAGACAGAATCAGCAGGGCATGAGCTGCTTGGATGTAGGGGCAAGTAAGAGAGAAAAACCGTTTCCATGGCATTTTTATATTTAAAAAAAACTTGCTAATACCTTTAAAGATTCTTTTAATTCTAAATCTGTATTCATGCTATATTATCTTTTTTAAGCTTTAATAATTTAAATCAGCATATCTTGTATAATACTATGCTATGACAGCAATATTTATTTGGGTTTTGTGACCCCGAGTTCTTTCCACACCATGAATACTTACTACATTTATCTATATTATATGTAATCTAACTTTAATAGTTTTTAATTATTACTTATTCCTGTTGTCCAAAATGCCAAGCATACAAAAGTCTTTATGTGAACATTATTAATGATAACATTTATTATATGCTAAGGTTTGATCACAGTGGAATACTCTTCCCCCAGATCACCTTACTTTTCCCTCCATATTTTCAGTCCTGAAAGATTTTGCTTTGTAATTACAGTCTTGGATTAATTTGGACAAATTGTGTTTCCTTCTGATTCTTCAGCCATTTAAAAAATTTAACAAAAATTTTTATCAGTGGTTGTGCCATTGGCAAATAAAAGACAGTTTAAGAATTTTCTAAAGTACCCTTACAGTTTTGATTTATTATTCATTACCACATAGTTTTATTAAGTCAAAATTTAGATTTTCTATCTTTCTGACACCATTACATTTATATACTTTTAGTGAAATAAGGAAAAGTGAAAGATTGGGAGATGAAAGGAAAGGAGCTTCCAGATGAATAGCTGAAAATGTAAATATTATGAAGGTAGTATGGAATAGGGCAAAGACCATTACATTGAATTGGTATTCATAGACCTGAGGTTCATGTCTCAGTTCTAACAGTTCTATGACTGTGGCTAAGTCATTTAATCTTTAGTTTCCTCAAAGCTAAAATGAAGATGATAATATTTGGACTCTCTACTTTACTTGATTTCTGTAGGAAAAGTATTTTATAAATGTCAGAGTTTATAAATGGGAGTTGTTACTATGATTATTACCTAATTAAACTCTATGCTTTATTTTGGTAATGAAAAGTAAAGTCTTATAAGTTCCTTAAATGAACTTTGTGGTTCCCTCCATGCAAATGATCATATTTAACTCAGAAAAGAATACATCTAAACTTAGAATCATTAGATTTAGAACGGGAAAAAAAGTTAAGAGCCTTGTTGACATTCATTTATTAGCACAAACAGTTGCTGAATATTTCAGTTAAGAAATTCCTTGAGCTGATTGCTCAATTTGAGCTGATTTGCTGATATTGCATGTGATATTACATGCTCAAAATGAGCTGATTTGCTGATATTGCATGTGATTTAATGGATTTAATATGCCTTTAAAAAATGGCAGTTGACTTCTTCTGAAAAGAAACTTTAAAAATTCTTATGCTATCCTGGGCATGAAAATTATTGACCCTTATTACTAAACTTTACGATATGATGGGCAAGATGGTAAACGATTTCCAGTGTGGGCTTTGAGATCTATGTTTTTCCTCATCCTGTTCTCTTTAGTGACCAAAATTGACATTTTGATTGCTTGACATTTATTAAACATTGCAACTCCTTAATATTGTAAGAATGATGATGATGAACTTTTCTGAGGGAATGTAAGAAAGCTAAACTAATTTATATCTGGGAGCTGGAAGTTGATGAGGGAAAGAGAATATTCCTGTCCCCGTGTCTACAGTATTTTTGTTCTTCCTTCTGGGATGTGAGCTGCTCTACCCCCATGTCAATGGGAGGCTGCCATTAGAAGTTGTTGATGTGATTAATGGGCTGATTTAAAAGGAATAAGAAATTGGAATTCTTTTCTTTATGTCATTGTTTGGCAAATTTGGCTCCAACCCCTTTGGCTGTAGCAATCGTAAGATCTCATCTGGGATCAAATGCTTTAAAAATAGTTTATCTCAGTCTGATGCCCATAATACTCAACATGGGACTATGCTGGTGGTTGCTTAAAAATGGTGATAATTATTCTTAAGGTTAAGTAATGATGCCTTCTGAAAATTCTGTTAGCATTATTGATTCTACTTTGCATTTTTTTTTCCTTTTTGATGTCAGTTTCCCCAGATTCCTGGCAAGGCAGCTAATGTTAAAGAGATATAGAAAGTAGATGTATTTATGAATTCAAGGTCATGGTCAATCCCTATACTTATCAGTTATCTCCTGTCTCATAGTCTTAGGTATAATGTTTTCCATCTGGAAAAAAGTTTAATAGTTCTTTTTCATGCTTTTTTGTTTGTTGTTATTCTGAGATCTTTGATAACATTCAAGGTGGGAGAATACCCTCTACTTATTTACTTTTTTTTTTTTTTTGTCTTAGACAAATGCCTAAGTCTTTCCTCTCCTTTTTGCAGATGCAGGGAACTATGAAAGTACCTTCTACAAAAAGCTTTCCCTAATACCTTTTTAATTCCCAATGCCTTCTTTCTTTATCATCTGCTACTTATTTTATATGCAACTTGCTTTGTATATATTTGTTACACCAACACTTAACACAGGGCCTGGCACATAAAGTTTATTATTACATTTCATCGTATTAGTTTCAGTCTATTTCTCTAAACTGTTGAGATTTTCTCCCCCACTTCATTCTGAGATTTGATAAGTATGTCTCTATATCTTTAATAAAATCATTGATAGAAATGTGCCTTAGAACCAAAGAGCATTCCACTGTAGCACTCTACTAGAGATCTAAGGTTGCAATAAGGATTTGCATTCAGTTTTTCAAGTCCCAAATCTACCTCATCAGCATCTCACATACAAGTCTTTAAACATTTGACAAAATTCCTTCCTGAAATTCAGATATATCAATATAATTAAGTTCCCCAAGATAGGAAATACTTTTCACAATTCCTGGAACTTTGTAGGCACTTAATAAATGCTTAGTGGTTGATTGTCTGATTAATGGCATTACCCTGTACTAGAAATCCTGCCCAAAGGAAATGAGGTTCATCTTGAATGACTTTATCAACTCTTGCTAACTCTTAGTAATTACTTCTAAGATCTCACAAACCATCTCATTAATAATACATTCTAAAATGAAATTGTAAAATAAAAAGCTTACTAGTCTCCAGTTTGAAATATTTGCCTTTGTGAAAAATCAGAAAAGTGTTTACAAAATCTTCATAGCAAGGCACCTGCTATCTATATTATCTCAAACATCATGGGCAATAGTTCAATAATCTGACTCAGTTCATCTTAGTCAGTTGAACTGATTGAGGGCAGCTAGGTATCCTCTTATCTTGTCCTTTATTTTTAAATTCCTATTAAATTATTTTTGGGATTTTTATCAGTATAAATACTCAGTTTCCAACATGGAGAAAATACAAAATTTGAATTACATAGTTTAGCCTTTTCTTCTTTCTTCACTGTCATCTTCCTATCCATTTGAAGCATTCTATTGCTTTTATAGAAGATGAAGAATAGAAGAAGACATAATCTGGAGTCAGCTCCAGAACATGAGCATTGATGGTTAAATCTTGTTGTAAGAATTTACCCTTCAGAAACTGGAAAATGTAGGACAGCTAGGTGGCACAGTGGATGGATAGGAAAAACCCTGAAGTCAGGAGGACCTGAGTTCAAATCTGGCCTCAGACACTTAACACTTCCTAGTTGTGTGACCCTGGGCAAGTCACTTAATTCCAATTGCCTCAGGGGAAAAAAAAAAACAAAACTTGAAAAATATTTAAATCTAGGCTTAATGTATTGTTTTGTTGATTGCCAAGACTTAAGAAAGTGGTAATAATAAAGTGATAAATTTTTTTATTTTAAGAGTATGTGTACATCTTCCCTTCCTTCTCCCAGAGACCCCCCCGGGGGTTAAACTTTTGATAAATATTGTATTACTCCGTTGGTGTGTGGTGGAAAGCTCTGATAATAAAGTCATCATTAGATTAGCGAGCTGGTGACAATAAGTTAATAACAATAATGATAACTGGCATTTATATTGAACTTTAAAGTTGTCAGAGTACTTTCTGTAATGTTTGAGATAGCTTTCTGGAGGTCCTCCAGAAGGTCCTTGGTCTCAGCAGGATAGACACCACAAGAATGGACCAGAATAGAGTCCAAAGTCTTTGTTGTCTCTTACACAATATGTGTCTGTCATAGTCTGACCCAGTCTCATCCAGCAGTCTGACAGTCTTCCAGTCTCAACCAGTCTCCCACTCTGAGTCTGGCTTTGTCCCCAGTTTAAATTGTCCCCTATTACAGCACACTGATTATACATGAACTAGAGAACCATTACATACCATTACATCATCATGCTAAGTAAGTACTAAAAGAACAATCATCTCATCAATTCCACTGAGTTAATATCTTGTTTCAAGTATACTCATCCAGAGTTCAGGCCCTCTACAACTTTCCATCTGTTTTCTCATTTGACCTTTCAACTTCTTTGATATAAAAGTATGGAAACCTGAATTCAAGTCCTGTATGCATCATTTTCTATTTTTGTGATGATGGGCAAGGTACCTCATTAATCTGAATTTCAATTTCTACAGTATAACATAAGTATTTTGACTAGATAATCTCTAATCTAGCCCTAAAATTCTATAAACTTTTAAAAAATGTTCTGTTGGGCACAGGGAAGGCCTGAAGACTGATGAGTTAGGTATAGCTCAGCTAGCTGGTGGATCAGTGATTATATCTGTCAAATAGTTGGCATTGACTGTCAGTGACCAAGTGAGTGAAAGCCAAAGTAGAACTTGATCAAAATTAAGCTGTAGAAATGATCGCTGGGATCCACTTATTCAGAATTTCTGCTTGCTTTGACCAGATTCTCATTTGTGGCCAGAACAGGGCCATGTAGACCATATAGATATATAGGATCTTGTATGGAGTTTCAAAGACAGGCCTACAGGTATGTTTGAGAAGCAAAGCAAAAACCAAAAAACAACCAAGGGAAAAAAAAACCAAAAAGGCAATGTGAGCATACAGGTCCTCAGGGTTCCAACACTGGACTTATCAGGGCAGGAAAAAGTGGCCAGAATTGGAGAGAATCAGTAGAGCAAGCTCTCCTTATATGTGTTGTTTTTTAAAGAAACTTCTGGTCACTCTGGCTTAAGGATTTGTGTTTTCTGGTTTTTAAAGGGGAATCTTCAGGATCACAGATAGAAAACAGAAGGTATCAAATGGCTCCCAATAGAATCCTCTGGTTTGGACAAGGAAGGGGGTTAAATGTCATTTGGACTGATAAGGATAAGATACAAGAGCTAATGTGTCGATATAGATCTCTAGGCATTAGGAACTAGTCTTTTCTCCCAGAATTTTACATATACTGAGTCTCTAACTGTAGGCAGAATGGAGCATATAGGAGAATATGATAGTAGAGTTTGGTACAGTGTTACTTTGTTTAAACAACCATACTCTGTCCAAAGAAGTTTATTTAGTTAGATGGATGTCAATCTGGATGGAAGTCTCTAATAATAAGTGACAGAGCTTTTTTTTCAGTCCTATTCTATTAAAAAAAAATCTTATCAGTGATTTGAATAAACCTATAGAAGGCATTCCTATCAAGTCTACAGATGACACAATGAGGAAATAGATAATAGCAGACAGAAAAAAAATGGATTTTTAGAGAAGCTGACAGATTAAAATGAGAAACCATAGCAAGATAAAAGTGAATAGTGATATGGGAAGGTTCTGTGTTTAGGTTTTAAAAAACCAATTACATGTGTAACTGATAGAGAAGACTTGACTTCAATTCAACAAACTGCTTATTCAGTGGGAACACTGAATAAGAGATTAAAATTTTATTTTAGGTAAAAATAGTTCCTGCACTCATGGATTTTGTAGTCAGGTAGGGGAAATGACATATTCTATATAACCCAAAAGAACTAATATTTAGCACTGAGATGGGGGAGTAAAAAGAGATAGGGATGGAACTGAAAGGGAGGTTGTTAATTGATTGGGAGAAAAAGAGGAGAGAAGGTTGGTCAAGGATTTGTGGAATAGGTACACTGAATTATTATTTAAGGGAAGGGAAGGAAGACATTTCAGCATTGGAAAAATTGTGAGCAAAGACACAGGGGTGGCAAATTATTGAAGTCTAGCAAAAATGAAGTAAGTTTTTTTTTTTTTTTATTTAATAGCCTTTTATTTACAGGATATATACATGGGTAACTTTACAGCATTAACAATTGCCAAACCTCTTGTTCCAATTTTTCACCTCTTACCCCCCCCACCCCCTCCCCTAAATGGCAGGATGACCAGTAGATGTTAAATATATTAAAATATAACTTAGATACACAATAAGTATACATGACCAAAACATTATTTTGCTGTACAAAAAGAATCAGACTCTGAATTATTGTACAATTAGCTTGTGAAGGAAATCAAAAATGCAGGTGTGCATAAATATAGGGATTGGGAATTCAATGTAATGGTTTTTAGTCATCTCCCAGAGTTCTTTTTCTGGGTATAGCTAGTTCAGTTCATTACTGCTCCATTAGAAATGATTTGGTTGATCTCGTTGCTGAGGATGGCCTGATCCATCAGAACTGGTCATCATCTAGTATTGTTGTTGAAGTATATAATGATCTCCTGGTCCTGCTCATTTCACTCAGCATCAGTTCGTGTAAGTCTCTCCAGGCCTTTCTGAAATCATCCTGTTGGTCATTTCTTACAGAACAGTAATATTCCATAATTTTCATATACCACAATTTATTCAGCCATTCTCCAACTGATGGACATCCATTCAGTTTCCAGTTTCTAGCCACTACAAAAAGGGCTGCCACAAACATTCGTGCACATACAGGTCCCTTTCCCTTCTTTATAATCTCTTTGGGATATAATCCCAGTAGTAACACTGCTGGATCAAAGGGTATGCACAGTTTGATAACTTTTTGAGCATAGTTCCAAACTACTCTCCAAAATGGTTGGATTCGTTCACAACTCCACCAACAATGCATCAATGTCCCAGTTTTCCCGCATCCCCTCCAACAATCATCATTATTTTTTCCTGTCATCTTAGCCAATCTGACAGGTGTGTAGTGGTATCTTAGAGTTGTCTTAATTTGCATTTCTCTGATTAATAATGACTTGGAGCATCTTTTCATATGACTAGAAATAGTTTCAATTTCTTCATCTGAGAATTGTCTGTTCATATCCTTTGACCATTTTTCAATTGGAGAATGGCTTGATTTTTTATAAATTAGAGTTAATTCTCTATATATTTTGGAAATGAGGCCTTTATCAGAACCTTTGACTGTAAAAATATTTTCCCAGTTTATTGCTTCCCTTCTAATCTTGTCTGCATTAGTTTTGTTTGTGCAAAAACTTTTCAGTTTGGTATAATCGAAATTTTCTATTTTGTGATCAGTAATGATCTCTAGTTCTGCTTTGGTCATAAAGACCTTCCCCTTCCACAGGTCTGAAAAATGAAGTAAGTTATATGAAATAAGATTCTGTAGGACCTTGAATTCTAGGAAAGGGATTATCTATTTAATTTAATCAAAAGAGAGGTCTTGAAAATTTTTGAGCAGATAAATGATGCAAGGAAACCAAAGTATAAGCATAATTTACCTGGATAGATTGAAAAAGACAATTTGGAAAAGTAGGAAGGAAGATTTAGGAAGAAGAGAACCTGAATTTAAATCTCAGCTTGATCCAGTAATTGTGTTTATTTTGACCCTAATTTCCCCATATATTAAATAAATGAATTCGATGTGATAACTTCTAAAATTCCTTCCAGCTCTAAATCTATGCTGTATATAAAGTATAGTTGAGAAGGTACTTTATTGGTCTGTTGTACAAAGAAGTGGAAATGAAGACATATATTCTCAGATTAGTGGCATTAGAAATAGAGCCGTTGATAGCATTGAGAAGTATCTTTGGGATACTCAATTTATAGATGATGGAAATGAAACCCAACTAGGTTGAATGATTGCCTCAGGCACCAACAGATAGCAACCAATAGTACTGAGATTAAAACTCAGTCTCCATCCTTTGTATCTTTCCATTGTATCTTGTAGCTTGATAGGAAAAGAGATATATTAAATTTATGGTATATAATATATTATATATTTTATAGATTGTAATATATATGTTTGTGTGTTCTATATTTATTATTTATCATAAAATATATTGTCATTGAACATAGATATTAATAGCAATATAAAGCACTGGTGCTTCTAACTGAAGCCTTGAAGTGAGTGAAATTGCTGAAGAAAATACTTGGGAACCACCTACCCCAAGGAGTCAAGAAAAGGAAAAAGAGATTTCCTTCTCCCCTAAAAAAAATATTTAGACAAATTGGAAGATAATCACAATATACCTTTGAAACCAAGTCAGGAGAAGCTGAAAGAATTGGGTAAGAAGAAAGCAGATGATCAGTTTTTCCAAAGCTTCAGATTCAGAGAGGATGACAAAATACAATTAATGGGATTTGGAGATCAGAAGTTACTTTAGTGATTTTTGCACTAATATTTTCTGTTCCTGAGGGTGATAAGGGGAGAATTAGTGAAAGTAGGACATCCAGAAAAATTGGCTTGATCTGTGCATGTGAAAAATTCTGGGATAGTGAGTTGAAAAACATGCACAAATTGAGCCAGTGAGGTGATACAATTTTTTTTTTAATTTTAAGAAGTTAAAATTGCAAAAATGATGATCAATAAGAACTAATTTGAGGTGGTAATTACAATTTTATAGCACTTTGCTATAAAATTTGCATAGCACCTTGTTTTATCCAGACAACATAGGCAACAATTATTATTACATTTTTACAGATGAGAAAGAAATTCAGACCTGAAATTTCATTGATACAGGAAATTTTCAATTAGAAAACTTCCTCTGCCAGTAAATACCTGCTTTTCAATTTATAATCCTAGAACATCAAAATTTTGATCAATGCAACAAATAGCCATGATTCCAGAGTATTGATAAGGAAACTATTACCTATCTCCTGAGAGAGAGAAGTGATGGTTTCAATATGCAGAATGTAGAATACATTTTTAGAGGTGACATGTTAGAATTTTTACTGCTTGACTATATATATTGTCATAAGTGTTGGAAGGGAGTGTTCTGACATAGAGAAATGCAAGGGATAGAAAATAAATGTTTGTAATTAAAAAATAATAAAATTATAGTCTCAAAGTGGTGTTGCTTGTAGGCATTAAGAGATTAAGTAACATAGTACATTAAGTAACATAACAATACATTTAGGTTACGTGTTAGAGACAAGACTTTAACCTATCCTTAGAATGCTGCCTTGAAAAAAAGGGGGGGGGGAGTACAGCTATAGTGGAAGGATGAACCAAATACATACAAACGCAAAGGTTGAGGGATGATGATGAATATAAAAGTTGAACACAAATTTTAGGAATTTTTTTAGAAATTCAGTACTTAAGGTTGGGAAAATATGATGATGATGCACATAAATGGGGAAATAATATATAGAAACATTTTATCCTATAGTTGTGTATCCTTCAAAAGAATAGTGATATGGAGATAGCTAAGATGGCTCACAAAGCTGAAGTGAATGGAATTATCCAGCCTGAAGAAGAGAAAGCTGGGATTCAATGTAACAATGCCTTTATATTGGTTTAATGATGGTATGCAAGTGTCACCAGCAGATTAGTAATGTTCTCCATATCCATTGACCAAAAATGGATGGTGAGAAGAGAGGAAAGAGGCTCCCCCTTCAACGGGAGGGATATAGTTTAGTTTAAAGTAGAGATGGGTTGAAAAATGTTTAACAGAGGATTGTGAATATATACACACACTTTTAAATTTAATCTGTGTGATTAACACTTTCTTAAGTCTTAAATATGTCCCTGATTTGTACTAATGCTGATTCCCAGGTTATAAATACTCATTTTGCAAATTTAACAATCAGTTCTGTGAGGATAGAATTGATACCACAGCACCCTTATTTAAAAGACAGGATTTTTTGATGGTGATAGTTAATTAATTGGTTCTTCTCTTTTATTCTCTAAGAGGACCAAAATGATATCACCGTGTTGGAATCAAGGTACAGTGTGTCTGAACGTGACTGATTAGACCAGTACAAGCTCTGAAGGTTCTACTCCAGGTCAGATACAAATAGTCCACATGAACATTTGAAGTGGAGACAATTCTAAATTTACACATTGCATATATCTTTTTAGCTATTTCACTTTGGCTTCACTCATAGAGCACAGAACCTTCTTTGAGGTGGGCACACCATAATAGGCTGTCATTTGCTAGTATCTCCCAAGCCTCACAATCAATACCAAGATCTCTGTGAGATCTTGAGAGTATCTTTGCATCACTCCTGACCTCTGTATACAGGCATACAATACTGATGAGCCTTTCTTGGCAACCAAATTTTGCTATAATTTTCCACAAGCCTTAATGAATGAAAGTATTGAAGTTCATGGCTGGATCAATGAATATTGCATACAAATCTGTTACACTCCTGGCCTTTCTCCTGGAGTTTCTGGGTAGCCAGCACCATATCAACCATTCCTTTGCTCTTTCTGAAGCCATACTGGTTCTCAGGTAGAGACCATCTTTCAGTTCAAGGATCAGACTATTAAAGATGACTCTAGTAAGAATTTTGACAGCAATAATTTAAAAAGAGGAGATACTTTTGTAATTGACATAGGATAATCTATTTACTTTTATATACATGAACAAAACTTTTTATATAACTAGGAAATTTTCCATCAGCTTTTATATGAACAATGGAATCTCTGCCTTGTAAATCTCAACTGGAATAGAATAAGTACCAAGTACTTTGCCACACAAGAGAATCCTAATGATATTTAAAATCTCTTATTCAGTTGAAAGTTTGGCTAAAGAAGAATTGGCTTCAGTCTGAGATATACAGTCAAGGGCATGAGCATTGACTGATGACAATTTGTTCAGAACACTATGGAAGTGTTAGTCTCTCTCTCCAGGATCTTGCCTTTATCATTAATCAATGTGGCTCCATCAGCATTGAGTAGTTGAGATGTACATAGGCCTTTGGCCCATAAAGAATCTTCAGGGGATCATAAAAGCATTCTATATTATTAACAATCAACATAAAACTGAATTTCATGTGCTTTTTTACTGAGCCAAGAATCCTGCATAATGTTAATCTTTGCTTGCATTTTATTTTTGATGGAAATAAAGTTTGCTTTCTTAGAGACAGACAAAACTATCTTACTGTTATACTTGGAGTTCTCGTTTTTTGTTTAGCTGTTTCAGAATTTCCCCATAATTTTCATCAAACCAATCTTGATGCTTAGGAGTGTTCTGATCTAAATAAATAAATGCAGCACTGTGTGCCAAATCTCTAAAAGCTGCCTATTCTTTTTTCTGCTCCACTGTTATGAACTGTGAGTTAGTTTTGCTTTCCCTCCAACTTAGCAATGAACTGGTCATACTTGGAGAAGCACTTAAATCTGATTATATTAAGTTTTCTAGTAGTCATCTTGCCTTGGAGCTACTGCTTTTGTTGAATGCCAGCGTTTAGCTTGGAAAGGATAAGTCTATGATCTTCCTAGCATCTTGTACTATACGTCACCTTTATCACTTGTACATTTTGTCTGTAATGGTTATTAAATACTAAAAATAATGTATTAAAAAAGGTAGTGGGACCTCTTTCTCTATAGCCTTTTAAAAATAAGATTCTGATCTTATTTTCTGTTTTCTCTGTTATATCCTATATTCTCTATTTTCTCTTTGTGGAGGTTTAAAGGAACATCAATGAGAATAAAGATCAAGAAGGGGAAAGACTTCAAAGTCTTTTCTGTTCTAGAAGCTATCATCTTTAGTAGAGGTTTGTTAAGACATTGTATACTTAGCAATTAATAAAAAAGAAAATGACAAACAATTGTTTGTAATGGGTAATTCTCATTAGTCACTGTTCAAATATACAAAAACTTAGAAATATCTTAGATAGATAGAAAGATAGATAGATAGACAGATAGATAGATAATAGAAACATCTCAGAAATAATATAATCATTATTCTGGCTGTAGCCTAGAGATATATTAATAATCAAGAGCCAAGCTAAACAGAGCACTCAGGCTGCTATAGAACTCTTCAGACTTTTAAAAAAGAATCAAGTTTGCCTAAATTTTTTCTAAATGGTTTTGTTGATTTCCATGTGTAAATTGCTAAATGTGGCAAACATTTCTTTTCTGGAATGTAAACAATCAAATTCTGTCATTCAGTTGAGTAATATTATAGAGCACTTAGAGGTGTTCAGCTAATCAGGAGTAGCTGAAAATTCTTCAACCTGTAATTTTACATAAAGAGAGGGTACCTCATGCTGTGCAATTAACTAGTTTTATTAGCAATAAATTTGTTTGCTTCTAGCTGGCCCTGTATCTACTAATGCAAAGAGTTTTCAGCTTGATTTTGAACTTCATCTTGAACTAGCCAAGTATCAGAGCCAACAAATGGGGTCATGGTAGTACCATGGATCAATTCATACTTAGCTTAGTAAGTATGACTAGTCATTGACATTTCTTAAGGGTATCCAAGGAAAGCCTGGGATTAAAGATTTCTCAGTACATTGTATCTTTATAAACTAATAGTCTTCCTTTCTAATTTATAGCATCCAGATATTAAATTCAATTAACATTTATCAGGCACTATGCTAAGCACTGGGAATAAAATTGAAAAGAAAAAAAAAAGATAGCCTCTGCTCTATGGGAGTTTACAATCTAATGGGGGAAGACAACACCCAAAAGGAACCAAAAGCCTGAACTTGAAGTCCAATTTCTGCCCTCTATTTAAAAAAAAAAAAAAAAAAAAAAAAAAAACTTTGGGAGAAGCTTAGTGCTCCATTTTTTTCAGGTCTCATAATAGAGTAGAGGAGTCTGAGGAAACTAGAAAGTCATTTATGTCCAAGGATGAGTTAGCAACATGAGAATGAGATAAATTTAAATGTGATCTTATTAGAAGCATTTTAGGTAATGACAGTTTCTATTAATGGATTATCTGGCCAAAATTATTTTCTCTTTTTAATCTTTTTTTTTAGAGAGTACAAAATTTATGTGAGATTATTAAAGATAAGTAAGGAAGAAGTAGGGAGGGAGGAAGACAGGAATAGATTTTATAACTCAAACCTTTAAATAAAAATGGTTTGAAAAAAAATAAGCAAAATATGTAGGATGTTCCCAACATCTTAATGCAGTAAAGCTAATAAAGCAATAATAAAGGTAATAATAAATCTTTAATAATAATTTATGATATTAAATCTTAAAACTACATTAAGACTCTAGGGACACTTTATGTCAGTTAATTGCACTGTTGAATCATATTTATTCAGCATGTATAATTCAATAAACATCAAGTATTTTATGTATTCAAAGCTGAAAAGTTTTAATTTAATATTGTTATAGTCCTTATGGAGTCTACAATTTAGTAGAGGGATTATATATCATTTGAGGAATGAGAGTGGATCATACATGCTTCAATATTTCTTGTAAAATAGATTAGATAATTTAAGTGAAGTGGAGAGGTTGAGGGAAGGTCTGGGATGAGGAAAGAGAAGAAAAGAGTTAAACCAATTGTTATAGAAAATGAGATACTCAAGGCAAAAGAGTAGAGAAGTCTTGGTGAATAATATTGAGTGAGCCCAAATGATGACAGAAATGACAAATTTGTAATGGGTGAAAAAATGATTTTACTCAGAAACCTTAAAGCAAGAGCAGAGAGATCAGATGGTAGGGATTAGTGTGGAATGAGGGTTCAACAAGCATCTAAATGCCAACTATGTACCAGACATTGTATACAATGCCAAAGTCAGGAAGAAAAATCATCAGGGCAAGAAATTCTAATGTGATGACTAGTGAAACATTGTAGATGCAGACGGACTATGAAGCCAAGGTACATATGGAGACAATTAAGGCCATAGATGGACTGGAAGAGAAAGGATGAGTAAAGTGATCAAGAGTATGTTTAGTATGAATGACAATGTGAATGAAATGGAAGGATAATGGAATTCTAGATCTTAGAAAGAGTGCACTTTTGAGAAGTGGTGAGTTGACTATGCTGGTATGTGACCAAAACTTTGTTGCTTTGTTCAGTCATGGGGCTCTCTTCATGATCCCATATAGAGTTTTCTTGGTGAAGATACTGGAGTAGTTTACCATTTTCTTCTTCAATAAATTAGGCAAAGAGTTGAAGTGATGTGTCTAGCTAGGGGTTATCTAAGGCTGGTTGTGAACTCAGGTCTTCTTGGCTTCAGGTTCAGTGCTCTATCCAATGAGATACCTGGCTTTTTCCTGTGACCAAAATGTCAATAGAAAAAAAAAGTTTTTGTTGTTTGAGGAATTCATGGCGAAACTATTAGTGGCTCCTAGAAAAAACTGAAGAAGTTCTCAAAGGTCCCTTTTACCCTTAACTATGTGATCCTATGATCTAATAAGTCATGTCATCCCAACCTCCTCAATGTATAAAAGAGGAAACCCACATTTGAAGAGTTTAAATCATTTGCCCAAAGTCACACAGTGAATTAGTGACAAAATTAAGTTTAGTTTTATGAGAGACCTTTTTTCTAGATTTATTTTTATTTTAATGTTTACAAAAATGGTTTCATATCTATTAATCTCACCAAATTTTAATGCCAACCTTTCAAGAGAGACTGGGCAGCAATTATCATTACTTTTTATGGAAAGAGAAGCTAAAAGTCTGAAAACTTAAATTACTTGATCAAAGTCACATACTTAGGAGAAATAGAATTTAAACTTGGATCTCTTGACTGTCTTTCCATATCTCTTCCTTGTTAGGCAAAATTTGACAAAAGGCTAATCTTTCAGAAATTCTTATTTACAACTGAATTCAAAGTCTTACATTATAAAATGTTAGCAATAGTCTTATAAGAGGAAAAAAATGATAAAAAGTCCTCCCCAGTAATATTTCAGCTTTTAGCTCCAAATGCAATTTCTTTGGCAGCATTACAACATTTGTTAGCTGGATATATGGAGGTACTTTTGCCCACTAAACTGCTTCTAACTCATATATAAAAAATGCTTTTACTTCTCATACTGTTAGAACAGCATTCTACACAAGCACCATATTTGTATGAATCTAGTTTACCTTGACTTCCTATGACTTTTTATGGTGTCCAAATGTTAAATCTTCACATTTGTTTCATTTAATTTCAATTTCTCTAGAGTTTTGCTAGGTTAACTTGCCCTTAGTAGGATATGTAACCAAAGAGCCTATTCTTTACTAGAGCAGCATGCTTCTTGGAATCTAGCCTGAGCTATTCTCCAAGGGCATGCCAAGTGAAGAATGAGTAAGCTTCAGTGCACCACAAAAAATCATTGAGTTCTAATTTTTGTAGGTTCACAAGATAAGTGGTAATTAAAATGGAGTTCCTTACCAGTCTTTCTTTATCTTCCAAAAAGTAGCACCAAAAAGAGAAAAATGATTCAATCTTGTTAGCAGTTAAGGGTGTTTCTACAAAGGGAATTTCTTCATGGATCTAAGGAAAGTTATTTATTTGGTTAGTGTAAAAGAAAATAAATTTCTTTTCCTCAAAGAGGCTCAATTTGGCAAGAATTTATATACCAACCAACATTCTTTGATTTGACAGACATTTATCATGAACCCATTAGGTTCAGCCACAAAGGCAAACTGCAGAATGTAAAGACAAAAGAACAAAATCTTCTTTGTGAGGAAAGAAAATGTACTATAGATAAATAGATACAGATATATACAAAATGAATACAAAGTCACTGAAAAGAGGAAGAATACAAACAGTTGGAGTCATAAGGAAAGACTCTGGTGGTAGCTGAGCTTTGCAGGGATCTAGGACATAAACATGAATCCAAAGACAAATAACCACAAAAATATTCATACGACTATAAATCTTAGAATTGGAGGGATCCCAGAGATCATATATTCTAAATCCTTCATTTGACATATGTGGAAACTGAGGCCCAGAAATACTGAATGACTTGGCCAAGATCACTTGGATTATCAGTAGCAGAACTAATTGAACAGGGCAGTTTTATGTTTTATTGTTGTACCTGCAGCACCCCGGTCTTGCAGATGAAATATTCTCTTGACTACACTCACTACAACTAATATATCTCTAATACATTATATTTACATCAGCACTTTAGAGGCCTAGGATTTTTTCTGTGTGAGATCTCCCTTTATCAATCAAACAACTATTTATGCCTTAATTGATGAACTTCATAAGTTCTAGGACCAAATCCATTCATTGTTTAGTAGCCCACTATTTGCTTTCAAGCCTCTCTGCATTCATTTAAGCTGATATTTTTGGGATAGCCATGTTCATTGTTGGGGCCATCCTTGAAGCCTTTCCAAACAGTAGGACTCACCATGCAGATGGCTGGCTAACAAAGAAGTCAGGATCACTCCCATGCTACTCTGAGCCTTTAGATGAGCACTTTGGTGAAGGATGCCATATTATAATACAAAGAAATAATCTAGTAAACTTTATTGATTATGCTGAAGACCTGTCAATCACATTTGAGGGCAAAAAAAAAAAAAAAAAGACCAACCATTTTCTTTATAGGTTTAAAATTTGCTATTTGTCACTTGGACTGAGTTACTGAAGTGACCTTTGAATCTAAAGTGATTGTTCCAAAGGCCTTGACGTATGTGTGACACCAGTCCTTAAAAAAAAAAAAAAAACCAGAAAAATGTTTTGGAAATAGTGCAAACCTGCTCTTTAAGTTCTACTTAGAGTACAGCATTGCTAGGAGTAGATCAAAGGGCTGGTTTTCTCTTTTGCATTACAATTAAGAAGCAAGTTTTTCTTCTTTTTTTTCCTTTTCTGAGAGAGTATGAACAAGTAATGATAGTGGTGGGGGGAAAGTTAAATGAATGAAACACTTTTTGCTTGTTCATGTATTAATCAGAATTGAAAACTTTAACTTTCCCAAAGACATGCCCAGAAGGCTTCAGGTAATTGGCTTTATCCATTTATACTTGTCAAATGGGACAGCATTCTGGGGAGGGTCTAAACCAAATTAAAGTATAATTGGGAAAGATTTAACAAAATACACACAATTAAAATAAAACAGATAAAACACAGGAAGTTTTTGGTTTATTTGTTTTGGCAAAACAATTGGGGTTAAGTGATTTGCCCAGGTTCACACAGCTAAAAAGTGTTAGGTGTCTAAGGGTGAATTTGAACTCAAGTCCTGATGAGTCCAGAACCAATATATACCATCCACTATACCATTTAACAGCCCCATTTTTGGGGTGGTTGTTATTGTTGTTGTTGTTGTTGTTGTTGTTGTTTGGGGGGGGTTGCTTTTTTTTGATGAGGCAATTGGGGTTAAGTGATCACACAGCTAGGAAGTGTTAAGTGTCTGAGATCAAATTTGAACTCAGGTCCTCCTGACTTTAGGGCTGGTGCTCTATCCACCCTGCCACCTAGCTGCCATCTAGCTTTCCCCTTCCCATGTGTTTTTTTTAAGTTAATAAGTATTCTTATTCTATTTGAGTTTAACTCTGCTGCCTCTGGACAGCTAGAAGACAGTTGAAAGAATCTGGATCATCAAATAAAGAATTAGGAAGACTATAGTTTAAATCTGGTGTCAGACACTTACCAGGTTTGTGACCTTGAGCAAGTAATTTAATCCTGTTTGCCTCAGTTTCCTCATTTTATCAAATGAGTTGGAAAAGGCAATATCAAACCACTCCAGTAATTTTGCCAAAAAAGTCCTAAAAGAGTCTGATAGCACAGACACAGAACAACAAGGGACTACTGCCAATGAGACTTTTCAATAGTACTAAGCATTAGAATGATGCTTCTTGCATTATAAAAATATTCATGGAGAACATTGACACTATAAAAGGTTCTCTGGGAAAGTAAGCTTTTTTGAAAACTTTTGAAGCTAGGTGTGATGGTGCCCTTGGCAATCCTTGTCCTTGGAAAGGTTCAGGCTGGTGGGTCATTTGAACTTGGGAGTTCTGAATTGCATTAGACTGAGCCAAGAATCACCTTCTTCCCTTCTCTAAGATATTGCTAGAGGATTTGCAAAATGAGTAAGTATTAAGTATGCAAAAAAACCATGAGTATTGTGAGTCTTTTATGGGAGGTGATAGGGTAGGGAAGCAGTCTTCTCAAAGAGGAGCAAACTAGCTCAGGTTGGAGCCAGACAGAGCAAATATCCAGTGCTGATTGTCAATTGGTTTGGACCTATGAATGGTTGTTGTATTTTCAGCAAGAACAAGATAGGAAGACCCAGTCTCAAAACAAAACAAAACAAACAAACAAAAACCCTTAAACTTCTCTCTGACTGAAAAAAACCACAGTGTATCCATTAATACTCAGTCTCCAAATTAGATTTTATACTCATCCACAGTGAGCTAATGAAGCTAAATTCCAAGTCTAGGACTGGGGGTTATATAATTGATTGTACTACTACCATACTTAAGGGACACAAAGGTAGTAAATCGTATATATATATTGTCAGAAAGAATATTGAAAACTTCCATCCTTTACAATCTCCTATTCCCCTTCTCTGAGTAAACATTTACTAATTTAAATGGATATCTACAATATCTATAATCTTACTCTCACTTTGAATAATATTATTACCTGATAGGAAGAAAATCAAAAAAAAAAATGCTTCTTTCCTTCTCTGTGACATCATTGGAGAATTTGCAAAATGATTTAAATGGAGTACATAATAACAGCTAAAAGAAACAGATATTCCAAAAAAGGGTATACCTGTCTTAAGCACCACTTAATGGTGGTAGGTAGAAAATATAGGAACTCTCCAAATTCATTATACGTTTATAAGGATTAGGATATGATTTTTAGAGGTCCTGGGGCAAGTGAAGAAATAGTTTCATTCAATGGGTTGACCATTCCTGGGAAGGACTAAAATCCATAATCATGCTTTCTAAGATCCTCGGGGAATCATACTTCTAGGAGCATATTTTTGAAGACCTGACTAAGCTACTTCAAATGATTCTGAAATATAAGGGAATTTATGACATTCTTTACTATGATCAGAGGTTGTCAAATTCCACCGGACCTTAAGTCAGGAAGACTCATCTTCTTGAATTTTTATCTGTCCTTAGACACTTACTATCTGTGTGATCCTGGGCAAGTCATTTAACCCTGTTTGCCTCAGTTTCCTCATATGTAAAATGATCTGGAGAAGGAAATGGCAAACTACTCCAGTAATTCTATCATGAAAATCTAAAAATGGGGTTACAAAGAGTTGAACATGACCGAATAACCACAAATCAATATAGAACTACAGGAATCTATTTCTATTTTATGTTTGACACCTCCAGATGGCTCTGGAGGATACAGTGAGACTGGTGACTTTGCACAGTCTTGCCTTACTTAAATCCAATTCACTTGCAAGTTAAGATATCACTTTTTTGATATCATTGGTACTCTTTGTGAATGAAGAACAAACAACAGCAACAATTCATTGGCTCAATGGTGATCTAGGTTAGAACTTTTCCCTTTCCTTCACTGCATTCTCTGTCTGAAGATTTACAACTATAGAATGATGAAAGAAATAACCACAAAAGTAACCTGACAATCTTTCCTTAAGACAGAAGTTATATATCTTTGGCTCTTTTAAAAAAAAATCTATATTTCTGATATAATCAGAGAATTCTTATTGTGGAAACTCCTTACCAATGCAGATCTGCAAGTGGGCTATTTAATTACAGATAGTCTTATAAAGAGTTGCCCAGGACAATAAGAAATAAAGTGACTTGCCTGTGGTTACTCAACTAGTAGATGTCATAGACAGAATTTGAAAGCCAGGTCTTCCTGATTCTAAGGCCAATCCTATGTCCAAGTATGCCTTGTTGCCTTTTTGTACCCTTTGACACACAGAATTAAACATTTGGAGCCAAAAGAGATATTGGAGATTATTTCTTTTTAACCCTTCATTCTACAGGGTTGATGTTTAATGTTTTAATGACTTGGTCACAACCGTAGTAAATAGCAAAGGTGGGAAATCTAATCCATATTCTGTAACTCAAAATCCAGTATTCTTTGTAGTTTCATCCTACCTTGTTGCAATGCCAGGCCATGATTAGAGTAGTGGAGTCTCCAAAATCTCCATAAAGTGAGAAAACAATTGCTAAGTGAGGAGATAAGCCAGTCTTGAACAAGATAAAAGATGTGAATCTAACCAGTAGACTTGATTATTTGAATCATCCTAAATATCAGTAAGGTGATTTCAGTGTCTTTCCTTTCTTCCACAAAAGGGCTGAATTTCCTTTCCCCTAAATGTGTTTAAGAGAATGTGGTATTTCTAAACTAAATTTAAATAGACTTAGGTATGTATAAGACATATGAATTTAAGAAACATATCTAATTTAAGTTAGGCAAACCTGAAAACCTGTAAAGAGATTGCAAATTCAACCAGTAATTCATTGTTTTTCTTAAAGAAATAAGGATATGACTGAAATTAGGGGAAAAAAAGCTTGTGAAATGAGGGCAAGAGGATAATACTCAACATTTACTAATTCAATGTTCTGTGGAAGATCTTTCCAAAGGATTACACAAGAAGGGAGTTAAAACCACGAGACTTACTAGGATCCATCTTAGTAGTGGAGGCTGATGCAACAGAAATCATAAATCTTTCTACAAGTTAAATCGTCAACATCAAAAATCCAATCTATAACAATCCATGAACCTGTTGCTCTATTTGTAAGGTATAGACAGAAACCAAAAATGACCATCTTCTTGTGTTAATAGATCCTTGGTTCCAGATTTATTACTATAATAGTGGGACTTCCTAACTACCTGAGTAGACTCAACTCCATGATTTTATAAGGCACATCTAAATGGGCTTTTTGATTACTAAATTGTTTATTATTATTTCATAAGACTTTGTATTTACATTCTATTCAGAAGTTTTCAAAGAGTTTTATGTACATTATTCCATTGGATCATCCTAGTATACAGAACAATAGTGATGTTAGCTATCTATATACAACAGTGAAAGCTTAGCTATCAATAAGTTCAATATGAGTCTATAGTGATTGTCAGCAAATCATTCATTCTGATTCCACAGGATCATAAAGTTTTGGTGGTTTTTTATTTGTTTTTTGTTGTTGTTGTTGTTGTTGTTGTTGTTGTTGTTGTGTTTTTTTGGAGTTTTTTTGGGTTTTTTTTGGTATAGGAAGATCTTTAAATAACCATAGTCCAACTCCCACATTTTATATATGGGAATATTGAACCCTATAGAAGTGCCCAACATCACAAAGATAATACATAGTATGCAAACCCAGTTCTGTTGATGCTAAATCTAATGTTGTTTCTCATATACCATATTAGACTTTCAAAGGACAATGATTACCATGTTAGGATTATTGAAGTATGCCCATTTTTAATTTTAATTTTTTAAATTAAATTTAGAATTTAATTCTAATTTTAATAACCCAGATATATTAGCAAAAGGATGCTTTTAAAAGCATTTTGTTTTGTTAATATTTATCTATATTTGCGTAAAATATTATTTATTTAGTACTATTTAATTATAATTTATATAATATATACATAATATAATAAATCATAAAATATAAATAAATATTTATAAAATAAAATTAATTCATGAATTCTGTTCATGAATATATAATATATAATAAACATATAATATAAATGTGATTATATAATCATAAATTTGTATTTATGAGTGTATATTTATTTATATTAATTTTCCCAATTACATTTTTAAAATTTTAATGTTCATTTTTAAAAATTTGAGCTTCAAATTCTCTCCTGCTTGCCCACCCCTCCAAATTTCTTGAGAAAGTAAGCAGTGTGAAATCAGTTATACATTTGAAGTCATGCAAAGTGTATTTCTATAATTGCCATGTTGCAACACACACAAATAAAGAAAGTAAAAAAATTATACTTCAATCTGCATTCAGTTTATCAGTTCTCTCTTTGTAGGTGGATAGCATTTTTCATCATTGATCCTTTGGAATTGCCTGGGATCATTGTCTGTCAGAATAACTAAATCATTTGCAGTCATTGTTACAGTATTGCTGTTACTACGTACAATGTTCTCTGGGCTCTGCTCCCTTCACTTTGCATCAGTTCATATAAGACTTCCGAGGTTTTTGTGAAACCATCCTTCTCATCATTTCTTATAGAACAATAGTATTCCATCACAATCATATAACACAACTTATTCAGCCATTCCCTAATTGTTGAACATCCCCTCAGTTTCTAATTCTTTGCCACCACAAAAAGTTTTGCTGTAAATATTTTTGTACAAAGAGATAATTTCCTCTTGTCTTTGATCTCTTTAGATACAAACTTAGTAATGATATTGTGGGGTCAAAGGATAGACACAGTTCTATAGCCCTTTGGGTATATTTCCAAGTTGTTTTCCAGTATAGTTACACCAGTTCACAACTCCACCAGAAGTGCATTAATATCTCTATTTTTCCACATCTCCCCAGCATTTGTCATTTTCCTTTTCTGTCCTGTTAGCTAATCTGATAGATGTTAAATGATATCTTAGAATTGTTTTGATGTGCATTTCTCTAGTTAATATTGGTTAAGATATTTTTATGTGATTGTTGATAGTTTTAATTTTTCTTCTGAAAACAACCTGTTAATATCTTTTGACCATTTATCAACTGGGGAGTGGCTCATATTTTCATAAATTTTGCTCAGTACCTTATGTATTTGAGAAATGAGGCTCTAATTTACTTAACTGTAAAAAAAAAATTCCCCCCTCAGTTTCTTACTTTCCTTCTAATTTTGATTGCATTAGTTTTGTTTGTGCAAAATCTTTTTAATATCATGTGATCAAATTATATTTTGTTTCCCATTAACTTGTTTTATTTGATCATAAATTCTTCCCTTACTCAGAAATCTGAAAGGCTTCAGTGCTCCCCTAATACATCTTCCTTTATACTTAAGTCATTTATTCATTTTGACATTATCTTTGTATAGTGTAAGATGATGGTCTATGTATAGTTTTTGCCAAACTGCTTTCCATTTTTCTCAGCAATCTTTGTCAAATGGTGAGTTCTTGATCCAAAACCGTGGATTTTTGAGTTTATCAAACATTAGGTAACCATGGTCATTTGCTACTGTGTATTGTGTACCTAATTTATTCCACAGACAAAAGGATATTTTTAGAATTTATTTCTGTTGCTACAAAAGAGGAAACTCTTTAGACTACTCTGTTGGCTAAGATAAGAACAGTATACTTAACAAAATAAACAAAACAAAGCAAAAATTCTGTTCAGGAAGAAAGACTACAAAGGAATTTTTCATGTATTCCTATACACCAGTCTGGTCTCCAGAAGACATAAACATAACAAAGGTAAAAGTTCTTCAGATATATTACTGAGTTAAAACCTAGGAAACCCCTTACTATAATAACTCTTCAACATATTTTGGCACACTTAGCATTGCAAAAGCACTTACTAATATGTTCCTATTTTACATACTTAATAGAAATTTTTATTTCTTGGAATACTGTAAAAGACAGTTTTTCTAAAGTGAACAGGATTTTGCATAAAGAATTTGTGATATAACAAGAAAAGAAAAGATTAAGATGGTCAGGAATCGGGCAATTCTTATTTATTAGGAATATTGTTTAACTATGAAAATTGTACTTTCAAATTTGTTTTTGATTTTTCAACAGGCAGAAATACTCAGTGTCCTCAGTCACAGAAACATCATCCAGTTTTATGGAGTAATTCTTGAACCTCCCAACTATGGTATTGTAACAGGTAAGAACATCTTTATTAGTATACAAGCTTTTTTTTCCTTTTCACACTTTACAAGGCTTTTTGCTTAAAATATGTTAAAATGCTTAGCACTAGATTCAGTTATGAACTGTATTCTACTGTCAGATGTCACTTTTGTTGCCATAAAGCATTAATAAAACTGATTATATCAATATAATTAAGAATGGTGTTCCTACTTCTACCCATGTTTAATTGTGCTAATTATATCTGAGTAAATGCTATTTAAATGCACTTGCAGCTGCAATACCAATATTTGAAGGTGCTGTTTAACTAAAATTTCATTTAATTAGTTGAAATGAGCGATGCTTTTTGCAACTCTGTGACCTTTTACAAATTAAGATTTCTAGAGCTATTCATGTTATAATTCTTTGCAAGGCATTTTAATCCCATTAGAGCATTCTTACTTCAAGGTCTCTGACATGAGAACAGTATTTTTCACGTTTGGTCATTTGAGTTGATAATGACCTTGATTTAAGTCATCAGTTAATTAGGAGCAGCAGCTTAGAATGAGGTGAACATATATTTTCTAAAATAGAACATATAGAAAATATTGCACCTATTTTTTTGTACTTTATGCTTGTATGTATTTCTATTCTGCAGTAAGAAGCTATTAAGAATATTATGTTGGTTATTATTTCCACAGAATTTAATTTTAAAGAGCTTCTGACATTTCCAGTGAGAAGATCTTTAAAATGGTATGGAGTTAGAGTAATGTAGACTTTATCATGTAGCAAAAGTAAATGTGATCAGCAATTTAATACCTTCTTCTCAATTGCTATTTTAAATTCAGATATCCCACTTTCTTTTAAAGACTGACACAAATAATCTTAGATATTTAGGATTAAGTAGAATGTGGTTGAGTTGTTGAGTTCATCTGTCCACCCTAAGAAAGGATTATATGAGACTTTTCCTTATTCCCCAATATTTCCCTAATTTCCAAAATAACTAATATTTAGTACACATATGGATGGCTAAATAGTGTACATATTAAAAACGTGTACTATTAAATGGAATCTCCTTGAGGACAAACAGTATTTCATTTTTGTCTTTGCATCCAATATGTAGTATACTACCTGATACAGTGTCATCACTTTATAATCTTTTTGATTAATTTGTCACTTACAAGTAAACTATCTTCAAAATATAATTATCCACCTTTTTTATCCTTACATTTTAGATTTTGTAATTTTTGGTACATTCACAGTGGATTAAGCCTTACTCTCCATATTTAGATTCCAGGATCAGAACTCAACAAAATATTTTCATATTCTAGGGGGATTTAGGAGAAAATTATAATTTAAGGGAAAGACATAACCAGTCCAATACCATCCCAGTGATTTACACATGGAAACTATTTTGTAAACGCTTGTTGAATTGATTTGTATCAATCATTTAGATAAAAACATCCCTGGAGTACTCCTATATTGTATATTAAAGAAAGATGAATGGACTCTAAAAAAGCTGCCTCAATTAGTTTACAATCAAATCAATGTCATATGTATAGCAAAAGCAGTAGTACCAGTAGTATTAGTAGTCATTGTAATAGTGACAGTAGGACCAGCAGTAGTAATAATAGAAGTAATAGTAGTGATGGTAGTTTATTAGCAGTAGTAATAGTAGCAATAGTAGGAAGAAGAGGAGTAGCAGGAGGAGGAGGAGGAAGAACAGAAGTAGTAACAATAGCAATAGTGGTAGTGTCAACAGCTATATAGTACCAGTAATAGCATATCCAGGATGCTATATACTGAGCCAAGCTACTTCTCAACTGATTAAAAATGGGAAAATACAGGCATACCCAGACATAAGTTGCACAGAACTTTTTTCCCAAATTCCTTATATAGAATTCAGATGTCTCCATTTTTCTTCTTGTCAGCATCTTTATATCATTAAATTTGGATTATTGCCTAATATGTTGAATTTTTAAAGTTATCTGTGGATTTTTAATTGCTACAATATTAATTATATGCATAGCATTTGTGCTCTGCATTAACTTGAAAAGCTATCTCCTGCTGGCAAAGAGTGACATTTATGAGGGAAATTTAAATTTTTTGAACTTTAAAATACTAAATGTCCACTCATGTCATCATCATTACAAAAATCACCACTATCGTAATCATCTCTGATAGTTTTCTGTTTTTTTCTCCTTTTCTCTTACTTTTTTATATTCCTTGTTCTTCTTAAACTTAATTTGTAGAACTGCATCTGGTTTGATGACTCTAAGGCAGGATTATACCTATGTCACCTATATGACACATGAAAGTGTGCAACATTAAAGGGATTGATGCTCTTTTGTTTAAGTAAATCAAAAACCTTTCCTTCATCTTCTTTGGGCATTTGAGAGAAAGACTTTCATTTAAATAAAAGGAGAAACTATTTCTGGTGTTGTTTGAAGAGAAAGAAATAAAAATGGGGCTGGAGGAAGGGTGTGGATTGCTTAATGACTGTAGCTAAGACAGTGTCACATTTCTATCTATCTCCCCTCACATCTAAAAATGTCTAATCATGTTTTCCTTGGTAGATATGCTTCATTTTATTTTTTCATTAATAATATAGTAGGCCAAAGCTTTTATTTCATCCAATCCCATAGAAGGATAGCAAAATGTAAAGAGCACTGGATTTAGCGTCAAAAAACAGTGGTTCAAATTCTTACTTTGCTATTTACTTCTGGCATGAAATGGGGCAAATAAACCTCAGATCCTCAGTCTTCTCACCTATAAAATAAGAGTTTAGAATTTGGTTACCCCTAATTATCCCTTCCAGATCCAAATCTTGTAATCATCTGTGATCTCTGTCCCTCCATCCTATTCATAACACACTTCTAGGGAGGATTCCTTTTCTAGAATATAAATTCATAGGATCATAGATTTAGAGCTGGAAGAGACCTAGGCTGTCATTGAGAACAATCCCCTAATTTTAAAGATAAGGAAATTGCTACTCAGAGAAATTAGCCAATTTGCATAAGATTCTATGATGAGTGTTTGAGGCAGGATTTGAACCCCAGTTCTCCTGGTTCCAACTCCAGTACTCTCTACACTATACCTTACAGACTTTCAATTGATCTTAAGAAGTCTTATTTTCTGTTTCAATTTAGAACAAACAAATAAGTCA
This sequence comes from Sarcophilus harrisii, assembly GCF_902635505.1. Lineage (NCBI taxonomy): Eukaryota > Metazoa > Chordata > Mammalia > Dasyuromorphia > Dasyuridae > Sarcophilus > Sarcophilus harrisii. The sequence continues at coordinate 400,116,950 of NC_045428.1, read as the reverse complement.
GCATTGCAGCATGCATTTAACATTTTTTTTTTTTTAAAACAAGAGAGACAAAGTTTAAGAGTTGAAGTTCCATGAGGTTACTAGAGTAACCTCTGAGCCAGAAGGCATTTCCCCCCATTACCAGAAAGCAGATGTTTATCTTCCTGCCCTTATATTTATAATATTTTTTTCAACCATCAGTCAAAAGCATTGCATGAACTTTTCCAACATACCTTTCATAAACTCAAGACCCAATCAGAATAAGATATCTACTTCATTGCCTTTTCAGCATAAACCAAGTTATTGAAAGAAAAAATGTTAGATGGACAAAAAACCCCACATAAAATAGGTTGATATGATATGATGTAAATCCAACTTAGACAGCTTCTAGTTACTGTTAGGTAGTTTTGCCTTTTTGTTAGACTTAGAAGGAAGTTATAGTATTTCCAATTTATTCCGTTTTTAGGTGATGGAAAAGATTGATGCAGAAAACCATAGTCACTTTTAATTAGAATTTGAAGGGGGGAAATTCTTATGAAAGGATTTTGTTTGGGTTTGTTTTATTTTTGTTCATTTTTATAAAAGTTCTTTGGATTGTTACTATCAGCACAAAATGAAATTCATCTGCCTTTTTACCAAGCCAAAAAATCCTGCATTTCTTTAAGTTTCAATTGTACTGTATTTTGGTGGAACTGAAGCTATCTTGTTAGAGATGGATGAACTACCCTGCTGTTACATTCTGTGGAGTTTTTGTTTTTCATTTAACAGCTTCTGCATTTCTGATGTTGGTGAGTGTTTTCACCCAGATGAGCAAATGCAAAACTGTACAACAAATCTCTGAAAGTTGCCTATTCCTTTTTTCTTCTCAGCTGTTGCCAAAAATGTTGGCTCAACTTATTCTCCAAGTTAGTAACAAGCTGTTGCCTCTGGGAGAAGCACTCTAATCTGTTGACATGAATTCTAGAAAGTAATCTTTTGCCTTGGGGCCTTTGCTTTTGTTGAATACAAATATTCAGCTCTATATCTTCTGGTGAGACTTTCTTTTGGAATGTGAAGAAGCTTGAGATAGAGAGGATAAGAGGTGAGCCAAGAGAAATATGGGTCTGGCTCTTTATCAAAAATAAAAGAAAATTTGATTTGCAAATAGAGCTTTAAGCCTCCAAAATAGAAACCTCAATCAAACAGAAAATCTTGTCTTTTCTACTTGAAGGGCAGGAGATAGCTGTGTTACTAAATATTACTTGTTTTATCATCTCTTGCTTCCCCACTCTAAGTAATGTGGGGATAATCAGAAAAGAGCCTGATCTATTTATTGAAAATATCCAATTAACTTAAAATTAAAAGTTTTACGCCTTTGTTTGAAGGACACACCTCTTAAAAGCAAACCTAATCCTTAGAAGACAATCATAAGATTTCCTTGAGAACTCTCAATAGAGTGCTAAATTAACTGGTGGACCTTGCACCCTCAGACAAAAGGCCATACCTGTAATCCTATCAACTTTACTGTGGTATAGAACGTCATCGAATCAAGATTCCCTACCTTTTATACTTCTTTCTAGAAGACAGAGACTAACCCTGTGATTTCAGTGAAATAGAGAACTCCCAGATCAGGAAATGCCCTCTACCATTGTACATTATTATCTTCCCTGCAATTTGTGGTCATCTAATTGTTTGTTATTTGTTCTTTGGTTCTCGAAGAGGACCATGACATAAGAGAAGTGATTCTAGGACATGCAAGTGAATTGGATCTAAGTGAGGGAGGTCTGTGCAAAGTCATGAACCTTACAGTCTCCTCCAGAGTCATCTGGGTCTAGTGGCCACATACAGATCAGGAGAACTAGAGAAGGCCTTTAATAGGTCTTGATTTGACTGAGGAATCCTCCAATCAGGTCTTGCCCATGGAAAACATAGCCAAGTATGTATCAAAGGTAGGACTTGAAATCAGGTGACCCAACTCCAAAGACCTTGAAATGTTGTTTCACATTCCTCTTTTTGCTAGTAGCAATTATTTAGAAATGGACAATTAAATAGTGTGATGAATAGAGTACTGGACCTGGAGTTAGGATGGCCAGAGTTCAAATCTAGCCTCAGATACTTACTAGCTATGTAATCCCAATAAATCACTTAACTCTATTTGCCTCAGTTTGTTCATAAACTTCATAAACTGAAGAAGGAAATGGTAAACCACAATAGTATTTTTGCCAAAAAGAAAAAGAAAAATATTTCCAGCAAAGGTGGAAGACAAAAATTAATTAGACTCCTGATGGCTGCTTGACTGTTAGGTGACTAACAACTCTAACAAAACATGGAGAAATACATTTATCTATAGAGTTTTATAAATGAAGTGGCTCACTGGATAGAATGGTGGGCCTGAAGTTAAGAAGACTCATTTTTATGAATTTAAATCTGACTTCAGATGCTTACTAGCTGTGTGACCCTGGACAAGTCACTTAATCCTGTTTGCTTCAGTTTTAAAATAATTTATACTTTTTTATAAATGAGATGAAGAAGGAAATGGCAAACCGCTCTAGTATTTTTAATATGAAAACTCCAAATGGGGTTGCAGAGTCAAGAGCAGGGCTAAAAATGACTGAACAACAAATACTTTTAGGGCAAAATGCAAAAGAAGCTTATCAGGTAAGGCTCTTCAGCCATTTTCCTTATTTGTGAGGTTGACAAGTTGTCAAGTGATTTGGGGAAGAAGGAGAATGTTTAAGTTGTGAAGTAATCTTGATGTCTCACACCCAAAATTAGGGTTTTTTTTTTTTTTCTCACAGGGGTGCTTCTCTATGGTTAATTTCATGAAACGAACCAAAGGCCTAAGATAATGGAAAGCTCTATTTGAGATGAAGTAAGACTTAGAATCTCTTTTCATTTATACAACTGTGCCAACTACATTTCTTTGACCTGTAAGGATAGTGTCTCTGGCACAGCACAAAGGTTTGTTGCATTTCTTTCACTCAACTTTGGTTCTGGAGGACTAATTTTAAAGAATACTATACACTTTCTAACAGAGAAGTGATAAGCTAAATACCTAGAAGCAGAATACACATTTTTACATATGATCAATGGGAGAGTGTTTTTCTTTATTGTATATTTGTTACAAGAGTTTTATTTTTTTTTTCAGTTGGAAAAAGGAGGCAAGGAGAAAAACAAATGCTTGTTACTTGAAAAAAATAATTTAATAAAAAAAGCAAATTAAAAAGAAAGTCTCTATATTCTTAAATATGCTCTCAATACATATGTAGATTATACTTATAAATATTTTATGAAGATGGGAAAGTAAGCAAATTTGACAATAGTTATTGTTTTCCATCTCTGTTTCCATTAGATGGTATATTTCCTTTAATTTTTTTTAATCATTTGGTAGCTTCCACTTCTTATTTTTCTCTAGGACCTACCTAATGTAATTTGCATTAGTCCATTTACTCTTCTTGTCTTTGTTTTGTTAATGACAAATCTAATTTTTCAAACAGATGTTAGAATATCAATATAATGGATCCATTGTCATTAATGGAAAGAATAATTCATTATGAAATCTTGGCTGATCTTTTCCAGTTTTCATCTGTTTGTTTTCTTCACCATTTCATGCTTAGTTTCTGATCAAACTGAACCACTGGTAACACTTTTTGGTAAACTTGCCTTTTTTCTATAGATGCTTACTGGTTTTTGTTCCATAAAATTTTTTTATGTGGGGGTTAAGTGACTTGCCCAGCATCACATAGTAAGTGTCAAGAATCTATGATTAAATTTGAACTTAGGTCTGCTTAACTCCAATACCAGTTCTCTATCCAGTATGTTACCTAGCTGTACTTATAAAATTTTCTTAATAAATTAAATTTTAATCTTGTGTTAATCTTATCTGCCATATGTCTTCCCTTGACAAGAAAATCAAGTTTTCCTAATTACAGAGATTTCTAGGCTCTTGGGTCATTTTATTGCGGCATTTGCTTTTTTTTTTTTTTTTTTTTTTTTTTTTTGCTGAGGCAATTGAGGTTAAGTGACTTGCTCAGGGTCACCCAGCTAGGAATTGTCAAGTGTCTGAGATCAGATTTGAACTAGGGTCCTCCTGATTTCAGAGCTGATTCTCTATCCACTGCGCTACTAGTTAGCATTTGCTTTTTATAGATTAATTTCCTTACTAAATGGTCAGAGTATGTATTGATATCTGTTATTTTATCTATTTCCAATTTTTTCAACATAAATTGTTTAAATAGGTCAGATTAGAATTGCTTTGGTTTTATGTTCTATTTCACATTTTTATCCTTTCTTCTAATTTGTATTAATTTTCTAAGTGGATGGTATTTACATAGAAAGATGATTGAAAAGCACTCTTACATTAGTAATCCAAGTTGTTTATTACAAGTTAAGATATGATTAAATTCCTTTGAAATGGTGCCGGGTAGTTCTTGCTATGCCCAGAATCTCACACTCTAAAAAAAAAACAATATGTGAGAATCTTCTCTATAGTCTATAAGTCTTTGGCCCTTATTCTTTCTTATTATTTAGCCATCTTTTCCTATATACATGTACGTGTGTGTGTGTGTGTGTGTGTGTGTGTATACCTCTCCATATATATATGAATATGTAGAAATACATATATTTTCATACATACATGTGCGTATGTGTGTGTATATATACACATATGCACATACACACACACAGAGCTAAGCTCTTTCATAGTGTCTTTTACATTGAAGTCACTGAGTATCAAAATATATGTTAATTAAATCTATGGATTCTTATTAACTTTGTAGAATTTTTCTCCCTCTTCATGCTTCAATAAATGTTGGCTCTTAAGATGCAATTATCTTCATTGTAGTCTTTTTATAAATGTTCATCAAGAATGCTTTCATGATATGTCAAAATACCCCTTGAAATCATGTTACTAGATATTTATTGAAGCCTGATTAAAAGCAAATCCACAAAATCTTTTATTCACCTCTCCAAAAGGACCATGGGATAGCCTTCCATTTAACTGCAACTTCTATTTGCCTTTTTAATAGAGATGTTTTCTTTAGCAATGTGTCCCCTGAAAAAGAAAGATCAACCAACAATTAAGTTTATATTAATAGATGATCTAAATATTATATGATTTTAGCAACCTTTGCTACCATTCTGCAGAAGCATAGAGGCCTTTACACAGTCATGATGGTCTTTTCATACTTTTCTGTGTTTTATGGTTTGCTGTTGCCAAATAATTCATGACTTAGTGGCCAGGCTATGAGAGATTATCTCTTCTGAATTTAGCTAAATTGGTTTTAGGAAGCATGGGGGTTGCTGGGATTCTGTGTGTAGCTTGTTGTACTTGCTAGAACCTACCTAAAGATATAGCCCTTAAGAACCAAGGCTTACCATTATACCATGAAAAGATATTGGAATACTATTTTATGGAAAATTTCATGTCCTTTGCCTTTTGCAAAGATACTTTTCTATTTTCGAAAAAATGAAATTATGTGTGAACAAGATGAGGTGAGATCTTTCAAGACAGTTGTGAAAATCGAGTAAGGCTTCATCTACTTCAAAGTTTGAGTAGGCCTGAAGGACTTTGAGCATTGATCCCCTTCCTGCTATGCTCCCATGACATCATTTTCTCCCTATTTCAGTCAAATATGGACAACTATGTACTTTTTGGACAAGTTCAATTTCTTGGGTAGTTCCGGAGTTTAGAATGTAAGATCCTCAACCAATGAGGATGAGGGTGAGTGATGGGAGGGGGTATTTGCATTAGGGATTAAAAGTGTTAACCCTAGCCCCGAAGGTGCTTCCTCCCTTCCAACGCCCACTCCATGGGTGGGACACCCTTCTTACCAGAATGTATAATAAACTTTGCTTTGCTTCTAGAGATCTCTCTAGCTTTTTTTATTAAATGGTGATCCCCTCACAATTTCTGAACCACACATGTGTTATGATAGGGTTAAGTAAGAATCATTAAAATTGTGAAGGGTAAATCTGAAATGCCTCATTTGAGGGACTGTCTTTTTTTTTTTTTCAATTCTGTCCCTTCACATAAACAAAACTTTCAAAAATTAGTCTAATCATTATTCTATATTTGCTCTGATCACATTTAACAATCTGTATAATGAAAACATAAGGTTGTTTTTAATGTTCCTTTTTGCATACATACCTTTTTTCCAAACATACTCTCCTAGGGGCCCTTAATCTTATTTCCTTCATTTCTATATGTAGAGTTTTCTTTCCTTCTTTGACTGTAAATCCATTGAAAATTATTGTGAAAAGTCTGTAATTGTGGCCTTTGAGATATTTTTCTAGAATAGCCTTGATATTTTGAAACCTAAGTATAGTGGATTGTTAAACTTTCTAATATACCTATAAAGTCATTTAGCCAAAACATTTTACTATAGGACTCAGTTCTCTTTTCATATTTCAGGAGGTGAAGGCTTGTTTTTGAATTTTCAAATTCAAGTTTAGAAGAGTATCTATGGTTTAACATGCATATCATTTTTTTCAGAGTATGCTTCCCTAGGATCATTATATGATTACATAAACAGTAATAGAAGTGAAGAGATGGATATGGAGCATATTATGACTTGGGCCACTGATGTAGCTAAAGGTAAGAGAGTTTTATGATTTTAAGCCTATTCTGAAATAAGAATATAAATGAGGAAAATATGCTTTTCCTGCAATAGTGTCTCATGTTCTATTGTACTATATCATTAAATGTCTTTCCCTTTCCATAATAAACATATTAATACTCAATTGATTCCCATAACAAAATTTAAACTTAGTGTCTTCTGCTTTTTTCTTTATTGTTTCCACTTTTTTCTTCCTTTTCCAATTCCTTTTCTATCCTTCTCTGCCTCTCCTTGCTTTTTTCCACTCCACTTTTTCTTTCCTTATCTTCTCATTTATATTTCTTCTTTTCTCTCCAACCAGCACCAACAAATTCAGTGTATCCTAGTATCATATGAGAGGGTAATTGACCATCTTACCATTCTAACTTCTTGACACATTAGATGGAGAAACAATAATGCCATTGTTCTGCAAGACTTAGTTTATTTTCAGGCCCAAAGAGAAACTTATTTATCATTGGATTAGTTCTACCCATTTTGTGTACATGATATATGCTAAAAATAGGAAACACTTTCAAAAAAAATATTATTCATGCTACCATATAAAAACAATTCAGATTTCATTTTATGTTTAATACCATCTTAGACTCTTAGAAATTAAATATTTTTAACTTACAAAATCCCCAGAATACTAGCCAATAAAATGTCTAATCTTTTTTTTCCCCTCATAAATTCAAGTACAACCTAATGCTTTCTAAAGTAATTCAAATTCCATTTATTTTTATCTTTTTTTTTTCCATTTTCACAACTGTGAACCTTTTTGGAGTTTTATTTATAACTATTCAAGTTGCTCTGGAAACAATTTGACCTAAATAATAAAGGCTGATAGTTACATTTGTATTATAGCAACTCCTTGGATGCTAATGTCCAATTTTTTCTTGAAGCAATTAACTCTATGTAACTGATCTAAAGACATCACAGGAGAAATAGTAAATTAATAATCAAAAAGAGTTTGCCTTAGATATTCCATACCTCTGTGACTATGGACAAGTTCTTTACACTTTCTTTATCTGTAAAATGGGAACAATGATACTTACTTTACTTACTTTACATGGTTGTTGAGTGGAACATTTCATATAAGTGAATTGTTATTATTATTATGTAGCAGCTTTCTGTATTCATTTGTATAAAATAACATTTAAAGATGTTTCATGATCAGGAAAGGGAGCAAATCCTACTTGTTTTAATTCATAAGTTATTAGTTGTTCTTCATATTCAAAGATCAAAATGATATCACTATGTAGATTGTATCTAGCTGTGGCTGTGGCTGTGGCTGATCAGACCAATATGAGCTCAGAGGTCTCTACCATACATCAGTCACAAATAGATCATATGAACATTTGGAGTGGAGATGTCTTTAAATGTGCACATCAAAAGAAAAAAAAAGTAAGTTGTTTTGATTATCAAAAGCAACACATTTCTTCAAGAATTATCCTATTTGGGGCTCGGCCTGGAAGATAATGTACCCGGGACTGGTGAATCCTTTCAGAATCCTTTTTAAGGCATTTTGCTATAATATCACAGTCATCTTTCCATGGATTCATATGTTATCAAAAGGGAACTGGCTCATTTTTAAGAAAAGATCAGTGTTAATACAAATCCTGCTGCAACGCAGACCATCTGATTTAGTCTGTCAAAATAACATAAGAATGGCCTCCCTTTCCTGATTTTCCTTTCCTTTACCTAGATTTTCATTTACATTATTCAGTTATATCCATTGTACACAAATAAAAAAATGCATCATGATAAACTTCTCCTAAGTATGAGGATAGCTACAAGCTTCTAGTTATCCCAGAATAGCCCTTCTTCAAGTCTACAAATACTATTTATAGAAATCATTTGGCTTCAAGCTAACATCATAGCCCTTCTCTGGGGAATCCATTGGCAACAGTGCAGGAATAGAAAGACTAAGCAAACCAGGAGAAAATATAGGAAGAGGTAGTTAAAAGAGCACTGAAATTAGAGTAAGAGGACCTGAGTTCAACTTCCAGCTACTGTGCTGAGTTGAACCAAATAATGTCTAAGGACCTCACTAATTCAAAATCCTCTGAACTGACCAGATAGAAGTGTGTCCCATTATTATAAAGGAACATGTAACTATATCCTGGTCCTCAGGGCATTCTCCCTTTGAAATTCCAAAAAGTGTTCTGAACAGTGTTAAAATAATTATAGTAGTAGTGTTAGAATAATTCATCATAGTAATTGCTGTGTTATTTAAATCCATAAATTTCAATATGTCTGGGAGAGAGAAACAACTTTAAGATGTTAAAGTCACATTTTCATAAAAGGAAGAAAGTTGTATCATTTCTCTAAAAAATAGAAGGGAAAAGAGAAGAAACAGTACTATAGTCGTGGTTTTAATCTACTATATAAGAACACATGTAGAATTTACACCTTAGATGGAAGACTTGGTTTTATACTTTCAGGATCAAACATTGTGAGCCTTTGAATTGACTGTCATACCTGCCAAAAGATTTAAGAATTTTCAATACTTTGAGGTGGTGAGAAAGTAAAAGATGAAAAATTCAATGTGACTAAGAATTGTCATATATTTTAAAGTTATGGGTATCTTGTACTTTTCTGATGGGATAGCAACTTAAGAAGGGAGAAGAAAAACCAATAACCTGATCTTAATCACTTATACTAGACATCTATGGATCAATTCTCTAAAAGTATAAAATAACCTTACATTTCCATAAAAATCTCCTCAAAAGACACATATCAAAATCTTCTGTTAACATAGAAAAGATATTATTTCATCTTCAAATATGTAGCATTTTTTAAAAGAAAAAAATTACATAGTAAATATTGATAACTGTAACACTAAATGTATATTTTGTAATAGATTGTATATTGTGTGTGTGTATATGTTCAGTTGTGTTCACTTGTTTCAGTCATGACTAACTCTTTGTGACTTGATTTGGCTAAGATACTGGAGTAGTTTGTCATTTTCTTTTCTAATTCATTTTATAAATTAGGAAACTGAGGCAAACAATATTATATGACTTTAGTCACCCAGCTAGTAAATATCTGAGGCCAGATTTGAACTCATGAAGATGAGTCTTCTTGATTCCAAGCCTACTGCTATACCACCTAGTTGCCCATGTGATATTATGTTTTTTACCTTATTTTTACAGATGTTTTATATTTTGCAATATGCAGGATTATAATATATGTATTTGCTATCATTTCTATAAAATTCTTTAAAATGCAAGTATCAAAATCTTGTTCAGTATTTTAAATTCCCAATCATAATATTATACTGTAGAAATATAAAGTTTATCATGAGTCATTGAAGTTATAGTAACTTATCTAGAAACATGATTCATCGAAAATGTGGATTGCCTTTATATTTAGAATTAAATTCTTTGTAAAGTGTGACATAATTCAAAAGTAATCACATAAGAAATGTTATCTTTGTCTTTTATAGTATTTGAAACAATATTGATTTGCAAGTTTTTTTTTCCAGAAGTTCATCTCAGTTATTATCAGTTTAGTTTTTCTCTTATGTTAAGTTTTTTGTTTTGTTTTGTTTTTTTGCTGAGGCAATTGGGGTTAAATTATTTGCCCAGAGTCACACTGCCAGGAAGTGTTAAGTGTCTGAGGTCAAATTTGAACTCAGGTCCTCCTGACTTCAGGGCTAGTACTCTATCCACTGTGCCACTTAGCTGCCCCCAGTAAGTTAATAGAGGAAAAAGAAAGAAACAAGCAACAAATTCAGTGGGAAAGAATTGGAAATACACTTAAGTTTTATTATTAAAAATTAACAAAGAACTATCTGGGGGGATATACAAACTTGAGCAATTTTATAAGTAAGGAGATATTACTTGGGCTCCCATTTTCTCCTCTTTACATGAAGGGAACATTTGAATAGCTTAAATATAGGGGAAGAAATTTTTCTCCTATTTTTATATTTGCATTTTGCAAAAATAGCACATATCTGTCAGAGCACTTACATACTGTGGAGATAGACAGTATGTAAATTCAGACAGCAAGAGAACAAAAAAAAAAAAAATCACTCCTGGAAAACTGACCCAAATCAGGTATTTTCCACACTAAGTATATTCCTTATTGGGAAAACTTCATTTATTAATTATGTGTTCAATTTATGGAATTAGACTCACTTTTAGCCAAATTATGTAGAAGAGAATTTTTGTTCAAATTTAATTGTAAATTTCTTCAGAAACTAAACCTTTGGGAAAATAATAAAATACTTTATATCTAATTATACATAATATATTTCTATCCAAGTTTCATCATTTGCCTTGTCAATAATAGCTCATTAACTTTTACTCCTTTTCCAAATGCCCAGATGTAATGAATATAAGGAAAGGCAACCCTGGCTGAATCTAGATCAGTTCAGAGACCCAGATGAAACCTTAAAAATTCAGTAAGCAATCTGGATTTTCTAAACATTAAGGATGTTGATTATTTGTAACAATAAACAATGGTAATAGGCATATGTTTAGAAGACTTTAAGTTTTACAATATGTTTTACATACATTTCCATTGTATCTTTACAACAGTCCTTAATCAAGAATTACAAGAACTATCATCATTTCTATTTGAAAGATAAGGGAACTGAGACTTACAAAAGGTTAAGTCATTATAATTTCTTAACCTAAATGAATATGAGATGGGATTTGAATCTAAGTATCCCCAGACCTCAATGCCAGAACTTTTGCTATCATGCTACTTGCACTGCATAGATTCCTCGGTTCATATTTAGCACCTTTGGATTGCTGGTAGTGGAATACCAAATGCCTAAGAAACTTAGTCTTAGGTGACATTTTTGATTGATCACTTTGATCACAGAGGCCTAGATTGATCTAAAACCCAGGAAAAAATGAAGTGCCCATAGACATCATATTTAATCATAAACCAACATGTAACAGATCAAAATATACCAGTGTCACTGTGCCATGATTTCTTGTCTCCACTCTTTATCAATTTTAGAATAACAAGGTGCAAATTTGTGCTGTTATCATCTTTGTTTAAAGAAGCAATGTGGTACTGACATAGTGTCATGAAAATAACATTGGTGATCCTTTTTTCCCTCTCTTCTCCAATAGGAATGCATTATTTACATATGGAGGCTCCAGTCAAGGTGATTCACAGAGATCTCAAATCAAGAAATGGTAAAGTAACCATGTACTTTTAATGTTCTTATTCCTAAGACCATTTTGTAAGTTTCACTTTTTGCATTAATGGTTCTGAGCTCATTCTTGTTTGACAAATCATGTTACTTTTGGATTATTTGGTTTTAGTTTTTCTTAGAGTCACTCACACTTATATGAGCCAAAGTTGTTATGAAAATAGGAAGTAGAACATTCACTGCATCACTTAAAATCTGTCTGAGGGAAAAGGTATTGGTGTTATTTTTTAGTTATGCAGAACTAGCTGGTTTGGTATTTAAAAAGCATTTGATTCCCACATCAATATCTCTGTCATGGCACAGTTTTGTTTTTTTGTTTTTTTTTTTAAATATTTCTTCCACATTAAGGGAATTGCTACCCATCTATTGCCTATAACCTTTAAAATTCTAGTCTTGAACTAGCTGGTGAGATGCCATGCTTGGACAGGTATTCATGTGGTTGGATGTGGGAAGAGGTAGAGATGATTCACTTAACGGGAAGGTGCTAGTGATTTCCTTTCACACCTTTCCCCCATCTAGAAATAAATAAAATCTGAAAAAGGGACAAAAATGGGGCTGGTAGCTGCCACTTTATAATCAAGCAAGTCAAAGCTTCCAATCCATCACTTGTTTTCAGTTAACCATTAGCTTCCCCTTATTTTAGATACTCGTTAAATAAGCTCCCTTAGAATAGGTGCTGTGAGTTTTCTATTTTGTTTACAATGCTTTGCCTAAAATAAATGATTTATTGGACTGTCTTGAATCCAGTGGAAAATATCAAACTTTTAAAGCACTGCTATGACCTAAAATTTTTTAGTTTATACTTGCAATTAATAACAAATCGAGGTGTTTGAAATCTTCCTCTTTAATTTGACTTCTTGGTTACTTAAGAAAGAAAAAAATCAATGTCATCCATCCATTCAATCCACCAAGATTGCTGTGAAAAAAAAAAAAAAAACAAACATTCAGCTCATTGTATCCCATTCCCTGCCTCAACAGGAAAAACTCATAACACCATTTAAAGATTGTTTGAAATCTTGATATTGGTTGTTGTTCTTAAATGTATATTATGTAGACATGGACATGTAAGGAAGTTAAAGTTTTCACTAAAGCAGAAATAAGAACAAAAGAAAAGGTGGCAGCTTCCTGGTTCCAAGCTTAGTTTATAATAATATATTGTGATGCATCAAAATTGAATTTGACTTCTAGATCTTACTGAATATCTTGGCTATATTCTCAAAATATAATGTCTATATACAAAACTGAGCAAATTTTTTCCAATTTAAATGTTTAAAATTTGATTGTTTAAAAAAAACACATTAGTCTATTGTTTTATCATTAAGTCTGAGTCAAGGCTAAAATACTAGTACAAGGTGAGGCTTGATCTTCCATTCATCTTAATAGCATATTAACTTTGAAGACTAATTATGACCATTTAAAGGTCAACACAGCTAATCATTTCACTGGTGATCATCATACCAGAACTATCCAGCTAATGCTTTTGTACAATACATGTCTTGTCCCCTGGCAAATTAATTTGAATAGATGTCCCAGGAGAGTGTTATGAATATGTCAAGAGTTAAATGTGTGGGAACCTCATGATTTTTCTGAGGTCCTATAAAGTCTCTCAGTAGAAGGAGTTATATTAGGTATTCCAACAGTTGCTTAATTTTTTTCATAATATTGAAAAGAGTTAACAATTTTCTTCTTTGTATTTCAATTATTTTAATGTAATTTTATTGACAACTAAATCTCTCTTTTGAACAGCAAAGTTTTTTGCCTACATAATCTGTTATTTATATGGTGATTTAAATTTTTCAAATTTATATTATTTCATTTAATCTGTTCCTAATCTCATTTGATTTATTTTCAGGATATATTTGGGATATAGGTTATATAGATATTATCCTCCTTATCAAATAATAAACATTCATTGAACCCTTATGATGTATAAAATGTAGAACACAGCTCTGGGGGATACAGAGGGGGATACTGTATAAACCCTTGCTCATCCAGAGCTTAAAATTTATTTGGAGGGAAAAAGTTTATCTTGTTTGACCCAGGATCACATGAAACAAGATACAGTCATATGCTTAGCTGTTCTAACTATAGGGTTTATTGATGACATAAAAACAAGTCTTCAGTAAGCATGTAAGGCTACTACCCAGCCTGACTTACTACCTCCTGGGTCTGAGTATAAATTCTGGTTCTCAAATAAGAATTAACCAATATATGTTATAGTACTAGAAAAGGAATCCTGCCTCAGAAGTGGTCTCCTTAATATTCCAAGATTCTGTGGACTATTCTATGTTCATGAGGCCAAAAAGAGATGGAATCTTTTGAAAGTCTACCAATGTAGGATAAGCAAATCCCAAACACTTTTGAATATACTAGTAATGATTAGACTAGAATAGGGATGAACACATGGGATAATGTTCATTCCTTTGGTATTAAGTACTGTACTTAGGGACTCATTCATTAGTCATTTGAGCTGTTTCTAGCTCACTCTTACCTCCTTGCTCCAAGAGAAGGAACCTAGTATAGCCAGACTACATAACATGTACAACATGAAAAAAATGTAATTTATGGATGAGGACAATTAGGCATACAGCAGTTAATGACATCTTCAAAGTCACAGAAAGTAGTCAATGGCAGAACCAATATCAGATTTTAAGTGCTACTCTGGTACATTTCTTTCTTTTTCTTTCTTTCTTTCTTTTCTTTCCTCCCTACCTCCTTTTCCTTCCCTATTCCTCCCTCCCTCCTTTTCTCTCCCTTTTCTTCTCTCCTTCCATCCCTCCTTCTCTCCATCCCTCCTTTCTCTCTCTCTCTCTCTCTCTCTCTCTCTCTCTCTCTCTCTCTCTCTCTCCCTCCCTCCCTCCCTCCCTGCTGGGTAGTGCTATTGTCTGATGAATAAAAGACTTGGTAGACTTTTCACTTTCTATACTTTAATTTATAAACCAAGGCCACCTTTCCTTTACAAAATCCTTATTATAGCCCTACTATTTTCTCCTTTTTGTAAATCTCCCAAGTGAGTCAGGGTTATTAAGTACTAATAAAGAATGCAGAAATTTAAGGCTTTCATCAATAATAAGCTGCTTTAAAAGGATGAGATTGATAGTCATATAATTCTCTTTTTTTCTTTTTACTTACAGTTGTCATAGCTGCTGATGGAGTATTAAAGGTAAGACTGTTTTGTTAAAATATGAAATTGAAGGATCTCACTAACTGTTATTTGATCAAAAAGAAATACAAAGTTGATTTATGATTTTGTTTCCCAGATCTGCGATTTTGGTGCCTCACGGTTCCATAACCATACAACACATATGTCATTGGTAGGCACTTTTCCATGGATGGCCCCAGAAGTTATCCAGAGCCTTCCAGTTTCTGAAACATGTGATACATATTCATATGGTGTGGTGAGTTGATTTAACATGTCATTCATTATGGATCTGTAATTTGAGGAATTGTGTTCAAATCTTACCTCTGTCATTGCTACCTTTGTGGGTTGGAGTAAATTAGTTTCCTCATCTTTAAAATGAGAGGATTAGACTAGATGACTTTCATGATCCTTTCCAACTATAAGTCTATAAGTCTATGATCCAACATAAAGAAGCACATAGAAAGGACTCAACATTCTCTCTTTTAAAAAAATCTTCATATTCTACTGAAATAAAAAGAAAGGGGACATCATAAAGAGTCCTCACTGACTGGTCAAATAAACTTTTAGTTCAGTGTCAGTTCTGAATAATAGGTCATCTTAATGCTTCTTTTCTTTCTAGAGGGAAAAAACTTGCTACATGGGAGCATACTAGATGAGGAAGGACCAGAACTTAGGACTGCTGGTCCTAATATTCTGAGTTGTAAGCAGAGAAAATTCCTGTTGTTCTAGGTAGAACTTGAGTGGCTTGAAGTGGATACTGGAAAAAAAGTGGATCATTTGGAACACAATTCACTTGAAAAGATTGCTAGTAATGACCAGGAACCACCAATATAAGAGGGAGGTCTGCTAACTGAGTTGCTTAAAAAAATTTTTTTTGGTGATAATTATATTTAGAGCTTTGGTTAGGATATTTGTAGGGAGACTTTAAGTAAAAAGGACACAAAATCCCTAAAAGTGTTGAAAACCTAATTAAGGAACACAAACCTGTGTTTGTGACATAGTTTAATAATATAAAAACAGCATATCAATCAAATAATATGCCCTTATTAATATATTAGTTAAGATATTAACATTCTTTCATAAGCTATTTGAGTTGGAAGGAACATTGGAAATTGTTTTATCCAGATATGTCAAACATAAGACCTACTACATAAAGCTTGTAACAGTCTCAAATGTGGTTCGAATCAAGTTAAAATGTAATAGGGAAATATTTAACAAAAAATATTTTTAAAATATTTTTGTTAAAATTAAAAAAAATAATATAGAGATGTATGGAGAGATCATATAATATTAAATTTTATTACTAAGTAAATATTTTTGAAGGAGAATTGAGTTGAATCACAATAACAGGTATAAGATTAATCGGAAGAACGTTCTAAAGGATGCAAGATCTTAAAAAGTCTTAAGGATATTGATCGGGAAAGGTACTTTTTAAAGAATTTGATTTGTGATTTTAAAAACAAAGCTGTGAGTAAAAATCTAAATATGGATAATGTACTTCAGCTCCTAAAATGGCATTCTACGAACTTTTTTGACTTGGGCTAAAGTGTATTTTCCGTGTACCACTATCCCTTTTCCTTCTGTTTACAATATTATCTTCTAATTCTCCAGAGGAAAGTTCCATAGAATTAGGATAAGAAGCCAACTTACTGCCTCAATGCCCAAGAGTCTCTGTCAAACTTCCCTGGATAAATCAGACTGAAAAAAACAAAAACAGTTGACACTACTCACCAAAAAAACAAACAAACAGATATTTCCTCTTTCCTTTCTGATTGGTTAAATTTCCTTCTCTACCATTTACTGCTAACTCTTTAGTCAAATTTTAGACATTCTCTCACTTGCCCAGACTCTACTGAACCTTGTCATTTATAACTGAATTGATGACATAATGGTAGATGAATTTTGTTGTCTGTTAAGGAACCATGTTTGCTGAAAATTAAGTTAGAGACAGGTGTGTGTGTGTGTGTGTGTGTGTGTGTGTGTGTGTGTATTTATATTCCCTTTGGATAAAAGCTAGAATTTACAATTTTGGAAGACAATTCAGGCATCTGACTAAATATACTATATTTAACTGATTAAGCTATTAAAACTGAGAATTATAAACCATTACTGGAAATGAACAAATAGTTTTTATTGAAGAGAGAAGGAAAGGAAGAACATATAAGCTCAAAGAGAAAGTAAAGTGTTAAAGTAGTCTCTTGATTCAAAGCTTTGAGATTTGAGACAGAGAAAAATTTTAAATGTAAAAATCCATTGTGGAAACTGTCTTTTATAATCTGTGAGGTATTACAGAATCACACAGAATAGACCCTTAAAGTAAGTTTAGCTTACTTTTCTATGTGAAAATAAGAATATTTATTTCATCTCATGACCCAGCAAGCAGTGAAAGAAAGGCCTAAAGGCTCTGAAAATGATCCTTTAGCTAATTTTCTAGGTCCCTCTGGCAGTTCCTATTGTTTTGGCTGAAAAGTTCATTCCTCACTCTTTTCTCTTTTGCTTCTCATACATATTTACATAAGTACAAATATTTGGGTATTCATAGCTTTACATTTTGAAGGCAGAAATTGAATATAGTGTTGAAAATGCTATTGAAAAAATCCAAAGTGAATGTTTTAATAATTCAATTCAACAAACTCTTATAGTTAAGCTTAAAATCCCCTTCTCAGATCTTGACTGACCACTCAGAAGCATTCATTGGTCATAAAGAAAGTTGACCTTGTTTCAAAATAGCCTTATTTATGAAAATAAAAATTTCAAAGCCTAATATTTTCAGGGACCTTTGTATGAGATATAAAAAGCTGCTTTTGTTCAATTGAATTGAACTTTAAATGCTAATAGCTGAAAACAAATACTTCAGATGTAAAGTATAAAGACATTAGGGAAAAACAACAACTGAACTCTGTGTTTAAGCATTAACACATATTTCACCTTAGTAGCATTGGTGGGGGACTCCAGGTTCAGAATGTGCGTTATCCTGTCTTTCCTAGATGATTTCTTTGTTACTATACGGAGCTGAATTAGAAGTAGACAGTGTGGGGTAAGGAGTATCCCTTATATCTTTTTAGACTCCTTTTCTATACCTCCCTTTTTTTAAAGTGAAGTTTTATTTGCAAACCTTTCTGTAAGTATAAACTATTGAGTTTATTGTGGAAAAAAGAAAGCTTTGTCACTTGAGTGACTAAGCATTACCCATTACTAGATAGAACTGAACTTTATCCATGAGTCAGATAGAATTCAGGGAGATTCCAGTGTAGATATTTCTTCATTATTACAAGATCTTGTTTTAGGACTAGGCTTACCTCCCACAATCCCTTTTTTCCATTTGGAGATTTTTAATAAATACTTAATAAATCATTCCAGTATACATATTAACAACATAAAGCAAATATTCCACTTATTGCCCACCCCATTTTCAAATCCATATTTTAAACCCATGCCTCTCTTCAAATTCTGCACGCCCCCCCCCACATACACATACACACACTCCCACATTCACACCCCTCATGTTTTTGTGGGGTTTTTTGAAGGTCAGTTTTGTTCATGAGAAAATATTCTCTTGACTAGTAGATACAAAAATACTTTTAGAATGACTTTGTTTGCAGCCATTGCTATTTTAAAGTCCTGAAGAACATTACTTAAAATGTCTCGTTATTCTTGCCTAAGAAACTGCATCAGCAGAATCCCATTCACAGCAGTATTTCATAGACTGAATTTAATTATAGGCAAGGGTGTTTACTTTTCTCAGGCCCTTTCATATTCCAAAGCATTTGCAATGACTTAAGCAAATACCCCAGTAGTCAGGGTTTTTAAGTAGGAAATAGAGAGCAAAAGAAACATTTTCTAGACTCTTTATCTGTGATTACTTACAAAATGATATAGATCTAAAAGGTGGTGTTGGATATTGTGGTTTGGTGGGGAGGGTGATAGATAGGAGTCAGATTTCTATGGGTTTTGTGGAAAATGTCATCCTAAGGGTGTCAGCATAGACACCCTTAGAAATGATCCATACTTATGTGGCTCTCTTCAACAACAAGATGGTTCAGACCAGTTCCAATGATCTTGTGATCAAAAGAGCCATCTACACCCAGAGAGAGGACTGTGGGAACTGAGTGTGGTTCACAACATAGCATTCTCACTCTTTTGTTATTGTTTGCTTGCATTTTATTTTCTTCATTTTCTTTTCTGGTTTGATTTGGTTTTTCTTGTGCAGCAAGATAACTGTATAAATATGTATGCATATATTGGATTTAACAAATTTCTATGATGTTAATATATATTGGACTACTTGTCATCTAGGGGAGGGGTGTAGGAGAATTGGGGAGGACTGGAACACGAGGTTTTGCAAAGGTAATGTTGGAGAATTATCCATGCGTATGTTTTGAAAGATAAAAAGCTTCAATTAAAAATAAAAATAAAATAAAATAAATGAGTCATACTTAGGAGGGAACATTTGCCAAAACAGCAGGTGAATATTTCTAATTCTTCAGAAAGCAAAGTGGGGTTTAGAGATAAGCAGAAAAGTTGTCATTCATCTCCATTGCCTCAATGGGTATTCTTCCTAGATGTCAGGTATTGTGCTAAGTATTGAGGATGTTGAGACAAAAATTAAATCACTCCTGTCCTCAAGGAGTTTACATTCTATTGAGAGAAATGAGTACATATATAAGTTAATACCAAATAAATTAAAAATCATTACAAAGTTTTCTTCACATTTTTTATCTTCAAGGTATTAAAATAAAAATTTCAGTTATTTGACACTATTTGAGGGGAAGAATTATCTGAATTTGTGAAAAATACGGATTGTGGAATATTTTTAAGTTCCTGGAGCAACATGTGCTGTTACCAAATATTTTCATATATAAGAAACCAACTTACACCCCACTACTGAGACATTAAGCAGGCAAGAATCTCTCAAAGACAAGTATCTAATTGCCCATGACATAAATGAAAAATTTTAAATGATCTCTTTTAAAATATTATTTATAAATAAATATTTCTTGAGCATCTGAGTATAAATAATAAACATACTTAAATATGTTATGTTGTTACTATTTTATGGAGATTCAGCATGGAATAGTAAATAGAGAGAAAACTAGCATAGATGCCAAGATTTGACATGGAGTCCCTCCTCTGACATATTGTCTTTGTGATTCTAGGCAAAGGTTGTTAACCATTCATGATTCCAGGCCAATGGTAGTAAACTCAATCAAAAAGTGGGGCAAAAAAAAAATATACAAGGTTCCCTCTGAGTACATATTAACTTAGAAAACCAGATAAAGATATTATCTATGTTTTATTATATTTTTATTCATTTTGTTAAATATTTACTAGTTATATTATAATCAGGTTCAGCTATACTCTGGAGAATTGTGGGATAACTCCTTTGTTCTAAGCAAGTCGCTAAGATTTTAAGTTTCAAGGAAGGCCTGTTTTTTTTTTTTCTTGTTTTCTTCTATTTTTATTTTTTATCTTATTTTTTAAATTATTATTTATGTTATTATAAACTAAAGAAATGAAATAAGCATTTTCATAGCATAGTAGAAAAAGAAAAGATTGTTGTGCATGAAACTGCAGATCTATTTAACTTACTATTCCTTTTAAATACATAAGTCATCATATAACTTTCATTTCTTCCCTTCCCCTCTCCCCTCTATCTTAGGCATGGTTACCATTAGACACAAATATGTATAATGTGTGAAATCATTGTATAAATATTTCTATTTATCAGTTCTTCTTCTGGAGGCATATAGCATCTTCCTTCATGTGATTTTTGTAGTTAATATGAGTATTTATAATAGTCAAAATGACTTAGTTACTCAAAGTTGTTCTTAAAACAATGTTGTTGTTACTGAATCCAATATTCTCTTGGTTCTGTTCATTTCAGTCTTCATGCTTTCATGCAAGTCTAGCTGTGTTTTTAGTAAGGGGAAGTTTGCTTGCCTAGAAGGTTGCTTACACAATAAAATCACAGGTCTAATCCCTATCTCCTAGAATCTAATTTAAACATATCTCCTATAATCTTTAAATATGTAAATAAATCATCTATAATTTTCAAGTCAAATCATTTATAAGCATTTATTAAGTCCCTACTAGGTGTCAGGCACTGTACTAAGCACTGGTGCTACAATACAGACATGACAGTTCCTGTCCTAAACGAGCT
This sequence comes from Sarcophilus harrisii, assembly GCF_902635505.1. Lineage (NCBI taxonomy): Eukaryota > Metazoa > Chordata > Mammalia > Dasyuromorphia > Dasyuridae > Sarcophilus > Sarcophilus harrisii. The sequence continues at coordinate 400,095,921 of NC_045428.1, read as the reverse complement.
TCCATTCCAGTGGGGGAAAATACCACATCAAGGGAAGCTAAGAGGTATGTGGCCAGGCACTAGGGGAGTTGGGAGGAAATTATAAAGAATGGAAAAGGATTCTGGGAGGGTCAAAAGTGGAGACATAGCTGGGCTTGGGGGCCCTTCTTAGAATGGAAGTTCTTGGAGGGGGAAAAGAAACAATTAAGAGAGGCCACAGGCGTGAAGCATAATTCTAATGTGTTGAAGTCTAGGGTAGAATGACCTTCCAGGGTGAAGAGGTTTCTGAGGAGTTATAGGAAAAGTTTGGGACAGTTGCATGGAGAAGAATAATTAAATCTATCTCCAATAATTTTATTTAAACAATTTATTTAAAATAATTGACACTTTGATATATGAAAAATAAGGTAGATTTTTACCCAAGTAAAATTATTATAAATGCCATATTAATTTAGTTTGAATTAATAACAACTATTCTGACATATAATAAATACTTCCAAGGATTATTTTAGATATGTGAGAGCTCTTATTAAATACTTGATCACTGACTGATACTCATATTTTGGCTAGTGGTTCTTTCCACTTTCTACCATTTGATTCTCCTTTAAAAGCTCACATGATAGTTAAAAACCAGTTTGTTCTTTTACAAAACTACAAAAATTAATTGCATTTGGGGGAGCAGGGGTGGAGATCTATTTCCATTTTGCCTTAAATCCCTGAAGGCTATGTCTCCTAGGTATGAAAATAGTCTGACAGCAAGCAAATAGCTTACTTAAGCCTTAAAATTATATTCATCATTAAGAAATTGTTAATAAGTTATTCAATTACCCCGTTCTTCCCTGATCAAAAAATAATATTTAAGAACCTAAGTTAGATGGATGGATGGATGAATGGATGGATGGATGGATGGATAAAGGGTTGACAGAGAGACGGATGGATAGATATGGATAGATAGATAGATAGATAGATGGATGGATATTCATATAGATGTTTGTATATGATAGCAATTCCAAAAGGAGAAGTTACCCTTTGATCTGATACCTTTTTTATAGAAAAACAAACTTTGATTAGAGGAAAAGAGAGTTCTATGGTCCTTCTAAGAACAATCAAGTCTTTTTTACCCATTTAAAAATCAATAATTTTTCATTATATTGATATATATTGAAAATAATAGTTTTCCAATTGACTTTTGGAAAAGGCTTTATATTAGGAACTTCTGAAGCACAACAAGCTTTGAAAATAGAGTCACTTAGGAAAGAAAACACCAGTCCTAGTTGTCTGTGATCCAAGTTTCAGGGGAAAAAAAAAGAGAAAAAAATTGTTTGGTCAATAACTTCTCTTTGTTGGTAAGAAGGAAAAGTAGAGAAAATATGCCATTTTTTCCCAAGCCCCATTCCTCAAACTGAAAGTAGAATTTTTTTCTTAGCAAAAATCATTTCAACAGGTTAAGTTCTGTAGAATGAACAACCTAATTATTCACAGAAAATGAAATGGAGAAGACTTTCTGAGGAGGAAGATTTCTATACTATTTGGGGCAGCAGATGACTCGGTTGTAAAGAATAGATGTTAGAGTAGATACTCACTCGGTTTGTTGTTAACCACAGAAATTCACATATTTTGCTATGAATCCAGAATCTCTCAGACTACTGAAAGACAGGTTGCCTTGAAGATTGCTTTGCCACCTTAGGCTCACTGAAAAGATCTCATATGACTTTTTTAAAGATTGAAGTATATAACCTCAGCTAGTTTATTGTGGAGATCTAATGGGGTGGGAAATTTACCGAAAAGATTGATCAGATAGCTGTTACAGATGACCCTTGAAAATCTTCTTAGGAACCATTTCTCAAACTTCTTCTGACTCTTACCATTGTTCATAGGACAGAAAAAATTCACTGGGCTGTTGTGTGCTAGGAACTCAAGCTAGGAAATGCAGAATGTGCCGTTACTGAAATTGAATTAAAAATCTCATTGTGACTGATGGAACAGTCCCTGACCTCAAGGAGCTTACATTCATTGGGCAGAGAAATATAACTTCTATGTAATTTTTTAAAAAATTATTCAGTTGGATACTTTTGTATATGTATGCACATCAATATTTAAAATTTTTTTGATCTCCAAATTCTTTATTGTGCACCTTATCTCAAAATGTTATTAGCCAAGTTTTCAGTTGAAGTTTGCTGTGTGTAAGAAAGTCCTAGAAAAAAAAGCCATAGTCTTTTTCTGAAGGTTTGGTGGTCTGAGGCTTTTAATATATTCTGGGTCAATTTCTTTTCCCATTCTCTATAGGAATATTAAATCATTTCATGCATGTTCTCTTCCTATCCTTTACATTCCTGAGTCTTACCACCAGTTGAGTGGTAATTGGAATAATGAATTGAGGGGTTTCATTTTTTTCCTTCCTTTTACCCTTGCCTTACTGTATTCTAGCTCATATCCCCTGTGCCTACTGTTAGACTAAACAGAAGTGTTTGAATATGTCTTCTCATTCTTTTCTTGTCCTTAAAATATTGGCTAAAAATGCCCCTTCTAGGATATTCCTACCTTTCCTAATAAGCTCTGTGACTCAAATAGAATTATTCAGTAGCTCTTCTGAAGAAGCACCTCACACACTTGATTAAAAGCCCAAATATGCTTCAACAGATTTTTTTTTTTCCCTGCTTGAACAGCATCTGCCAATTTCCCTGGTTTTCTGCTAATTACTTTCAGTATTAGCCAGAATTCATTCGACAAGATGTGCTTGAATAAGACTGGGGACTGGCGAAGACAACATTGGGCATAAACTTAGAAGATGCTGCTAAGAGCCTTTGCCTGAGTGATGTCTAATCCTGAATCTGTGTCCTTTTTATTTAGGAAAAGAGTATGTTTTATTTAGAGCAGTTAAGTAAAAGTCAAAACCACTGAGATCTCCTCTTGCCTCAATGATTGATTCCATATTTATGGAATATAAAAACTACAGATTTGACACCATATTACTTGCTTAAAAAAAAAAAAAAAAAAAAACCTCAGTTTGCCCTTCTCTAAAGTGGGCCTGATTCTTGAAACCTTAATTCTTTTCATTTCTGTCAAAGGAAAAAGTGGTTTATGTCTCAGCCTCCATTACTCAATCTTTAAAGACATGCCCAAACTGGATTATTCCTTTCAGCACTCTTGACCTCATTGTGTTCTTAAGGCTTAGGCATTTCTGAGGAAATAGAGGAGTAGGCATATAAACAGTGGATCTATCCATATGGAAGTAAAAGATCTTATGACTTTTGAAATTTAGTCTGATAAAAGATGTTGTACATAGAGGAAAATGAAAATGTTAATATCCCACATGGACCAGTCATAAGAGAATTTATCTTGGTTTGTAATATCTCCAAAATTGGAAACCTAGAAGTTATACTCTTTCAAGCGCCTGCCATTTTGGGTTAAGTGTTTTGGCACAGCTATGGATTTTGAGCAAAACATGTTTGAAGAGACCTTTACTAAGCCTTTAAAACATATATTGGATTTGGATTGGATTGCTAAGCCTTTAAAACATATATCAGATATTGCATTATTGTCTTATAAAGATATGTCTCAAAGTCTCAGTGGGGGTGATGAGGTGGAGACAGGAAGAATATATTATTTCATAAATATCAAGTAACTAAACACAAATTTAGGAGAATGAATGAGAATTTTAGTAGATTATAATAAGATGAGGATGCTTACTGAGGGCCATTGGTTTGATAAAATTTAAGTCCTCTGACTCTTTATGTCCCAGGTTCCAAATCCAATTTTCTTTATAAAGAAAAGGAGAGGAAACAATATAAAAATGTTTAGAGGTAATCTTATTTTTATTTAAGCACATTTGCTCAAGTTTTTATAGATGGGATCTGACATGCTGGTAATTGGTTATAAATATATGCTATACCAAGTTTCAATAATATACCAAAAAATACAAAGTACAGAAATAAAAATTATATGTGTTTTTTGTTCCAGGTTCTCTGGGAGATGCTAACAAGGGAGGTCCCCTTTAAAGGTTTGGAAGGATTACAAGTAGCTTGGCTTGTAGTGGAAAAAAACGAGGTAAGACTACGTTTCTACATTCAGGTACATAGATCAGAAAACAGTATTGGGGTTTTGCAAAAGACTTTTTCATCTTCTTCAAATTGAAAGTAAGTTCACGCTTATGGAAAGATTAGCAGTAGGAGCTAACACAAAGGGTCAAAGTGATGTTATTCCTCATGAATGGACCCTTTACATCTAATTGTTGCAGCTTCACGTCGTGATGCTGTAGATCAAAAATTGTACTAGTACTGTACTAGTTTCTCAGTCTCAATTGTAAAACCTAGGGGTTTGTTCTTAGTGATGAAAGAAGCCATTGCGTCCAAGGTAGGGGAACAGTTTAACTCCATCTCCTGCGTTTAGGACATCTTTTTACTGGCCGGGAGTTGATCTATCTGTAAGAGACCTTCAGCTACTTCAACTTAACTCTCCCAGCAGGAGTCACTATAGTACAAGAAACTGTCGCTTAGATGAGAATTTCAAAATAAAAGAAGAAAAAATAGTTTCAAAAAAGGGGAAAAATTACAGTTTTGCCACCTACGTTCTCCACGACATTGAAGATGAGCTTCTCACTGGAATTGGCGAGGCAGTGGCATACTGTTCCCTTCTTCACGCAGAGCCTTTCCATTTCAAAAGGACTTCAGTGGCGTAAACACCGTTTGTGCTGTGTCCCCAGCCTCGCTTTTCTTCTTTCCACAAATTGAGGCTTTCAGTTAGTTGGACCTATGAGCCTACATCAGAGAACATGGCACATTCATATCAAAGGGAGCAACTACATTCTGAAAAGGTTTAAAATTGTGACTGAATCATACAGCCATGGAAATTCTCAGCATAAGGAGGAAGCATTCCATATCAAAGTATTATGGGAACGTAGATAACCTTATGGAAGCATGCTATTGTCTTTGCAGAACAATATAGCTTTATTTCATACAGCTTCATCATTTTCAGATCTTCTCTAACTAGTTCCAGTGGCTAAGGCAACTATGGAATAAATTAACAAATGCTCTAAAAAAAAAGAAAAAAGAGGAAGATTTGGGATTACTACACTTTAGATGTTTAAAAATGTGCTTTAAGTACATTAGATTGATTCTTATCTCCATGTCCTCACAGGAAGAAGTTAGAGTAAACCAAAAAAGGACTGTTGACTAGTAGTAACCAAGTTTCTAGCTCTTCAGAAACTTAATACAAGATAACCTTGCAAATTTGTCCTTTAGGGAGCCACTGTGGATGGTTAAAGTTTTCTGGTTAACTAATTAAATGGGAGGAAACATATTTGCTGATTATAAGGGTGAAAAAAACCTTAAAATAAATTTGTAGTTGAGAATATGTCTTTATTTTTGTTTAATAAGAATTTTTTCAGCTTTAATTAATAGTGATGTTACTTCCTAGTGTTCTATTAGATAAGAGAACTGACATATTAAACATATGAGACCAAGTAAGAAGCTTAACAATTGGAAATTTGCTAGTGAGATGTTTGGTACTGACCTTACGAATGAAAGTGAAGAAAATAACTGATGTTCAAAATGAAATGCAATCTCTTCATTTTAACTTTTCTTTCAATAAATCTGAGAAAAGTTATTTCTAAGGATAAATGTATTCTCCAAATATGTACAGCACAAGAGAATGCTTGAAATCAGAAAAGGATATTCCACATGAATGATGGTAAGGTACAGCTGTGGATCCAAAGCTTAGTCAAGACAATGGAGTAGTTGTGAAGGATGTGAAAAGGAATATGAAAGCTGGCTTTGGACAATTGGCTTTAGGATTTGGGGAATCACCATTTTTTAAAACCCTTTTTCCCCCTCAAACTTCGTAATAGAACTATGCATTGGTTATGCAAATATTTTGATAAGTAGAAAATTCTTTTACTTATTCAAAGTCCATTTCTAGCTCATACATATATGAACCGTTGTTTACAGATGTGGTGATGTACTCCTGAAAAATGTGACCTCTTAGATTATGAGACAAAGTATCTGATAGTCTACATTAATTAATTAAATATGTCAGTCAAAGAAAAAATATTGTTAAATTCTTTTAAGAAGATGAAAGAAATTTATTCTGCTTAAATATGTTTGTTTTCCTCTATTTTCATTTGATAAACTTACCAAAACTATAGAACCCAAATTTTCAATAATTTCCATTATCATCTGTCAAAAAAAGGATAAAGATCTCATTAGATTACTAGAGGCCATCATCCTAATACATTAAGTTTTTCTATTGGCATAATGTGATGATTTTATTTCCTGTTGAAATTGAGTCACAACCAGTTCTTCTTAACCTAGGATGTACAAACTTTTAAAAATTATTTTGATAACTGCATTTTGATATAATTTATTTCCTTTTTAATCTTATTTTATATGCTCAAAAATATTTAATAACCTTTTGAGAAAAGAATAACCATAGGTTCCACCAGACTGTCAAAGGATTTATGACACATAAAAGGGGTAAAACCTCTTTCTACATTAAAATAAATAAAAATTATAGAATTCCCTGAAATCCTAAAAAGATTCTATATGAAAAACCTATTGGACTGGTGGATATCAGAAATGAGGTCCAGAGCATTACTGAATAAACACAGAATTCTTTAAAGGGCCTAACAGCCAGGAAGTTGATTGGGCATTACTAAGTTCAAATTTGTAACAAATTTGGAAATTCACTCTAGTCATTTTAGTGAGATTGAACCAACGACTCATTCAGATTGTTATGACAGCACAATTCCTGCTTTATAAACATTTAACTTCTTGCTTACTTTGAAGTATGTTTAACCCAAACAGCAGAATTACCGTCCATATTTAAGAGAGCTCTCATAAAACTTAGTCTTCAGCTTTGGGATATATTTCAGAAAAAAAATTTTAAGCAAATTTTTAAATGGTATATATCTTTAGAAACTCATTCTGGGAAAGGCACAATATAATTGTGGGAGAAATCCATTTCTAAACAAATGTTCAAAAATATTTTTAACTTCCCATCTGGATATGGTTTAGTTTGTTATTAACTTTAAAGTTTCCTTTAAAAATTTTAATTTAGTATTTTATTTTTCTGTTATACATAAAAACAATTTTCAACATTTGTTTTTTAAACTTTGAGTCCCAAATTTTCTTTCTTCCTTATCCCCCACCAACTCCCTCGTTAAGAAGGCAAGTAATTAAATATAGGTTACACATGTATAATCATGCAAAACATTTCTATATAAATCATGTCGTGAAGGAAAACACAGAGCAAAAAAAAAAAAGTCAAGGAAAAAAAGTATGCTTCAGTCTGTATTAAGACACCACCATTTCTTTCTCTTAGTGATGAATAGCATTTTTCATCCTAAGTCCTTCAGAGTTTTCTTGGATCATTGTATTACTGAGAATAGCTAAGTCATTCATAACTGATCATCTTACAATATTACTCTTTCTTTATTTTTAATACAAGTCACTTTGCATCAACTTCTATAAGTCTTTTCAGGTTTTTCTGAAAGCATCCCATTCATCATTTTTTTAAGCACAATAGTATTCCATCATAATCACATGCCATAATTGTTCAACCATTTCTTAATACTGGACTTCCCCTAAAATTTCAATTTTTGGCACCAAAAATGAACTGCTATAAATATTTTTGTACAGATAGGTCATTTTCCTTTTTTAAAAACCTCTTTTGAGATACAGATCTAGTATTGGTATTGCTAGGTCAAAGGTTATATATAATTTTATACCCCTTTGGCTATAGTTCCAAATTGCTATACAGAATAGTACAATCAATTCACAATTCCACCAATAATGCATTAATGTCTAATTTCCCCCACATTTCTTCCAACATTTATCATTTTCCTTTTCTGTCCTATAACCCAGTCTAATGGGTATGAGATAGTATCTCAGAATTGTTTTTAATTTGCATTTTTCCAATAGTAGGGAGTTAGAATATTGCTTTTATGTAGCTATAGATAGCTTTGATTTATTTTATTTGAAAACTGTTCATATCTTTTGGTCATTTAGCAATTAAGGAATGACTTATTTTTATAAATTTGACTCAGAGAAACTTGCTTTGTATTCAACTCACACCTGTGCCCTCTTTCCTTATATACTCAATTGCCCTAATAACAAGAACATTTTTAAGATGTACAATTATCATCTTCCCATGAAGAAATATAAACAGTTTAACCTTATTAAGTCCCTTATGATTTCCCTTTATCCTTTTTATGCTTCTCTTGAGTCTTATATTTGAAAATCAGATGTTTATTGAGTTCTGATCTTTCCACCAAGAATGCTTGAAAGTCTTCTATTTCATTGAATGTTCATTTTCCCCCTGAAAGATTGTACTCAGTTTTGCTTAGTAGGTGATTTTTGGTTGTAATCCTAGTTCTTTTATCCTCCAGAATATTACATATTCCAAAACCTCTAATTCTTTAATGTAGAAACTGTTAAATCTTGTGTTATCCTAACTATAGCTCCACAATACTTGAATTGTTTCTTTCTGGATGCTTGCAATATCTTCTCTTTAACCTGAGAACTCTATACTTCGGCAATAATATTCCTGAGAGTTTTCACTTTGGGACCTCTTCCACAAGGTAATCTGTGTAGTCTTTCACTTTATATTTTACCCCCTGGATCTAGAATATTTTCCTTAATAATTTCTTGAATGATGGTGTCTAGCTTCTTTTTTTTTCTTTTTTTTTTTTTTGATCATGGCTTTCTAGTAGCCCAATAATTGTAAATTTATTTTTCCTGATCTATTTTCTAGGTCAATTGTTTTTTCCAGTGAGATATTTCATATTGTCTTCTATTTTTTTCCATTCTTTTTTTTTTTCTTGATTTATCATAAAGTCACTAGCTTAATTCAAAAGTTTAAGGAATCATTTTCTTCAGTGAGCTCTTGTATCTCCTTTTCCATTTGGTCAATTCTATTTTAAGGAGTTTTTTCCTTCGATGAATTTTTGTGCCTCTTTTCCCATTTGACAAAATTCTTTTAAAGGAAGTCTTCTTCTCACTGCCTATTTGTTCTTCCTTTACCATTTAGCCTAGTCTTTGTTTTTTTTTTCCCTTCAGTATGTTTTTGCATCTCCTTTATCAAGCTGTTGACTCATTTTTTCAAGATTTTCTTGAATCACTCTCATTTCCCTTCCCAATTTTTCCTCTACCTCTCTTACTTGATTTTCAGAATTTTTTTTGAGCCCCTCCCTAGTCTGAGACTAATTTATATTTCCTTGAAGGTTTGGATAGAAGAGCTTTACCTTTGACTTTGTTATCTTCTTCTAAGTGTGAATTTTGATCTTGCTTATCATCATCATAGTTTTCTATGGTCAAAATTTGTTGTCTGTTATCTGCTTATTTTCCTAGCCTATTTCTTGACTTTTAACTCTGTTAAAGTAGGTCTCTGCTTCCAGGGTGAAGAATGCACTATCCCAAATTATAGGTTTTTTGTGCAGTTATTTTATGTGATACTCATAGGGACCTGTCCTTTTTCAATTTTTCCAAGCTGGTATGATCTAAGAAGAGGTATGTACTACTCTTCTGGTCTGTTCACTGGTCTGGGAGTGACCACAAGCATTCTTTTCTGTTCTAGAACTGTGAGGAGAGTCCATGTTTCATTGTGGCAACTATCTCTGGTATGCTAATGATTCTTCTTACTCTGGGGATTGCCAACTAGGACTGTAAGATCCAAGTATGGGCAAAGCAATAGAGACCCCTCCCCCACAATGACAGCAGACAGAATTTTTACTCTCCTTCTGATCAATTATTTGATCTCTTTACCATCTGTGGACTGAGAGCTCCAGAAGCAGCTGCTACCACTGCTGATTCAGCCACTCTTAAACCCTGCTCCTCATTTGCTGGAGATGGGACTATACTAGCCTAGTCTGTGCTGGCCTATGCTCCATTCTTACACAGGCACATAAGACCTTTACTGCTGACCTTCTAAGTTGCCTTTGACTGGAAAACAACTTTACCCCATTCTTTTGTGTTTTCTACCACTCCAAGAATTGTTTTGTGGCGTTTTAAAAGGTGTGTGGAGAGGTTTTAGAGAGAGCTCAAGCAAGTAGCTATTTTTTCTCTACCATCTTGGCTCCACCCCTATTAAAGTTTTTATTAGTCTTGCAATCATGGTACTAAAAGGTTATGATTTCTGAATGTTTTTTTTTTTTTAATTGTGGAAATCTATAGAAAGTATAATCATAATATAAATTCTTAAACTTAAAGCAATTTCAAACTACTAAACCAAATAAAATATGAAATATCAGATTCTAGATTTATCCAGTCTTTCCAAATATAAAGACAAATAAGTCCCATTTTATATGTTACTTTCCACATAACCAGTTGAAAGGTTATTATAGTTAAGAAATAATGGAACTGATATGTTCTAGTATCCAACTTTTCAAGTACTGGAAAAATAAAAGGCACATGCAGTTGCCATGCCAAGATAATTTTTTAAATAATGTTTTAAACTTAACATTTCTACTTGAGAGAATTAAAAGATACATTTGGTTTCCATACTTAAAATTAGACAATATATATAACTTATTTTATAGGGTTTCCCCCCTCTGTAAATAAGTAAAATCTGTAAAAAGGAATAGTTTTAAAAATGCCTTGTGTTTTCTGTGTTACATTATGTTTTTTTTAATTGTACAATTTAATGCATCTCATCCCACCATGCTTGCAAAGTGTCAAAATTAGAATACATATAAGTATTTGTCATGCCCTCTGACAAAGCAGGAATTTCTTTCATTTTATTGTTGAAGCTTTTAAAAGATATATACATATAGATCATCAATCTGTGGCTGATTTTTAAAGAAGGCAATTCCCTTCCCCCCATATTTGTAGTCCTTCCCAAGTCTGACTGAAACCATTGTCTAAAATCTAAGTTTGGAAAATGCCTTTTTAAAAACACACAGTAGAGCCCCTTCATAACTCTGAGAGAGAACTGATCTTCTTGACATTACTGTATTATATCAGACTTTCATTGTACACAATTGCTATGTTTGGGGAGACATGATTTGACCCAGGGTATGTTCACAAACCATAGTCAATAGTGAATCAGGTTGTAATAGGTTTCTCCTGTCCTTGTTTTTCAGCCAATTCTTTTTTTTTCTTTTTTTTTTTAATTATAATAACTTTTTATTGACAGAACCCATTCCAGAGTAATTTTTTACAACATTATCCCTTGCACTCACTTCTGTTCTGATTTTTCCCCTCTCTCCCTCCACTTCCTCCCCTAGATGGCAAGCAGTCCTATATATGTTAAATATGTTGCAGTATATCCTAGATGCAATATATGTGTGCAGAACCGAACAGTTCTCTTGTTGCACAGGGAGAGTTGGATTCAGAAGGTAGAAATAACCCAGGAAGAAAAACAAAAATGCAAACAGTTTACATTCATTTCCCAGTGTTCCTTCTCTGGGTGTAGCTGCTTCTGTCCATCACTGATCAATTGAAACTGACTTACTCAGCCAATTCTTTAGTGTGTCTACACATACTGCTGGGTGGTGAGAGGGAAGGAGAGGACGGGGAAAAGGGAGAGAAAAAGTGTAGTTCTTTAAATTTATCTCTGTGATCTCCCAGGTTAAAGATTGTCCCTATTCCTCTCCTCTATCTCCCCCCCACCTTACCCCCCCAAATCATATTCTTATTGCCAAAAGCCAAACTGGCTTCCTTGCTATCTGGTTTATTTCCTTATGATTTAAAATTCATCCACAACCTGAAGAAATGCAGTGATAGAGCTGTGGATTTTATTTTCATTGTTGATGTAAGTTCCAACTTGCCCACACTCTGGATTCTTTCAGACCTGTCATAATTCCTTTTAGACTTGCTCTATGTTGACTTTTATTTGCTAGATTTTACCTGTTGCCCTCCTGTGACTTAAATGAGGAAGAGAGATTTACATATCTATACATATAGTACAGCCGTTATGAATCTTTTTCCTAGCTTATATTAATAGTCGCTTTACATTGCAAATCTTACTGAAGCTACTGTTCACTTTTTTAATAGCATTAGTTAAATCAGTCATTTTTTTGTTCTTAATTGACAAGTAAATCCTGTTTCTGATGCAGAGATTAACCATTCCCAGCAGTTGCCCCAGAAGCTTTGCTGAATTGCTGCATCAGTGTTGGGAAGCTGATTCAAAGGTATGTTGAAATGTTAATGATTTAAATGCTTTTCAGTTTAGATTTTACAATTGACAATATAAATAGTATTCTTAGCTCTTCACTGTGCTGGCATAGCTAAAATGTTGCTCCTGTTGGAATCTAAGCTCCATAGTGGTCAAATTATTTGTTCATTCAAATGCATTGCATTTTGACCTTTAGGAACCCTGGTTCTCTCTTTCTTAAAAGTCTTATGTCAGAACTCTTGACTACTAGTCAACTGAAACTTATAGTATGTCTGACGCTATCTTGTTGAGGAAACTGAAAATCATAAATAAGAACTGGGACTGCAAACTGGTTTTATTACCTTATATATTTTAGATGAGAAATCAAAGTTGTTTTTTTTTCTTTGTAACTTCATTATCAATCACTTAAGGATATGTACATGAATTTAAATAGTTAAGTGCCAAAGTCAGTAGCCTACTAAAACATTTTAAATGAAGGGTGGGCATTTTAAACATAGAGTTGGAATGTTAAGAAGTAGCCTTTAGGGATTGAGCTCCTGTACTGATGAAGATACTGGTCATTAGTTTTAGTGGATGCTCTAACAGCCAAGGATCATACAAATATCAGACCTTTAAAAGGAGCATATTCCATACAATATTGCCCAAATGTTTAACAATATCTCCAATACGTTGTAGCCAAATCCTTCCAATCCTCCAACCCTCCCCCCCCCCCACAAGTCTATTCAAATGCCATTACATTTGTAACATTTAGATACTGTTCCTATGAAACTCACTGCACCCTGTAATGTTGTTTCATTCAACAGTGTGTCTTCTCAGAATCATTGAAATTATGTGGGAATAGACCCGATTATGATTTTTATTCCATGTTCAGACTCAGTGATTTGAAAACATGCTAGAATTTAATCTGAAGAATTCCGATCAATCAAGCAACCAGAATTTCTTAAGCACTTATTATGTACCAGGCATTGTTCCAAGTACTGAGGACCCAAAAGCAAAAATTAGATGTTCTTAAGTCTTCCCTGTTCTCAAAGACTATGGTCACTCAATTAATAAACATTTGTTAAGTACTGTGAATCAGTCATTGTGTTTAGGGCTGGAGATTCAAAGAAAAGTAAAAGAGCTCACAGTCTAATGGGGGAAACGACATATAAACAAACAAGCTATATACAGAATAAATTGGAAGTAATCATTAGAGGGAAAGACTAGAATTAAGGAGATGGGTGGAATACTTTCTATAGATAGCAGGATTTTATTTGAGACTTGAAGAAAGCCTGGGAAGGCAGAGATGAAGAAGGAAACCATTCCAGGCATAGGGGAACAGTCAGAGAAAATGCCCAGAATTGAGAGCAAAAATGTCCATTTTGGCAACAACAACAACAACAAAAAATGAGCAGCACAGTTCTATTCTTAGCTAACTATCTACCTTAACAGTAAATGGTAATTTCTAAGATTAGTCTAGGTCATGTGTTTTATATCAGAATAAATCATCACTCTCCCTTCATGTATTTGTCCAATCTGACATTTTCATAGTAATTTAAAATTTTTTCTACAATAATATTTTTGTTGTTTTTTTCAGATTTTGTGATGCCAAGAATGTTAATTTTTAAAGATTTAATCCCATTTTGTATATGAATTTGTTTTATACATCTTTGTAACTAATAACTTTAAAAAAATTTGTCTACAAAGTGAAATCTTTTGATTTCTTAAAGAAAGTTCATTCAGTATTGTGTTGGATTGAATAGAGGTCATACTTTTTTTCCTGTGAGATCTGACTTCTATAAAATTAAGTGGACCTGTAATTTATATTATTTTTATCTATGTACATATCTATTTCATATATAGATAGATAGATAAATTTTTTATCCTATTAAAGAGATCTTATTTGAGGGTCGGGCTCTATATTTAGTCAGTCTATATTTGGGCCAATTATGATACAGATGTGTGCACTAGGATTTGAATTTTAAGGATGTGTGTGTATATAATACCTATTTATAATCATGCATTTATAACTGAGAATATCTGAATTATAGTGATCTGAGTGATAAGAAGCAAAGGATCATTTTTCATTTTCTACCCATTCTAAGAAATTTTTTTAGAGGTTTTTTGTTTGTTTCCTACTTCTCTGTCACTTTATTCTGATAAAAAAAAAAAAAAAAAAAAAGTGGAGGCAGGATTGCACTTATCCTAAATACCTTTGTAACAATAACACTGTCTGAACCCAACCCACTACTTTCCTACATAAATTTGTTCTAGCCAGTCTACTCACTGTTTTAAACTTGTCTTGAATTTTCTTTCATCTCATTATCTCTCTCCAAACCTCCCCCCCTCTTTCTTTCTCTCTCTCTCTCCCTCTCGTTCTCACTCTCTCTCTCTCTCTCTCTCTCTCTCGCTCTTTTTTTCTAACTCCCTGTCTCTGTCCCCTCTCTTACTTTGCCTCCCTCTTTCCTTCCCACAGTCTTTCTCTCTCTATTTCTCCATACTATGTTTTAAGTTGCAATTCTATTTGTCTTTATATGTATGCCTACTTTACTGCTAAACAATTGCTAGCAATGAATGTTATCTTATATTTTGTATTCCCCAGGGATACAGTTGGTACTCAGTAAATATTGATTATGTAGTCACACACATCAGATTCCCTAAAATGCAGGCTTTTATATTTACTGCTTCATTCTGAAACTGGAATTTGAGTAACCAATGGACAGTAATCTACATGTAATTCCATTTTCCCATGTTTGCTAATGTAGAAGTGTTAAACACTTCTCCAGCAGCCCATCTGTAGCCCATAATACTACCGAATACAGCCCAAACCTTTGTAATATAATTTCAATCTCATTTTGATGTGTTGATGTATTATTAATAAAAAGAAAAGAAATATATGAATATTTGTGGGTTTCTATGCCAATATGTGGTCCTCACCAGGGACGAGAATCATTATGTACAGTTTAGTGGTGCCCATTTCTGTTTATTTGACACCATTGTGCTAATAAGTTATTTAAATAGGAAATTCATTGCTTATTTGTGCCTATTAGAGTAAAATATAGAGCCCATGTTTCAATAAATTTTTTACTGCTAAGCAATTACTAGTGCCTTTCTCCTCAAAATTATCTTGTATATACTTTGTACATAACTACATTTATAGCTATGGAATGGAATCCTAATGGAATGTTATATCTACCAGGCACAAAGTATGTGCTTAATAAATGCTTATTGATTGATAAGAAAACATAAAAGATAGTTGGTTTGAAGTAGGTGTCAAGTTATTGTAGGATTATGTCAATTAAAATAATAACATTTTGAGCCACCCAGTTCAAAGCCAGCTAGAAACATGAATTTGAAAATAGAAAAGGATCCATAAGTAAAGACATTTTTAAAAATGCAAATACTTAAACCTTTCCAGAAGAGCTTTTGAAGGAACTTAGAGTCAAATTTGACCATAATATCTAACATGCATTACTTATTGTAGTGAGCATTGATCCTAAGGTATAATCTTTTGAGCAAATTCTAACTTTCCCATAGTAAATTTAGGAGTTTGAGGATAAAAAAAACAAAAAACAAAGCAAAATGACACCATTCATCATGTTAAAATTAAATTGCTTTTTATCTCAGATTTCATGGCCTCCTGCTGATTGCTTTTCTACCTAAAATCAAAATCCACTGTTTGTGATATTTTAAATTATTTTTTACAAGTGATTATATAGCCTCACAAATACTACCTTACACTTGATAAACGGTGGGGGAAAATTAAGACAGTGCTAAAGAGGAAGGAAGGAAAATAGTGTATCTAGTCCCTGGGCTTAGTTAAGCGATTCTTTCATTGTTTTCCATGTGCTCTCAGTCTCAGGCCTGCACACTTTTCATTGAGCTGCACCCATTGACTACTGCCAACTCTTGTCAAAATAACTCACTTGAAAGAGCAGGATGATGTCTGGACTCTGAATGTTTGTCTTAGTTGGGTTTCTTATTTCAGTGGGAAGCTAAGAAATTGCCCATCTTCATAACATAGGAAGCGCTCAGTTTCCAAGAGAAAGAGAGGCACCTCAACACTGTTCCTACTTGTTTTTGTGCTCCCAAATTAAAATGCATGTTTTAATTGCTGCAACTGTAATTTGTTCAGAAATGGTATAATTATGAGGCGTGATGGAGAGAGAATGTGCATCATCCTTTTATTATCTCTCTCCATTTTTGTTTTAACCTTTTGTCTCAACCTTGGCTAGAATCTGTCAAATGGAGTAGTGTAGTCATTGCTCTCTAAAGAAACAAATTTAACTGCTGCATTTTCCATTTTCGCTGAACAGTACCATTCTTATTGTCTCCCAACCATAAAAGAAGCTATAATGTGGAGCAAAGTTGTGAACTTAGCAAGATTTTGAAGGTAGTGTTTTGTTTTTTGTTTGGGTGGCTTAGGAATTTCTTCGCCTACTCCGCCCCTAAGCCTCTATCTCCACCCCCACACACACCCCATACTAACTAAAACATTCCTCATTAAAGTCTTCTAGTGTGTCATCAAGGAGCAAGGATGACCCAGGGTTCTTCATAACTGCCTCTTAAAAAGAGCATATACATTAACTCTCCTGGAAGGCCCTTTCTGAATACTGCTATGACTTAGTGTCATTCCCTTCCAATTACCTTATATTTATTTTGTTTATATTTTTATATTTTCAGGTGGGACTGTAAACTCCTTGAAGACAAGGCACTATGCCATTTTTTTCTAGATATTTTCTAAATGCCTAATGGCATTTGGCATATAATGAGTATGAACAAATAATTATTGAGAAAATAAAAATTGTTAATTAAAAAAACACAAATAATTAAATGACTAACCAAACTAAGAAGGACTTGTTTCTTGTTTCACTGAACAACAGCTTAGCTCAATAGTGAAAAATTCTTCACTAGAATATTGTCTATTAGCTGGAGATTTTTATTTTCCAATTACACCAACTTATCCAGATTCTTGACTAGGATACAGGATTGCAGCCTCTTTCATCAAAAAGAGTATTCAGACCAATGATATACAGATCTTTAATGTACTAAAGTAAGTAAAATATAGGAACTGATAGTAAGATCAAGTCATTTTAAGAGTATTCAATGTTGCCTCCACAAGTCTGCTTGAGCATGGATATCTTTTTTTCTTTTCTTTCCTGAAAATAACATTCCATATTGGCCCCTGGATGTTTCTTAATTCAGAAAGAATAAACAAAGGAAAAAGCAACTTGTATTTGTTCCTGCGCACTAATAGATTAGCAAATAAGAAACTAATTTACCTAAAAGTTTGTCTTCTCTCTGTTAGTAAGACTACTATAAGATTATTTTTGGTCTTCCTAACTGCTCTCCTCCTTTTTAGTGACTCTCCCTCACCAATTCATCTCACCAATGCTTCCTAAAGCATAGGTCAGACCATGTCACAAAACTTGCAACGGCTTCCTCTTAAATTCAAAGGCTTCAGATTAATGGATTGAAGCCTTCCAGTAGTAAAATCCCAGCCAGCCTTTCTAACTTTATTTCATGTTATTTTCCTTCCTATATTCTATTTTATGGTCCACCTAAGTTTCTTTGACTATTTTCCAAATATGTCATTGCCTAGTCATCCTCCAATACCTGAAATAAATCATCACACACACACACCTCTCCCCAAATCTATTTATCAGAATCATTTTCTTCCTTCAAGGCAAAGTTCAGGTACCACTTCTCCTGTGAAGTCTTTCATGAACACCCTAGTGGTTAATGTGCTATTACGGAAACTGCTTGATATTTACTTTCTTGTTACATGGCTTCCTTCCACCCAGTAAGATATAAACTTCTTGAGACCATGATTGTTTTATATCTGTTTGTTTCCCCAGTGCCTAGCACAATCTCTTGTCCAAAATAAGCATTAATTCACTTGGTTTATCTGCCTTTCTACAAGAAACCTATCCTCATGTCCCTTAATTCTGACTTCTTCCCTCTGAGATTATTTCCAGATTATTCTGAATGTGTATATAGTTGTTTGTGGGCTTTCCCCCTCTTTAAACTACAAATTCCTTAAAAATATGGAGTTTTTGCCTTTCTTTATAGCTCTAGAGCTTAGCACAGTGCCTGGCACAAAATAAGAGCTTAATGAATACTTATTGGCTTAATTGGTCTTAAATTTTGCCTTGAGTGAATGAGCTATCAAGTAATTCTCAGTTTTTTTTCTCTATTAAAGGCTGCGTCTTTATGATCTTTGTTCTTATTAATAATTATTTAAATTTTTTATCAATTTCTTATAAATATTCCCCATGTACTTGTTAGTTTAGGAAGTCATTTTCTTAGAATCAGTTGAAGTTCTTTTCCAGAAGAAAATATCAGACTGGTTGTTTCAGAATTATCTCCCAGACATGTCTCTGAATTGACTGATTTTTTTTTAGTATACATTATTTTAAAACAAAGCAAAAAGGAATGAACTCAAATCCATCAAAGAACCTGGATTCAAATCCCAGCTCTGAGACATATTGCTGCTATACATTGGGGCAAGTCACTTAACCTTTCTCAGTTTCATTTTCATCTTCCCTAAAATTAGATAGGTTGCCTTGAAAGGTCTTAAAGGATCTAAATTCCATATTTATGATTTTTTTATCTCTATGTGGGAAGGATAAAATTTTTCTCCTTAAATGGAACTTATTGTTATATTTATGTCTCCATTAACTCTAAACCAAAAGTACCCTTCCTTTGATCCCTGTGGAATAAGTACTTATCTTGTCTTTTTCAGAAACGTCCATCATTCAAGCAAATCATTTCAATTCTGGAGTCCATGTCAAATGACACTAACCTTCCTGACCAGTGTAACTCATTTCTGCATAATAAGGCAGAGTGGAGGTAAGTATCTGTTTTAGCAATCAGTCTCTAAACTACACCAGCCTGGATTAAAATTCTTTTTTAAGATATAAGGCTAAAGCCTGGACCAATGATTTAATTGGTATAGAGGATTCTTGGATGAAAATAAACTCCTCTACTTCTGCAAATTAAGTCTTTCTTTGCAATGTTTAGTCTTGGTGAGTTTCTGGGGCATTGAGAAGTTGTGATTTGTTGAGGGTCACACAGCCAATATGTGTCAGAGGCCAGAATGGAACCTCATTTTTCTGGCTCCAAGACCAGCTTTTTATCCACTCCACATGTTGCCTCTCAGAAGATAGGAACTATTTAAAGAGCATGGGCAGTGTCAGGGCTGAGTACAGGCCAAGAAACAGGCTGAAGCTCCCCATTTCCAATCTTAAGTACATTCTAGAAATGTGAATAGTTCTGTGAAACCTTTGATGGTCCAGCTAATACGCTTTCCTGTTTTATAGGTAGACAGAAAATAATATGAGTTTCCCGAGGAGCATTCTGTGGAACTTGTTGCTTTGTAGTGTTTGGAAAAGAATACTGAAATCAGATCTTCTGCAATAGAAGATTGTTACCAGACATTTCTCTGTGTACACTCTATATTAGGAAGCTTTGGCTTTCATCCAGTTAGAACACAGCTATAAAATTATTTACAAGTCTTGAAACTAGCAAACCAGTGTACATGTAGATTATAAAAAGAGAAGGAACCAGAAACTGAGATTTAAACATTTACAAAGTTGCCAAACTCTATGAATTTGGTAAAAACAGACTCAATAATGACAGAATTACATCGTGTGAGTGGAAAAAGTGAGCACAGGATAAAGAATTTGAGCCAGGTCACATGATGCTTGAGTATAAATAGCATGTTTTAGAGCTGACATTATTCTCCAACTGACTCAGCAGAGATTCTAAGTAACTTCACTCCAGCTCCCTACTACTAATCACTAAGGAGACACTTTGCGCCATCTGCTGATAACATATTAAAATTACAAGCATTTAGAAACTGAGCTGCCTACCTACTGTAATTAGGCATTTTCTTGAATTTTGTGTTTTTGTGGCTTTTTACAATGAACTCATTCATTTTCATTATTTTTAGTAAATGCCTCACTAGCATGAGAGAATTTAGGACAAATGAATTAATTTAGATATCCAAATGGATCTTCTCCTAGGCTGAAAGAAACAACAGGAATGAACAATAAAAACTATTCATTCTTTACTAAATCAATTGAAAACAAGAATATGAAACATTGCCATATTCTGAGATTTCTCCTTGAGGTCTAACAAATTTAGAGTTTGTAGGTAGGACTTTGGTGCTATATAGTAATGATGGGAAATCTGTGAAGATGATTAATTGATTTAGCATGATGAACATAAGTTATTATTGACGGCCCTTCCACTATCTAAATGTTATCATGTGTCAGCCACTTACGTAATCATAGCACAGCCTAAAATTCTCATTATATAACTGAGACCCTGGATTGTAGGTAACAGAATAAAAAATAGGTCTTCTGCTTTTACTCTTTCCATTATGTTCCACTTCTACTAATTTTGTAGTGAAATACTAGTCTAACACTTTGTCATGGCATGAAGATGAACTGGGATGCATCAGAGCTATATAAGCTCTACACTGTGTTATTAACTTTTTTGGGGGGATAGTACATGTCCTGGATCCCTTAGGCTGTCTGGTAAAGTCTGTGTAGCTCCTCTCAAAATAATGTTTTTAAAAACATAGAGGATTAAAAGGGAAACCAATTATATTGAAATACTATTATCAAAATATTTTTAAAATAAGTTCATAAATTTTTGGTTAAGAACAATTTCTCTAAAAGATTCTAGCAAGATGGAAAGACTTCAGAGAAGACCTTCACAACCATCCATGTGGCTATTGTGTTTGGACCAGTTTTGTTAGTTTCAAAAAGGCTCATCACTATAAGATTGGCTACTAGGAGATGATTCTATTTATTTTCTCTCTAAGGAACTCATAAAAATGGTTTATTACATCACAAAATCCAATTTATATTGATGAAGTAGAGTCACATGTAAAATCACAGGTCCTTTATAAAGTATTGAAGGAAGTCTATATTACATAGAGACAATAGTATTATGTGATAGAATACTCAGCTTGGAGTTGGGAATTTCAAGGTTCAAATATCACTTGTCACATTTGTTATGTGATTCTGGACCAGTCATTTGTTGACCTATTTATTGGCGTAAAGCAATTTCCTAGGGCCTATGTACTAAAATTTTTGAGATTTAGTGGTTGGTGCCAAAAGTTTTCAATCTAGGAATAATGTTTGAAATTCCTTCTTTTATCTGAGTTATCTGAAAATTGCATTGTTTTGTCCCTACTTAGGATAAACTTACAAATCTTATCTTCCTAAGTGAGTACAATTTATTGTACAAATTTTCTTAATCATTAAAATAATTCTCTAGTCAACTTATTTAAATCTTGTCTCCTGTCTGCTAGAGTATGAAGCACAAACAATTCTCTTTTTTTTTCCTTTTTTTTTTAACAGGGGAGGGGGAGCAGAGAGAAGTTCCACTGACACTGGAAAATATGCTACTGTGATTTTTTTTTCAGCGGACATGATTGCATGTTGTTGCCTTTTAGCCTTCAAATTAGCCTTCAATTTTAAATTAAAAAGTACTATATAAGATAGATAGAGAATCTTTTCATAATCTTATAGATGACTAGGACTAAGATGAAAAATAGGAGGCCAAAGTTTCAAAAAAGACTTTCTAATATAGGGGTCTACAACTTCTTTTAGCCTTTAATGACACTGGGGAAGAGGCAAGGGTTGTCCCACTAAAAGTAAGATAATAATACCTGACAGTGGTATAACAGTGTGTAAAGAAATTCATATCCATTATCTCATTTGCATCTGACTACATGAGGTAGGTGGAGTAGAAATTATCTCCATTTTACAGATGAGAAAATTGAGAGTTAGAATAGAGCTACAATCAGAGCTCAGGTCTGCTGACTCCTAACCCTGTATTTTTAGTGCTATGTTATACCTAAGTAGAAAAACAGAAGTTGAGGTTTTTGTTTTCTTTTGTTTTGAATTTTAAAAGAGAGAAAAATTCAAAAGAGAGAGAGATGAAAAAAAGGGAAACTAATATAATGAAAAGTGATGTGCTACTAACAGTTGCCAAATATACCACTCAGTGGCACCATTTCTATAGTTTGCCAATCCTTTTTGTTATAAAAACTTATGTGATATTGAATTGCTTGTTATTTAGAGGAGGAGAGTTGGGGGAAGGGAGAGAGAAAAACTTGAAACACAGGACTTTCCAAGGGCAAATGTTGAAAACTATCTTTGTATGTATTTTGAAAATAAAAAGCTATTATTTTTTAAAAAGGAAAAAAAAAACTAATGTGAAGAATACATAGCAGTTTAATGGTATTTTATTAAGCTGTACATTTAGTTTAATAGAAAATTAGTTGAAGTTATATAGAAAGCTGGGAATATGATTGTACTCCCTGAATTCATTCTGATGAATCAGACTAAAAATTTAACTAGATAATTCAAATCTTAATATAATCTAGCACTCAAACCTGACATTTGTATAAGATTTACCTAATGAGTGGTAAAATAGATTACTCTATGCTGTGTCTACCTGAGGGACAGAGCTTGAGAGGGGAAACTTCCTGGTTTCTAGTTTCTAGATGTGAGAGAAGATACATTCACTTCCAGATTTTCTTCAACTCTACCCTGAAAATATTTGTAGAATACTGAGTAATTGTTTCCTCCATCAATGAAGGCTTAAATCTCTGGTTACATTAACATCTTAATCTTCTAAAAAGACTAAGATGAAATATCCATTATTTACCACATTTCAATTTTTTCCCATGTGTATACATACCCAAATTTTAGCCAAGAACAAATTCCAGCAAATGCTTTAGAAATCATGGAATTCTGACAATAGTATATATCTAACAAAGTTTCATAGTATACATGAAGTGAAACTTTATTTTCAAGAATAAGCTAAATATATGATTTGAACATGCCTACCAGTTCTTCTTGAAATAAGATTCTTTCCACTGCTGTTCTGGGTTGTAGAAAGAAAATTAAATGTTTAAAACTTTTCATAGATATGTTAAGCCATAATTGTTGTCTTTCATTAATCTTTCATTCTCAAAGAGAACTATGACATCAGGGAGATGATGCCATGACATGCAAGTGAATTGGATTTAAGGGAGGGAGGGTCTACTTCACTTAGGCATAGGCTATGAAAAATTCAAAATGTCATTGAGGAAAACAATTACACAATAATCCAAAATGTCAATTAGAATTGTTAATTAAATAATGAAACATAAGTTGTATGTGATCTTACTTCAAAGATAGAAACTAACATTTAGAGATCTTTTCTAGCATGGAGGATATTCCCTATTGACTGTATTTAATTCAATTCAGCATTCATGAAGTCCTCTAGATACTTCTCAAAATAAATGAAGTTGGAGGTATTGAATGAGCTCTGCACAACTATGAAATGAAGTCCTGAAATTGATGCAGTGATAATTTTTGTTTATTGGTTTGTTTGTCTTTCCTTCCCGATCTCCAGCAATTTATTAGGTACAAAGAACAAGGGGAACACTCACACGGTGCTGACTTTATTAAATCTGTTTTCACTTTAAAAAAAAACTGTGGATAGATGACCCCAAAATCCATTTCTATTTCTGATGCAAAAGCTGAACTCACAGACAAGACCAATCAAGTAATGATAATCTAATAGGGACAATAACTTTTTCTTTCTTTTATTAGACATTTTTTTTTTCTGTTGTCATTCTTTGGAGTTACTTATTTTCCTGGTCTTATTTATGGCTACCAAGTTTAGGGTAGGTCTGTAAATGATTTCTAATTCCATCTGAGATGATTCTTATTTGGGGAAACTAAGCAATATGAATATTGTAGTACTGTCAATGCAGACATTACCAAAGCCACTTTCATATTGTTCATACCTAGTTCTGTATTTCTTCTTCCTAGTTCTGCTTTCAATTTAGTGAAATATTCTCAAAACACATTAGATTGCAACTTGCTCCATAAGTTAAGGGGACATTTTTCATTGGAGATGTCATATGATGGATTTCCAAACAATTTGATATCTTCCATTGGAATACTACTTTGTCTAGCCTTCCCTCTCCAGGCCTTTTAGAACTAGTGCCTCTTCTGCGAGAGTAAGTATGTCAGAGAAATCATCTTTCTCCTGAAGTTTTCCCCTAATTTCAGGATTACTGCCCCACATGAAAATACCAACCTCATCAGTAGCAGGATTCTTTTGTCTACTTTTCTTTCTCTTGGATAGGCTTTACTGGTAGTGCTGATTGCACTTGAAATGGAGTAGATGTTGGCCCTATTTTTTGCCCATCTTATTATGCTTTTAAGCTGACTTCTAATTTTATCAGTTCTTGGTTTTCTTTCCTTTCTCTTTCTTCCTTCTAGTACTCTTTGTAAAAAAAAACAAAAACAAAAAACTTTGGACATTCTGTTCTTCCTTTATTCTATGGTTATAATTAATTAAGCCATAATATTTTCATCATGCTTCATCATTTACTAGTAAATTAGCAATGATTGAGTTCATGACTACAGGTATTAGGGAACCAGATGTCTCCTGGGTAATACTTTCCATTTTCATTAAAAGTCTTAGTTTCCTACAATTGCCAAAAGGCCAAAAGCCTATGGTAATTAGAGGTATATGGTGTGTGTGTGTGTGTGTGTGTGTGCATGTGTGTGTAAGAGAAATCAGATTTAATGTATGTATTTTTTTCTATGCCTCTTGCAATTTATTGTTTGTTAATGTTCTCCTTTAATGATTACAATATCATGAGAACAAAACCCAAGATTTAAAGACAAGTCATTAATCTTTGGACTTTTTTCTGCATATGCAAAAATCATATTTAAAATGTTGAGCATTGTGGCAGATTACAGTTGTTCTTGAATTACACAATGTGATGGCTTGAGGATTAATTAGGAGAAACAAATATCAGCAATGTCCAACTCTTTTTAAATTCTTGTATTTGTGAATGTGTGTGCTTATTTGACAATAAAGCTTTCCTGCTGATGACACTGATGATTTATACCACACAACTTTATAAAAATACGTGATGTAGTTGAGTTTTTTTTTTTTTTTTTTGCTTTTGCAGACTGACCTTTTATTTTAAAAGAAGTTTCTGTCTAATGAAAAAGATAATTATAGTACAGTGCATGATTTTGACATAAAAAAACTGCTGTTAGTAGGACTTTACCTTAGATGGATTTGGCTTAAGAGAAAAACCATAATTTGCATAGATTAAAACACCTAAAAACTACATTTAAGTGGTGGTGGGGTTGAGCCAGGGAAGATATCAACAAAGCAAGGGGGACCACTGTTCTTAATTTGTCCTGCCAGCATAAGTATTACAACCCTCATGGCACATGGCATCAGACACTCTTGTTAGCTCTTGAGAGGCACAGGGAAATAGATTAAAACAAATTAAAGATGAGAGATGTTCATACTTTCAACCTATTTATTTCTGTCTGTATTATAGCGTATAACTTATTTAAATGCTGACTGATTTTTTTAGGGTTGTTTGTTGGATATTCATTTTGATTAGAAAAAAATACATTGGTGAAAGGAGCCTAACTGGCAAAAGAAGATAATGCTGGGGCAGCTAGGTGGTGCAGTGGATAGAGGCCAAACTTGAAGTCAGGAGGACCTGAGTTCAAATCTGGCCTCAGACACTTAACACTTCCCAGCTGTGTGACCTTGGGCAAGTCACTTAACCCCAATTGCCTCAGCAAAAAAAAAAAAAAGATAATCCTTAAAATGGAAAGAACATTAACTCCCTATCTTTTGTAGGGTAGAAAAAAAATGAGTGATGTGAACATTTGGCTATTACGTTCTCCCCATCCATCTGTTTAAAAGACACATACACACACGCGCACACACACACACACACACACTCCCTCCTTTCCTCCAAAACCTACCCCAAAGAATGAGAATAAATTTGTCTTTGTTTGCTTTGTTTTGGGAGGTTTCATCTGATTTTTATTCTAAAACTCCAGGACAAAGTTTAGGATTTTTTTCCCTATTAGTACAAATATTAAACAATTGATGATTCAGTGTTCCTCTTTTGGATCTTTGGTAGAGGGATTTAAAAAAAAACTATGTTTGTAATAATTGGTATGGAAAACTCTCAGTGTGGAAGCTCCCTCTATAGATTAAACAGAAACTCATCTTCACCTTTGATATAGACTTACAGCATTGTCTGGAGCATTGAGAAATGAAGTGACTTCTTTATAGTCATAGAGCCAGACTTGAATAGTGTCAAGACTTGAACCCACACCTTTCTGACTTTCTATCTGCTAAAGCAAAGCTGTTTCTAACTATTTAGTGATGTGACTTTGGTGATAAAGGTGCTTTGAAAATGTTATCCCTGTGTATTGGTGAACAAAGGAAAATGGGCTCTTTTTTCCCCTAAATGATTGGTTCACAAAGAACAAGTACTTGAGGGTGGCACAAGTAGCTGCTTTTTACCATTAATTACCTCACTTATTTTAACAAGGCACTTTTCAGACTACCTAATGTGATTAAAGCATATTATGATATTAATTGCTTTGCCAGATATCATCTTAGTGGGATATAAAGTTTTTGGTCCAAATTTAGATCTGCCTTGACACCTGCTCCATGGGGAAATTTACGTTGCTTAGTCTATTTTTAGTTATATACATGTACTTATTAGTGTAGGAAGCCACAACAGGGCAATGATTTACTCTGTTTCCCTGGAAGTGAAATGCCAAGCTTTGGAGGAGAGTTAACAGGTTTATTAGGTACAGCCATCCTTCATTTTCAACTTCCTAAACAAAGTTTTGGCTAGGTAGGGCAAGATGCTTATCTAATAGCTCTTGTTACTAATTGATCACAGTATCATAAATAATTTTTTCTTCTCTTTTTCAGTCTCTTTCCTTTTTTACCTACACTGACTCTCTTTTTCTTCTCTTTTTTTTTCCCCTCCTGTTTTGCCTTGGACTTGCCAATGACTTATAATGATATCTACTAACATTACTTATTTTGGGAGATACTGTCATACAATGTAAAAAGAGCTGAATTTGGGTTTTTAATCCTAGGTTTTAAATTCCAGCTCTGATACTCACTGCCAAAGTGATCTTAGGCAAGTCACTTAGGTAACTTTCTGAGGTCTCAGTTTCTAAAGAGAAAGCATCACACTAATCAAACCCTTCTAGCTCTAAAACATTAATTCTGTGATCCTAGTCAGGGTGTTTATTCGGATGTCAGAAATATAAGTATTGAGTCTGTAGAGATCATTTCAGAGAAAGTAACTAGAATTATTTTTCTTTACAAAAAGAAAAGAATAACTTAATAGAACTGATGAAGCTTTGTGTGATTCCTGATGCTATAGGTTCCAAAAACTTCTCTTGAAAGAACTTCTGTTTCTGAAAGGAGGAGTTCTTAACCAGTGTGTGTGTGTGTGTGTGTGTGTGTGCATGTGTGTGTTTGTGTGAATTGGTGTCATTATTCTGGAGAACAATTTGGAACTATGCCTAATGGACTCGAAAACTGTATATACATTCTGACCCAGCAATACCACGAAGTCTGTATCCCAAAAAGATGCATTAAAAGGTCAAAGGACCTATATGTAATATATATATATATATATATATATATATATATATATATATATATATATATATATATTAGTTCTTTTTGTGATGGCTAAGAATTGGAAATTGAGGTGATGCCCATCAATTGAGAAATGACTCAACAAACAGTGATATATGATTGTAATAGAATACTATTATGCTATATGAAATGATGTGTGGGATGGCTTCACAAAAACCTGGGAAGACATATATATATGAACTGATATCAAATGAAGTAAGCAGAGTTAGAAGAATATTGTACATAGTAATAGCAATATTGTAACAATGCTCAACTGTGAAAGACTTGGCTACTTTGATTAAGACTATGATCCAAAACAATTCCAAAGGAGCTATGATGAAAAATTCTATCCATCTTCAGAGAGAGAACTGATGAATTCTGAACACAGATTGAAGCTTATTATTTTCACCTTATTTTTCTTGTGTGTGTGTGTGTGTGTGTGTGTGTGTGTGTGCTTTCTAACTTGGCTAACATGGAAATATATTTTGCATGACTTAACATTATTGATATCACTTGCCTTCCCAAGATGTAAGAAAAGAGCAGAAAGGGGAGAGAGAATTTGAAACTCAAAATTTTTTAAAAAGTTAAAATGTTTAAAAATATGACTGAGAAAATTTAACAAAATAAAAATAAATTTTAAAAAGGAAAAGAAAAAAACACTATAATGTCCCTGAAGTAGAATAGAGTTAGTGCTGAGACGTTTTATCAAGAAGATTAAAGCAGCTATTATTGGAATTTTCAAATTACTCATTACTACTTTCAATGGTATTATTAGTTATCCAATTGAGACAAAGAAAAAAATTTAGATTTGTTCTTTTTTTAAGTAACAAGTATTTATTTTTTAATGTCCCTCCCACTACCACACTATTGAGTAAATTTTTAAAAATAGGATAAATAGCAAGTCTATCAGCATATACATATAGTATATATGCTGCATAGTCCAGCAAAACAAATGTCCAAAAATGAGTCCCTGCATTTTAAGTTCATCCCCTCTCTGTCAGATGGTAAATGGTGTGTTCTATTTGCATTCTTCTAGACTAATAGTCTAATGCAATGACCAGATTTCTAAAGTCTTTTAAAGTAGTTTTTCTCATTTTGTAAATTGTTGTTCTAATTTTGTTGACTTTGCTCTGCCTCAATTCATAAAGATTTTCTGAGTTTCCTTTGATACTGTCCATTTCATCATTTCTTACACTTACTCAATTATATGCATAAACTACCAAAACAATTACTATATATTTTGTATTCATGTAGAGCTCTTTATTTTTACTTTGCTGTATAGACCTATTAATGATATAGTTATACCAAAGAGGATGCATACTTTGCTAACTTTCTGGGTAAAATTCCAAATTGCTTTCCAGAATGAACCAATTCACTGTTCTATCAATAATGCACTAATTTACCCATTTTCCTAAAGCCCTTCCAACATTTGACATTTTTCTTTCTTTTTTATTATCTTTTCCAGACTGATAGACATGAAGTAGAACCTCAAAGTGCTTTAATTTGTATATCTTGAATTACTAGCAATTGAGAACATTTTTTCATATGGTGGTTGATAACTTGAATTTCTTACTTTGAAAACTGCCTGTTCTTATCCTGTGACCACTTATCTACTGGAGAAGTTGCTCTTGTTAGTATTTGAATCAGTTCCCTGTATACTTTAGAAATAAGTCCTCAATGAATGCTTGTCATTCATTATTATCAGTGGTACCATTACTTATTCAATTACTTATTCACAAGATATGGATCAGAGAAATGCAAATAAGACAGCTCTGAGGTACCATTACACACCTCTCAGATTGGCTAAGATGACAGAAAAAGATGATGATGAATACTGGAGAGGTGTGGGAAAACTGGTTCACCAATATGTTGCTGGTAGAGTTGTGAACTGATCCAGTTGTTCTGGAGAGCAATATGGAATTATGCCCAAAGGACTATCAAACTGTCCATACCCTTTGATCCAAAGGTCCTGTATCTCAAAGAGGGAAAATAAAAAGGGAAAAAGACCCACATGTCTAAAAATATTTGTAGCAGCCCTTTTTGTAGTGGTAAGGAACTGGAAACTGAGTGGGTGCCCATCAGTTGGTGAGTGGCTGAATAAACTATGGTATATGAATGTCATAGTATATTCTTGCTCTATAAGAAATTATCAGCAGGATGATTTCAGGGAGGACCGAAGAGACTTACATGAACTGATGCTAAGTGAAATGAACAGAACCAAGAGAACATTACACACTTTGACAACAATACTATATGATGATCAACTCTGATGGATGTGACGCTTTTCAATAGTGAGGTGTTTCAGGCTAGTTCCAATGATCCTGTGATGAAGAGAGCCATCTCCATCCAGAGAGGGGACTGTGGGAACTGAGTATGGATCACAGCATAGTGTTTTCACTTTTTTGTTGTAGTTTACTTGCATTTTGTTTTATTTCTCATTTTTTCCTTTTTTTGATATGATTTTTCTTGTGTATAATAATAATTGTGGAAATATATATAGAAGAATTGCATATGTTTAACATATATTAATTAGATAACTTGCCATCTAGAGGAGGAGGGGGAAGAGGGGAAAATTTTTTGAAACACAAGGTTTTGCAAGGGTTAAATTAAAATTATTTATATATATATTTTGAAAATAAAAATGTTTAACTAAAAAGAAAAGATTTCCCTCCTAGGTAACTAGATATTATATGATGTTTGAATTAGACTTAGCATTCTAATTTTATTTAACATTCTGATAGAACCTTTGAACAATTTATATCCATTGAGAAAAGCTAAGACTTACCTAATTGTCCTGATACAGATGTGAAATTGAGGCAACACTTGAGAGGCTAAAGAAACTGGAGCGTGATCTCAGCTTTAAAGAACAGGAGCTGAAGGAAAGAGAGAGACGACTAAAGATGTGGGAGCAAAAGCTGACAGAACAGTCCAATACTCCTGTAAGTATGTGCTATGACATGAGCCTACTCTTTGCCACTTCCCCTTTAAAGAGCATTTAGAAAGACTGGCTAAGCATGGCAGCATGGCGTCTACTCTCATTCTCTCTCCCCATGGCTTTGCAGGCACTAGTTTGATAGTAGCCCAATATTTACATCTGAGTGATATTCATATCAAATTTCAATTCATAAATGCACAGAAACCTATCAGCAAATTGTATTCTATTTTTGGCTCTGTATTTGAGAGCTCTTCTTTAGTCAGTGTCTTTATAGAAAAGAAGTTGGGTTTATTAATGTTATTTTATCATTACCTGCTGAATCTCAACTCTAAGAAAATATTCTTAAATGTTGATTAACTTTTAATATATCTCATTGATGATTAGCTAGTTCACTACCAATAGAACTGGTCAGCAGCTTGTACATTTACAAAATAACATTGCTAGAAGTAGTAGTTGAATTCAAATTTAATCATTTCCTCTGCTTTATATTTACCCACATACCTTAAATATGGACCAATTAAATTTCTATTGCAACCAGTTTGAATGTTCATGGTACAATTCATTAGTATTAGGATGATCACAGTGGGGCAGATACATAAAACAATGGATAGATATAAAAAGTAGATTCACTAAAGTATCTTGGTTTTTACAAATCTAGTTTTCTTTAGAGAAGCAATGTGGGAAATCTATTTGTTTTTTTAAAGAAGGAAGCTATTGTTTTTTTTAATAACCATCAAAAATAATGCAATTTTTATTTTCTTATAATGAGCAGAATTTTTCATTTTTAAATTCTGAAATTGATATGAAAATAAAACATGTCATTCAATTTCTTTCAATTTGCAGTTGATCTGAGTTGCTATATTAATCAAATCTCATCCCTTCTGCCTCCTCTGCCTCATTTTTAAAAAAGAAAATCATCTTATACATTAAAAGCCTAGACTCTGTAGTATTCTGGTCAGAGTTGGGGTCTCCATGTTAAAATATTTGTCATATAATTTTCCTAAATGAATATAAACATGTGTATGGTTTTTCTTAAATCTTACGGGAGATAAGGAACACACATGACTTTTTCTTGACTCAGAATTTTGAGAAAGGGGCTGTTCAGAATCAATAACATAGTCCTACTTTTATTAGTGATAAAAAAGAAAAGGAAAAGGATGATAAAAATTGTTACTTTACTATAAGAAATTCTTATTTCAAAAATAACTGGTTATAAAGGATACAAGTAAGAATTTTGATTCAATAATAAGAATAAACAACTAATATTTATCTAGTACTTATTCTGTGCCAAGCATTGTGCTGAGAGTTTTATGTTATTTTGTTTGATCTTCACAACAACTCTGGGAGGTAGGTGCTATTATTATCTCCCTTTTACAGATGAAGAAAGAGAAGTAAACAGAAGCTAACTGATTTGTCCAGGTTCACCCAGCTAATAAGTGTCTGATGCTAGATTTGAAGTTAGGTCTTCCTGATTCCAGCCCAGATCTCCTGGCTGCCCCTATCTTTACTATAAGAACTACCAAAGTAACATTGAATTGCATTGTATAAGTCTATTCCTAAATATTTAAAATATGGGGCATTTAAACAGTAATTGTATAGGAGAAAAAAATAAGTAATTCATTTGGAGATGATATTATTTCACGACCATTGGTATTAAACTCACAGCAGTTTATTTGCAAAGTCAGCCCTTACATATGAGAGCCATTTGTTCATACTGATTCAGATGCAAGCTAATTGCTTTATTTATAAGATGGCAAGAACCACTCTTACCACTGAATTTATTTTTGTTTTTGTTTTGTTTTGTTTTGTTGTTATTAGCGTAGGATTTTATCAGTACTGGATACTCCCAGTGATTAGCTTTTTCTACCTTTGCATAACATCACTTGCTCTGCAACTTAGTTTTAGGAAATCACCCTAGGCACTAAGGTTAAATGACTTGCCCATGATCCAAAATCAGTATGTATTAGAGGATGAATTTGAACTCAGGTCTTCTTGACCCTCTGAGAACAGCTCTCTACCTTGAGAGACAATAATTCTAAATACATAGAAATTTTAAACTATAAAGTACTACAAGGCAAGATTAACTTTATCCTATTTTATAAGAAGATACTTTGAATCACTTATAAGGATAGTTTGGAGGACTTTTCATGTCTTTTTTGCTTAGTTTCTTGGCATGGGTTATAGGAAGAATTCATGGAAATACAATAATACTATTATTGACCAGTCATGTTCTAGATAAGAAAACAAATATTTTATGCTCCTACAGATTGTTCTTTTATAATAATTTATTTCTACTTCAAGAAACTTCAAATAATGAAACTGGGCTAATGAATTCAGCTTTGGGCAGAAAGAGATGCAGCCTTAATGAGGACTTTCTTTTTATCACCTCTCTATTCCACCCCTCCCTATTAAAAGCAAGAGCCTTTCTGTACTCTACTTTTGGCTCACCTCTTCCATAGGGAGCTGACCTGCTGGGAGAAAAAATTGTTTTCACTCAAATAGTTTGTATTCAACGATTATTTCATTTGTGCATAGCATAGATCTGAATTCCCAATTGTCATTAAGTATTTTTTATATAATAAAAGTTTTAA
This sequence comes from Sarcophilus harrisii, assembly GCF_902635505.1. Classification (NCBI taxonomy): domain Eukaryota; kingdom Metazoa; phylum Chordata; class Mammalia; order Dasyuromorphia; family Dasyuridae; genus Sarcophilus; species Sarcophilus harrisii. The sequence goes on along the minus strand of NC_045428.1, from coordinate 400,062,813 downwards.
AGAAATAATAGAGCTTTAAAGAAATGGTTGCAAAGATGGGTTAGATATTCAAATTAGTTGAATTCTCATCAATATGGCCAGTCATACTTGGGCAGTTCTTACATACTTCAAAAATTTTATGCTTTCATAAATTTGTGTCATTCTACTACTAACACAGATCAAGGACTTCCATTTGTTAGGTGATGTTCTTAATGAATTGTTATGGCCAAAATTTTTTTGGCCAATTTGATAACCAACTTTTTGGTGAACAGTTTCTGCTCCCTTTGCTAGCCTGGCACTGCATTCAATTTGTTGATAGTCCCACATGCAAAGCTTGTCCAACTTAGTGAAGTTTGTGTTTTTCTGACATAGATGACTTTTGAAAATCTAGGGATTACTTCCATGTCACAATGAGGCAATAAAGAAAAAGTGTCTTTGCATAACTGAATGAAAATAGAAGCATTCTTAGTAAAGCATTTACCCCTTATTTTGAAGGATGGACAGTTGGTTATACCACAGCCAGTTCCACAGTTATTAAAAGGAACTAACTTTCAAGTCATTGTTTGTTATGTTGAGACTAAGTCTTAGGTCAAATGATGTTGTGAAAAGGGAGTTCCTTATTTTTATTCTTGACGAATTAATTTTCTATGAGTAACTGGAATATACTAAAAATAAAAAAAGGCAATTCAGAATGATTTATGTAAACTCTTTATAGTTTGTTATGGCATAAAATAAGAAAGATTCCTGAAAATGAATAAAGAGTGGAGGTAGTTCTTAAGCACTTAACAGAGGGAGACTGCATTGGGCAGCTGGGAAATTTGACTGAAAAGGAGAAATACTCAGTTTCCAAAGCAAAAGGGCATAAAGAAAAATATTTTTCCACATCACTGCAGTCTTTCAGCTGGATTCTATGAAGTGACTTTTTTGTATTGACATCTCTAGAAGTATTTCCCTAATAGAATAAGATGTCATTCAAAAACTCAGTCATAACTTTAATGAAAGGATTGGAAAATCAGTTTTTAGACTCACAATATAAAGGTCATTCCAAGAGGACAGTAATTGCACACTGTGCCTAAATACTGGAACTAAATTGCTGTAAATCCTAATTTGGTTGACTTCCTTGAAAGAGAGCCAGTAACTTTGCCAGAGTTCATCTACTCTACCCTTTCTTGTTTTATAATTAACAACATGGAGGCAAATAGGTTGCCAAGGATTACATTTCATAGACAAAACATTGTATATGACTACCACAAACAGAAAACATTTTGAAAGCAAATACTACCAAAGCTAGTCTTAAAGAGAGGGAAATAGAATTAGAGGAAGGGGATAAAAGGACTCTAAATTGTTACTCTTCCTTATCAGCTTTCACATGTGGCTATTCATTTACTTATTTATGATTTTTTTAAGTGACCCAGAGAAGATATAGAAAATATTCACAGAATCACAGAATCTAGTATGTAGAAGGGACTTCAATAGCCAGTTAGTTCAACCTATATTATAACAAAGCCTGACATTTCAGTGATCATGAACAAATAAATTATTTAAATCAGAACTGCCCCCCAAATGCATAAGAAATGCAAAGAATTAAGGGATAGATTTCTTTTTCTAATTCAGGTCAATACTCAAATGTTACAACAGGAAAAAAGAAAGAAGTTGGCTGTCCTCGGTTTCCCAAAATGCTTTTGCCTGCTGAACTGTCTTTGCACATTTTCATAAACTATTCTTCTCTGGGCCAGGTTTTCTTGATTTCTTTGGTTTTGTTGGGATTTTTCATCTATTTCCTTTCACTTCTAAATGTGACAATTAAAATGAAAAATTTCTAAGGTAAAGTGAAGTGAACAGAAACTTAAGAGACTGCCACCAAACCATTTTGTCTATACAAAATGGAGGCTTGAAAAATTATAACATTTTCATTTGAAATCATGTTCCTTGTGGTTCTTCATAGACTTTCCACTGGAATTTGTACTGTCATTTGTAAAGAACAAAACAAAAATGAAACAAACTGAATTTAAATGAAATCCTTCACTGGTCCCTGAGTTCATTTCACTAACCGTTTTACCTTCTGTTTAATTCTAGCTTATCTTGTGGTGCCTGTTCCTTCAATCGAGTTTGGTTTTTAACTCTCCTTTTCTTTTTTTTTCTTTTCTTTTTTTTTTTTTTTTTTTTTACTTCTGTCCTTTCTTCCTTTTGATAGCTTCTCTTGCCTCTTGCTGCAAGAATGTCTGAGGAGTCATACTTTGAATCTAAGACAGAGGAATCAAACAGTGCAGAGATGTCATGTCAAATCACAGCAACAAGTAACGGGGAGGGAGATGGCATGAAGCAAAGTCTACAGGCCATGATGGTGATGGGCTTTGGGGATGTCTTCTCAATGAACAAAGCAGGAGCTGTCCTGCATTCGGGGATGCAGATAAACATGCAAGCCAAGCAGAATTCCTCCAAAACCACATCTAAGAGGAGGGGAAAGAAAATCAACATGGCCCTGGGGTTCAGTGAATTTGACATGTCAGAAGGTGACAATGATGATGACGGTGATGAGGATGACATGGATGACAGTAGTGAATGAAATCAGAATCCCAGAATTCTCTTAAGCCTGAAAGCAAAGTAATAAAAATTTAAATGTTCAGGAAAAGAAAGAAAGAAAGAAAGAAAGAAAGAAAGAAAGAAAGAAAGAAAGAAAGAAAGAAAGAAAGAAAGAAAGAAAGAAAAGAAAAGAAAAGAAAAGAAAAGAAACTTGTAATCTTGATCTATATGAAAAACAGTCAAGGAGGAAATCAAGCACTGTGGGTTGGTTGTTGTTGTTGGTTTTTTTAGGCCAGTCACATTTACTATGGCAGCACTCTGTTTAGACTACTACTGATTTATTTTTGCTTAATGAAATTTTGAAGGAAAATAAGAAAAATGTTAAGAAAAAATAGATGTAGCTCACAATTCAACTGTAATGTGGTGCCTGATTACAGAAATTTCTATGGCTTTAAAAAAAAAGTACAATTGACTTTCATGCTGAGGACATTTTAACATATTTGAAACATGAGTGTTTTGTATTGTATATTTGGCTTAATTTTATTTCCCTCTTACTATGCATAAAGATATTTGTATTTCAAGCAAATGCTCCTGGTTCCTATTTCAACCTAAATACTTGTTACTGCTATTAACCTCTTCTTAAATCAGAGCAGTAAATTTCTTACATAATTATTTTGTATGAAAATACGTGGTGATGTCAGAAATTCTTAGTTATGACTGAAATTTTTGACAAAAGAACTCGAGATCAAAAAAGGTTGTTTCAAACACCTATCTTCAGTAATACCCAAACAAAGAACATTTTCAACACCAAATTGCTATTTGTATAGGATCTCATCCCAGTGTCCTAGTGCTTCTTGAAACACAGTTGCTTAAAGTAAAACCTGAGCAATTTTATCAATAACATGTTAGTGAAAGGAAGACTACTCATCTTTGAAACTGACAGCAAATGTTAGAGTCCTTTATATTTATCTCTACAAGCCTTAGAGACTCTGCAAAGCACTTTCCTCTAAAATTTAGCTTGTGCTTTATGTAAATGAACTCTCATACCTTATGCATTAGAAAAAAGGCTCCTATTGATAGGGGGCACCCCCTCCCAGTCTTTTGGGCCCTAAACATGGCCCTACTCTCAATGGTCAGTAGAGATGGAATGGTAATTCTGGATCCTGAATCTATTTTTCAGAAGAACTTAACCATTGTGAAATAAAATTCAAAAGAAAAATGACCATAATTATTTAAAGGGAATAGCACTGATTCTGTATCTGAGTAGCTCTCCATCATAACCTAATCACTAATTTAGTTCTCATTCGCTTCCCCAGAATCATCTGTATGCTATGCCTCTTTCTGTATTGACTCAGAGATGCCAGTGCTTATACAGAGTAGCTGATAGTTATTTCTCTAGTGGCTGCTTGAGAAACCTGGAAAAGTTAAGATGTTTTCTAAATGAAATAATGTCAGCAATTTGTTTTCAGACTAAATTATGAGGCAATATTTTTCCTTAAAACTAAATCCCATAAAAATGACTTTAGTGGCATTTTTCCCCTTAAGAAAACCTAAAGAAAGACCATCACAGAGATTATTAATTATATGTGTATCCATTGCCATTTCTAATCACATTAGCTGATCCAAAGCCTTCTAGGGTTTGAAAATGTCTATTCACCTATAAGCCTTTAGAAAGTTTTTTTTTTTTTTTTACTACTATAAAGAGATATGTATAAGTTGTGCCAGCTTCCCCATTTGGAGTAAATATTAAGATTTTTTTGCAAGTGATATGTGAAGCAATTCATCATACCAGTGGAGCTAAAAACTGAAAGAGTGACCTTGATAAGTTTTCTCTTTTAGAAGTCAGTTTGAGTACTTTTTGCTCCTGTAGTCACTGGGAGCGTGAAGCTAAAGGAAGATAGCTTCCAAAAAGAGAAAAATAGTATAATGCTAGGAACATAAACAGGTGAATTCTCTTGTACCCTGAGAGCTATTACAGAGCATTAGTGTCCACTGGTCAAATTCTCCTGGACTGAGCTGTTTACAGTTAGCAAGACACTTTTGGAATACCAATGTCTTAAGTATGCATTAGAATGTGTGCTAAGTCAATATAAAGAAGGATTAGGTTCATGATGACCCCTGTTGACTGACCTTTGCATTAGAGACTGGTTTGTGAAATGCTACAGAAAAGATAATACTCCTCTCACTCTTCCCACATGGGTAGCGCCTAGTGACTAAAGTACTCATGTCCTCTATTGTTCTCGTGAGGGTCTGATGCTTTCTAAAATCTTAGGTAGAACTATTAGTGAAGCAGTAGACAAAAGAAGAGAGATGAAGGAAAGACTTTCTTGCTAGGATCCCAAAAAAGGAGAGAGAAGAGTGCTTCAAAACCTTCCTCTTGCATAAGCAAAGACAAATTTGTCTATGCCTGCTACTCCTTACCTCTAGGAACTTCATATATTGAAAAACAAAAACAGTAACAACAAAACCCTTACCTTTTGACCAACAAATTAAAACATACAAATTAATGGGAAAATGGGATTTTTTTTCCTTTTAATATGGAAATTAATTGGAAGATTTTTGTGTTACACATCAGAACCCAAAGAGTCAAGGACTGCAGTATTATGTGCTTTAGTTTTGCTACTAAAACCTAGCTGCTTTTCTTAACTTATGTTTCTTTGTCAAATTCTCCATCAGTGTAGGATTAGCAATAGCCGACCATGATCAAACCAACCTATACTATAAAAGACCCAACACCATAGAGGAGGAGAGTGTGTATTCTTCTCTTCCTGGAGTTGCATGAATTCCTTCCTAATATCCAGGGAACACTTAGTAATTTCACTGCTTTGAAGCAATCTATCACCTTCATTTGTCCAGAAAAGTCCAGGCATCCCTAAAAGTCAACCACTATATTCATAATTAGCAGAAAAAGGCAAAAGAGACTCTCAATTTAGAGATGAAGAAATGGAGAACAAGGAAAGGCAAAGTGACTTATTTTCTCTAGGTCATACAACAAATTCGATTCAATTCAACAATTATTAAATATTGTGTGTGTGTGTGTGTGTGTGTGTGAAATAGAATCCATTTCTAACTTCTATAGTTATTTACTACATGTGCTGGATAATGCACATTTCTAATAAACTTCATTTAGGTCAGGGCTAGTTGATAGTAATTTTGAATGGAATCATATTTCAACACAATTGGTGAAAAGTAAGACATTGATCATGGTTAAACCTGAATTTTGAAAACTTCCTGCTACCACATCATCATTTCCTATGAGAATTATCCTTTATCCAGCATCATTTGATAGAATTTAGGAAACCACAGATTCTTCTTTGAACTTTTAAAGAAAACACTTTTTTAAATTAGTCACAAAGGTTTTAATCTACTTTTATTCAGTTTCCACTCAATTGTAGAATATCTCCCCCAAAACCTAACATGCTAGTGTAGATTTTATCTCACAACTTTTAATTCATTAAAAATAAGTACAATTTTTTAGTAAGGACAGTTTGGGAAATACTGAAAATTTTCAATATTAAAATGAGAATTGGATCTCTACATTTTTATAATAATTGTTAGTACCAGACATCTAAATTTTAATATTTTGACTTAATTAATAAGGTTATTCAAGTAGACACTGACAGCTTTACATTCATATTAGGTGTCCACAGCTCTTCTCCTTCAGGAGTAATAAATCATATTGCCAAAGTCAGAGCATGCATTTTCAAAATAATAGCTACTACATGTACACTCAGCCAGAATTAAGACTATCCATAGCCTTTATCTTCTCAGCACCAAGAATAACAGGGGTAGAATTAGTTTCCAAGGAGAAATGAGCTATTGAGATAATTAAGAAGGACAAAATCTAACTGGTTCATTCTCAATTATACTGACTCCTCAGTTCTCAGAGAGAAAATTCAAGTAAGTAGCTTTGTTATATGATTTTAGCTTTCCCTTTACTCATTTTTTTAAACAGAAATGTCTTATTTTATACCAACACCAAAGTAAGGGACTCATTTCAAATTGTGGGATCAGTGATGATAAAGACCTTGGTTTTTTCAGACTTTATCAAACAGTTTAATTAGTCACAGTGCAAGTGGCAGTTAGTCACATTTTAAATGGACATGTTTACGGTTAAAGGAAGTAGGATAAAATAAATCATTGCTGTTGTGTATTACCTGTGTGAACTGTAGCAAGTAGTTAAACTCCTGTGAGTTCAATTTCATTTTCTCTAAAATAAGAGGATTGCCCTAAGTGATTTTTGAGATCATTCCCAGATAAATTTATGATTCTTATAATCCTTTAGTCAGTTTAGATATTTTGGAATTAGACTTCATTAGGTTCAGGGAACTTAATAGTCAGGTCAACCCATCAACAAACATTTATTAAGCACTTAGTATGTATGTACCAGGCAGTGTGTTAAGCACTGGGGTACAAAGAAAGATAAAAACATGTAAGACTCAGAACAGAACTCCATAGTAAAGCTACAGACTTGGCTGTATCTTTTTTTCTTTTCTTTAACTCAAAGAAGTAAAGAATTTATGAGTGATAATAAAAAAAATCAGTTATTCCAAATTAAATATTATTACACTAGCCATAGTTTGCCACATGTCAGAATAAAACCATACTACACAAATACTACTAAGGTGTTACTAGCCAACTCAACTTCACCTACATATTTTGTTCATTTTCTTTCTGTAATCAAGCACCTTTTTACAGGTTTTGCAAAAGACCTCTTTTCTAAGATAGCATTTAAATATTGTCTCAGAGACAATCTATTCTATTCTTTGCCTTTTAATGTAGCTTGATGGGCACACTCGCAGCATTTTCTACAATGAAAAATTAGCTACTACCAGGAAAATCTGGAGGACAAAACATTTCATTTTCTCCCCCAGACTTCAACTTAGCGTGCGCATTCTAATGCCTGTGTGGAGCTTTCTGGTGTGGGAATATTAACTTCAGATTTAGTTTCAAGCACCTATATTAAATATTTTATATTGTGTGCTGAATGTTATAATACCTTTTTAATGTCAGATACAGTACACTGCATTTATTGCTTTTGCACTCTTGAAAAAGTTTTGTACTAAATAATAGAAAATGATACTATTTATACTCTTTAAGTGTGGTCAGATGAGCTTTCAATCACAGTGGTTTTTTAAAAAATATTTTTTTTCTCTCATTCTGTTGGGATATTATTCTGAGCAAGGCCGGTGCCAGAATTTTGTATAAGAATCTGTATGGAGCATGAAATTATAGTTTTGTGTGGTGAGACTTTTCCGTCATTGTCTTACTTCCTAGTAGGAACTTAATATTCCAATACAAAGCCAGCAATGTATTCAGTAATCTCAATGGTGTCATACATTTCATTTTGATGTGAACTTTTTCCTTTGCTTTCCTTTGTTCTAAAACTCTATTTTGCAATAAACATTTTGACAGTAAATTCTTTGGTTATGTGTTGCTGTGTACGCAATGTCTGTGTTAGCTTGGATCCCCAAATACCTTCAAAAGGGATGATTGTCACATGCTTCCTACTTCTCCACCCCCCCCCCATCCTCTATGCAGTGCACATAGACATTCAGTTTAAAAAAAAAAATCAGTAAAAGGAATGAACTGATATGATAATGGGGTAGAGGATCAGGTAAAAAATTTTTTTATCTCAGAGGAAAACAACCAAGAACTATGGGGTTACTGTGTGTGTTACCATGACCCTAATGATTCTCCGATTGAAGATATTTATTTATATTGACTATATTTATATGATGTAATATGAAGAAAATGATAAGCCACTAAGTGCTTAGAGACTGTCATGTTCTTTTTTCTGTGTCCAATTTCATTCTGAAGCATGACAGCCTTTCCCCCAATGAGACTTTGTAATATTATATCTTTTCATGTCCTCCAATGGGTTCTACCAATGAGGTATCCAAACTGCAGAGCCTACTGACCTCTTCTTTAAGGGTTTGGGGATGAGTCATCCTTAAGGTCTTCATTTGTGTAAGCTCAAAGGACACATTCTATTCACGCATCTTATAGTCTTCAGAAAAATAGCACCAAAATTACTGACTTTGACCACTACAAATTTATCCATAAATAAGATATCATCCAACATATGTTCATTTCTAGATTGTTAATGACTTCACATTTGGGATCTGTATGGCATCCTCATACTGTCCCACCATGGTAAGGGGTGGGGGAGGGAAGAAATTTAGCTGAATCACACAAAATATTTCTTCAGTCTTCTGTGAACTGATCAAAAATTTCTCATTTGGCATTTGTTTTTGTGTTTTGGGGGGAAGAGAATGATTTACCTTTAAAGCTGAATCCAGCTGTTTGGTAAACCAAGCAAGTCTTTAATGTATTTTCTTTGATCCAGCTTAGCAGTATAATTTATTCCCCACGTTATCTTCTTTTTCATTTCTTTAAAACAGGTGAGTACATGCATTTGGTAGCCTCTGCAAGTATCATTTATTAAATAGGAAAAGATTGCATTCATGTAGTATATCCTGAGAGGACATTGAAGTCAACATAGTCAGTGGAATGATAGAGATTTAAAAAATATAATAAGAATTCTTCTAAAAGACATAATAAAGTACCAAAAGTGTATTAACTTAGACATTTAATACGGAAACTTTTAAAAATTCTTCTTCCTGACTTTCAAACTTCCCCCATAAATTTGGTTCCATCCAATTTATCAAAATTGATTTCCCTCTACTACCCAAAATGAACCTTCTACTCTCTTTTCTCTCTGAACTCTGGTTCTTCTTTCCTTTCCTGTTCTTATTTTTTGCCTGTGCAAAAAATTTGTCCAGAATATTCATCCTCTCTCTGCCAAATCCTATCTATCATGTAAGGCCTAACCCAATTACCTCTTCCCCTAACTACTGTAAGCCCATTGTTTTCCTTCTCTCTTGAACTCCTATAACCACTTACTCTGTACCACCCCTTTAACTGTTAACCATATGCTATCTTTTTGGGTATTTGTTAGGTATTATTTTCCTACCTGAACTTGAAGTCATTATCTTTCTTGGGTTTTGGGTTGTTTTTTTTTTGGGTGACTTGCCCAGGGTCACACAGCTAGTACATATTAAGTGTCTGAGGTCAGATTTGAATTCAGGTTCCATCATTCATTTCAGGTTCATTTCAGGGCCAGTGCTCTAGCTACAGTACCATCAAGCTGTCCCCTATATCTTTCTTCATTATCCTCTATAATCTAGCTCCTTCAGCTGTGGGTTGCAACCCTGTATGGTGTCTTGTAATTGAATATGGGAGTTGCAAAATTATGATTTATTATCAGTAAATGTTTAATTTGTCTACATATTTTACACACACATATATATGTATACATGTATTTCTAGGGTCTTGTAAAAATCTGGGCAAAAAGGGGTCACAAGTGGAAAAACTTTAAGAAGCCCTGCTCTATCACATCTGTCACAATGCTGATTGCTCAACAAATACTAAGTAATTATGGTAGCTGCACAGTGTAGGGAAAAGTTGTAATTTCTAGAGTCAGAAAACTCTCCAGGCTTCAGTTTCCTCACTTGTGAAACAAAAGAATTGGGCTGGATGACCTCATAGCTTGAGAATTTTATGATCTTTTTATTCCCTTCTCCATTCCTCTTTTACACTGGATCCAAATTATTATTATTATTTTTAAACATAGATCTAACCACGTCACTCCTTTTCTCAAAAACCTGCTGTATTAGTGCTCCATTGCTGCTAGAACAAATTATAAATCCTACAGCCTAACATTTAAGGCTTTGGCAATCTAACTCCAGACTACCTCTCCAAAATTATTTCATATCACTCCCCTTCATCTAAATATGTTCCAGTCAAACTGAATGATAGTTTTTCAATCCAAACTGTACTCCCCTTTCTCTATGCAGGCCATCCTCCATGTCTCAAACATAAGCCATCTCCATGTCTCAAAATCCTTTTCTTCCTCTAAAGCCTAATACAAGGGCCACTTTCTCCAAAATGATTTTTCTGATCCTCTTCCCAGCTAAATGGACTCTCATTCTTCTCTTATTTTAATAGCATCTTTACTATACCCTTCCTTTCTCTTGATAATATTGTTCTTTAGTTGATGCATAGTGATATACATTTCTTATCCCTATTATTGAGTCTGTAAACTCCTTAAGGACGAGCAACAAGTAATTTCTTTTTTATTGTTATGGGGGGGGGGGATTGTTTTTGTTTTTTGTCCCCAGTACTAGCATAATGTCTTTTATAGAATACGTATTTGATGAAATGAAATTGGTGATTAACCAGCACATCTTCTGATTTTTTTTAATACTGAAAAACTGCCTTGAACTTAGTACTCTTTTTCTCCTCATTCAGCAAAAAGGGTATCTTGTTCAGATTAGGAAAATTAAAGGCTATTTTCAGCGCACTCCTCCTAGAGATTCAAACATTTTGGCTCATTAAATTCCTAAAAGTTAAGAGCTAAATTTTATTATTATTCAATTCATGGGTCTCATGCTGATGTTGATGGATCTTTAGAACCCTCTGGAATGTAAATAAGTTCATTGAGGGTAAGAATTGTTTCATTTATATCTTTGTATCATTAGCTCCTAATACATAACAAGTCCTTAACAAACACTTATTGATTGATTAGTCAGTTTTTGCCACCAAAACCAATTTCTGATGAACATCTTCATAAAAGTTCTGTTAGTTCAATATGTCAAACACAGCAAGAGAGCTGTCCACACTACTCTCAAGTATGGAAGTATAACCAGAGCCAGATGAAAATGTCATTGGGAAATATTTGCAAAATAAACTAAAATGCAATAAAACATAGATAATATTACATTTTAAAGCTGTCAATTTGTGACCCTCAGGGATTCTTATATGTGGATTAATGGTCCCCATTTCTATTTGAGTTTGATACCAACGTATTAGGAGATATATGTGTCTCTGTGTCAAAAAAAAAAAAACCCAGCAATTCCAATATAATAATCACTTTCAATTCCTTCCCCCAAAAAAAGGTGCTTGTCAATATAGATATAATTATCTATTATATATATATATATATATATATATATTAGTAACTTGATTTCTTCTTATACACATCCTTATAGCTATATCCATCATTCCCAATAATTGCCTAGCTAAAAATCCTGGAGACTCTGACATTTATCACAAAAGATCTTCAAATAATAAGAGTACCATAAATGTAAAATCAGGTAGGAATGTTTAGGGTCTTAATTCACAAGATTTTTCCCATTGGAGTCACCAAATAATCCCTGAAATTAGGAACAGGGTTAAAGTAAAGTCTGGAAAAGTTTCTAGGCTAGCACTAAATGTTGTTTAGCTATCAAAAAGAAAAATGACATTTGGAGATAACAAGAGCCCATTATCTATAGTTTATTCTATATGAATAGACTTTATGAAGTATGCACATTCAAATCAATTTGCTCATTAAAAGATTGGATTTTGACTGTAAAGCTTCCAAAATTAACCAATAAATTATTATCAATTAATAATTGGCTATGCTGGCTGGGGACTCCATTGTTGAATGATGGAAATACCCTTCTTTTACCAGCTCTTAATTGTTAGGGATTTGGAGAGAAAGGATGGAGACAATGATTCAGATGAAATTTAGCAACCAATATATGAAGTGATGATCTACAGTAGTGGAAAAATCAACTTGGATGTATGGAATCCACCATAAATAGTGTTAGGATTCATCTTAATGCTCTTAGAACCCATCAAGGAGAAGGATTATTCTATACTAAGGAGTGACCTGCAAGTCTATTATTTCTACTTATACATATTTTGTTCTATACATATTCATTAAGATGTAGTGAGTTATTTGTGAATATTATGTGCTGCTATTGTCCCAATGAGTGCTCATAAATACATTTTAGGATTAGACAAAAAAGATTGACTTAGTCAAATCTAGAAGAAGCAATCAAGTCAAATTGTCAGGCAAAACTTAAGAGAAGTTAGATGAATAGACCAAAAGAGAATGGTATTATTACTCTTTTCTCCTTCATATTTCCCTTGCAGCTGCTGCCATCCTTTGAAATTGGTGCATGGACAGAAGACGACGTGGTAAGATTCCTTCATGAGTTCCATTAATTCTTTCTGGACATATTTAAAATAAATTTGACAACAAGGATTTAAGTGAAAATGGAAGTGACTACAGCCATAGAAGAGTTGATGAGCTTTACATTTCTAGTTTTATAATTATAATCCATTGAAGATTTAAAGTGAACCTTTAAGAGCAAAACTAAGACTATTTGAAATCATTCAAATACCTCATGCTAACATGGATCTGGAAGGTGATCAGACCATAAGTGAAAGTGACTGAAAAGTCAAAAGGATATATAAGGTACACTTTGGAACTAAGGGGCCATAATCTTTTTAGTTTGCTTTGGTTTTTAAGAAATCTGATTAAGGTACTTTTTACATATATTAGATTTGATCTGCTAAATTGGGTAAAGACTGGAATTCTGCACAGCTGTATTATATTCTTGACTCTCCTGCTGTGACAAGCTAAAAAGTCTCCTAGTTGCCATTTTTAGTTTAAACTCCCCACAATAGAAACACAGGGGATATCCTGAAAGTCTCCAGATCCTAAGACTCTAAGGTGCAGGGTTATGAAAATTGGGCAAGGTTTCTTGCTTTCCATATGTCAAAAAGATTCTAGGTTTCCATATGTCAAAACAAAACAAAACAAAAAAAAAGCCTCATTGTATCTCCTATACCTTCTAGATTAACTCTATTAACTCTGGTTACTTATAACCATCTTATTTGACTCTTGGTATTTTTAGTCCTTAGTCTCTCTACATACAAACAGGGATGAATTTTCCTTAGAGATATAATGAAAATTAACTGGATGATATCTATCAGATACCCAGAGTTCAGCTTTATAGTCTCAGCAAATAATTTATGATGGAAAGTAAAAATACGTTGGATATAATTCAATCCCGAAAAAGGATAACTTATCTAAATATCTCAGTAGAAAGATATTTCAGTGGAGAGCTCTAGGCTTTCTTCCCTTACTACTCCTAAAGGACCTGCTAGAAGTCTGATATGAACTTCTGGTGATCATGGACCAAACTTCTTTTGGTTAATGAGGAACAGGCATGTTCTAGAATCTTTGATTCAGGAAGGTTACAGGTCTTCATCATTGGTTTCTCTAGAACTTTTTTTGATACGGGGTCACTACCTTATGAGAAAAGAAAAAAAAATTCTCAAGAAAAAAATTGTTTCTGATTTATTAATCATTTTAGAAACTCAAGTTTAAACATTCTATGTGCTAAAAAGCATTGAGGTCACTGGGGTAAAAGTTATAGAATGAAATGGTAAGTTTTGGTTGATAATAAGCGTTTGGACCATTTTACTGTAATTAATATTAGAAGAAATTGTGCAAAAATGGAAACTGAATGATAGGCAGATTAAGCAATTTGTCCAAAGTCTCAAAACTAATTAGTAGCTAAGTTTATAATCCAAGTTTCATGCCTTTCAATCCTTTTTCTCCATTCTGCCATATAACAATAATAATAGACATTTACATAGTGCTTTACAATTTTAAAACTTCATTTGAGCCTAATTAACAATTCTGTGATGTGGGAATGACTGGTCTTATCCATCTTATTAAATGACAAAACTGGAACCCAGAGAACTTAAGTGATTCACCTTTGATCACACAGCTAGTAGGTGGCAGGGGTTGGATTTGAATCCACATCTTTCCTGCTCCAAGCCTGACTGCCATTCTTCCTTTCATACTACCTAGGACTAATGGAATCCTTGTGTGAATTTTCTCATAGTTTGCAAGATGTTTAATATCACAGTTAATTCTTTCAATAAGAATAGGGACTAGACCTGTTATCTCATTAATAAAAAAAATTATTGATAAAGAAACTCCCTCTTAGCATTTCTTAGAGAGTTGCCTAGATTAGAGACAATACCTATGGAAGCTATGATTTGTCTGGGCTGTTATCAGAGGCAGTATTTGATCTTCTTGGCAGGGTCTGCAGTATTTCCTTAAAAACATATGATTTCCTAACTCTTGTAATAAGTGGAAAATAGAGATCCCAAACATAGAAACATTTCCAAGAGATTCCCAAACTCCTCAACAGGACACATATGTTGTTTTAAAAAATCATTAAATTCTCTAGTGTTAATCTTAAAATCCTAAAACTAAAAATGGCGAGAACTTTAATTTTCCCTTGTAAGAGGAGCTAGACATTTAAATTTCAGGAAAAATATAGAGATAGGCATTGAGTAATTTGGTGTTAAATATGGGGACAAGTGCCATGTAAATTTTTTTTAAATCTGTAGTCCGTGTTTAAAAAAAGGGGGTGGGGAGTGTCAACAACACTGCAACTAAAACTACATTTTCCCTTTGCTTCACAGTACTTCTGGATACATCAACTCACCAGAAAAGGCAAGTAGAATAATTCTTTCTTAATTCATGGATTTAGTTTCCTTTGAGACCTAGTTTAGCCTGATTTCTTTTGTCTCCTTTTGTCTCCACTAACCTTTAGGTGATTCTTCAGAAGAGATGAGCATATATGCAACCTTGTTTAAAGAAAATAACATCACCGGAAAACGGCTCCTACTTCTGGATGAGGAGGACTTAAAGGATATGGGCATCGTCTCTAAGGGACATATAATTCATATAAAGGTATTTCAGACAAGTCACATTGAAAACAGGAATCCATATTCTGTGATTAACAGCAAGCATCATAGTTTAAATACTTGAATAAAAAGACTTCCCAAAGTTTGTCCAGTGGCATAAACTAAATCTGAACTATACAGCAAGTTTTAAAACATTGAAATAGTCAGTCAAAAATCATTTATGAAGCACCTGCTATGCATCAGGTATTATGCTAAGCACTAGAAATACAAGGAAAGATGTTAAAAAAAAAAAAAAAAAAAAAAAAGCCCAACAACAACCCTCAAAACGAAAAATCAGTATCTACTTTCAAGGAGTTCATAGTCTAATGCAGAAAACAGGATGCTAATAACTATACAAATATAAGATAGACACACACACACATACACATACACACACACACACACACACACACACAGGACAGAGAGAGACAGAGAGGAGGAGAAAGAGAGATGGTGTGAAGGAGAGGTTGATGGAAAGGAAGTAACAAATTGTGGGGAATGAGACAGAGAGTAAGAAGTTGAAGTTTATACCTGGGTTGGGAGCCTTGGTGACTTGAAGGATGCTAATGCCTTCAACAATAATAGTAAAGGTAGGAAAAAATAAATATAAGGGGAAAAAATAGCACAGTTCCATAGCTTAACAATTTTGAACTGGAATGGATATCGACATGACACTTCACCTCTACTTACTCAGTTTACTTACAAAGACTTATTCAAGACTATTGCAGAGAGTTTTAGACTTAAACTACTGAAGAGAAGATGCTGGGAAGATGTGGAAGAGGTCAGAAAATTCCACACTCCTCCACAAACAGATAGCATATCACCTCAAAATGAATGTAGAGAGGCTAAAATAAAATAAGCAGTTGTCTTCCTAAGACAACTTGAAAGGACCTTGGGAAAGACAGAACTTTCAGGGATTGAGATTTCTAAAGTTCAGCTACAAAATGTTTTTAAATTACTGAAGCTAAATGAAAAACAGGATCATATAATGAAATGGCACTATATTTGGAATAAGGAATTTTGTTAAAATCTTACTACTTAGAAAAATTATTTTGATTTCTCTGATCCTCAGTTTTTACATCAGACAAATGGAGAGATTGCACTTGTTCATGCCTAAGATCCCATTCTGCCCTAAATCCTATGAGCTAATGAACATTATTGGACATAGGTATTTCTCAAGTGTGTTCTTTAAGAGAACAAAAGAAGACTGCTTTTTTTCCCCAATGGGAGACAGAGAATGGTGTTTAGACAATAGAAAGTTGACTTTCCATCAAGTTCAAATGCCCTCACAGTACTTCCAACAATAAGCCAATATTCTTAAAATTTCTTGTCAGATACTGACAATGACTAGCCTCAATCTCTCTTTCTAGAGAATTTTCCTTCAATGACATAATGAGAACCAGTCCATTTAGATTGGTTTTCTGCATGCTAGATTTGACCAAGGCTTCCCAGTGAAGGTAGCCCCTGAACATAGTCAAAAGAAATTGGCTCTTTTGTATGAGCACATTACAGTTTACAGTGCTAACAAATACACTATTATACAATGCAAAAATTCACCCTCTTTTATCTTATTGGGATAAAGTACAGGCAAATGAGTGTAAATATAAACTTCAAGAAATGAGTCAACAAAGAATTCCAATTTGCTCATCTAGACCTTTTCTGTCAGTCTGTCATAATTAACCATTACTTAATTAAGTCATTCTATATAAAAGTTGTTTTTCTGTATAACAAAGGTCCCAAGTGGAAGTATGTGTGATTGTGTTGTACAAAAGTCCATTCAAAAAGAAATTTTTTTAAAAAATCTTATTCTCATCACCAGTTCTACAACCTCTGTTTAAGAAAAGCATGGAGAGAATAGGAATGTTAATGATTATATCCCCATGATTGCAGAACATTCATGGTTTTGGGTAAGGGAACTTTGCAGGTGGTCCAAACAAGACTCACTAATAGAATCATTATGTTTTTTGTGGATATCAGGTTTGATTGAACAGATTTCACATAAGATGTTAGTGTTGGTTGTTTCTTGGGAGTATGATTTTAGAGGGCAAGAGGAAGGACTTCCATCATCAAAAATGTTAGCTTTATTCTTTGCCATTCTATCATTAGAGACTTACCATCTTCAAAACTCCCCAATTAAAAAAAATGTAAAAATGAATATACTCAAGTGTAACACTTGGACAGAGTGAGTAAAAGGAAGACCCTGATGGGTAGGGATGGATATAGGACCAGCTCTAGAAATCCTAGAGAGGGAAGAGGTAAGCAGGCACTGAAAGATTACTCTGGTAATCAAAATTAGAATCATTGAATTATATAATTTTTAGAGCTAGAAGGGACATGTCATCATTGAGAAGCCTCAAGAGCATGCCTCATGATATAGTAGAAATAGGTTCAAAGTATGTCTCTTCCACATTCTACTTGTGTTAGCTTACACAAATCTCTTAACCTCTCTCTGCCTAAATTTCTTCCTCTGGAAAATAAAGGGGTTGAATCTGTTGGTTCCTGCACAACTCTAAATCTGGGAATCATGATCCTTATTGTATATTTGAGGAAATTGAGTTTGAGCCCTTTTGTCTCAGCCCATCTCACTCTGAGAGGTGGCAAGGGGATCAGAAAGGTTAATCAGAGGGGATATAGATTAATCTACTCAAATGAAAGAGGAAAAGCTAAAGCTATTGCTATTTCTTTTCCTCTAGAACTGTTTTTCTCAGCTTACCCCCAGCTCCCTTCTTTCTCTGTACATTTGAAGCTCCCATGTAGAGGAACAAGCTCTGTGGAATAGGAATTGAACACCCAATAAGTATTCATTACATTGTCAAGTGTCAACAGCTTTCATTTTTCTTAAAAAAAAAAAAAAAGCATCTAATTTTTCCCCCACATTTGATACGTTTTCCTCTCTACATGAATAACAATATGTGCTGTTCACAGAAAAACTGAATTACATCTGATAAGTATAAAAAATTCTTTAGCAATCCTTTGTGTTTCTTCAGGGGAGGGAGCTTTGGACATATCCACATGAAAGTCCTTAAAATACAATAAGCTATTTAATGGAATTTGAGCCTTAGTAAATAGTCACTGATGCGATGTTCATACACATTATTGTTTTTCTCCCTGTTTTGCAGCCTGCATACACCAAGCAGAAACCTGACTGATCACAGTTAACCTGACAGTACCTGCAAGAATAATTTATTTTTAAGCTTTATATTGCCTGTCCTTGGTACATCTTCATGTTTTATTAACTAAGTGTGAACCACGCATTCTCTCTTTGGGATAAAGTGATACTGGGAACTCCCAATTAGGAAATAGATATCTTTATGACTTATATGCTTAGACAAATACTTAAAGTACTGGAAGGTTAAGTCACTTGCCCCAGATTACAGAGATTAATATAAGGGACTTGCATGAATCCTGTTCCTCATAGCAATGAAGTCAGTTTTTTATCAACTGTATCACATTATCTATCTCTTTGGATACTACTTTGAATAATAAGATACATTACATTAAATGTTTCTTGAAAGTAAGATGTGTTGAATGTGAGATTCCCTACGGAATTAGGGTTCTCATGAAAGTCTTTGGTCTTTATATGCATTATTGCTTTTAATCATAATCTTATTACTGTAGGATCCTGAGTAACAAGCACATGATTAATTTGATTACTTTTAATTTTTTTTTACAGTCAGCCATTGAGAAATTAACAAATGATTACCTCAATTTATTTCACTTTCCACCACTAATGAAGGTGAGTTAAATCTTTCCTTGTTAAAAATCTTGTCAAGTCAGCAAACATTTATCAAGCACTATTGTATACTAAGTCAGGCAATGGTTTAAGAGCTAGGGATACAAAGACAGATAAAAGTCAGTGTCTGCTTTCAAGGTAGTCACAGCCTAAGAGAGGGAGGGATGTACAAACAAGATATATACTATATAATTTGGAGATATTCAGCAGAAAAAATGTAGTAACATTAAGAGGGTTCAGAAAAGAGTTGTGTAAAATTTAGATTTTAGCAGAAATTTGAAGAAAGTCAAGAGACAGAGATAACAAGGGAAAAAAATCCAAGCATGGAGGATGTAATTGAATGTCTGCTTTCAAGGTAGTCACAGCCTAAGAGAGGGAGGGATGTACAAACAAGATATATACTATATAATTTGGAGATATTCAGCAGAAAAAATGTAGTAACATTAAGAGGGTTCAGAAAAGAGTTCTGTAAAATTTAGATTTTAGCAGAAATTTGAAGAAAGTCAAGAGACAGAGATAACAAGGGAAAAAAATCCAAGCATGGAGGATGTAATTGAAAATGCCTAAAGTCAGGAAATGGAGTGTCTTTTAAGAGGAACAGCAGAGACCTGAAGGTGTACCTACAGTTACTGACCCAGGAAACACTTGGAACCTGTGCACCTGTCACATGCACTCCTCAATCTGTAGAAGTTTGTTTGAAGTCTTATCAGACTAACCACGGTGGGAAAAAGTTCTCTCTATTAAACAAAAGGCTCTTTGAGTGAAGTTTAAAAGTTTGTCATTAAAATACTCTCGACACCTGCAGGTTAAAAGATTAACACAATATTCATGATAAGCAGAACATATCTGGATTTATGAAATCTAAGCATTAATTCTTATAGTTAAGGACGTTGGCCTCCCATCTTGCTGCAGGAGGCCTTAGCCAGATATCCAGGTTCCTGAAAGAAATCTCACAAAAGGTTCCTAGAGCATCACTTGCTCTGGTACTTGTGGCATTATCTCATTCTTGTTATTTTGAATACTGTCAGCCAGATATGTCACTTTTTAGTTTAAAGCCTGCCCTGTTGCATAAATGTGCCAAAAGCAAACACATACTTTGCAGAAAAATCTTGTTGAGAGAGAGGTGCTGAAAGCTCTTTGCTCTGGTTCCCTAAAGACCCTCTGTTTTCCATGCTAACATTCTGATAATTTCACTTGGGAAACTCTCACTAAGTTCAGAGTGTTTTACCATTCTACTGTGTTTTTTCTGGCTACTACATAACAGGTAAATGGAAATAAATGCCTTGAACCTTAAGTCACACAATGCAGATCAGTATGCTAACTACATCCCTGCTGGCAAATGAAGTTCTTAGTTTTTTCTCTGAAAAATAAGAAAGTGACATTCACCTTCAAACATGAGAGCATAAATTTTGCCAGAGTCTCAAAAACTTAGAATATGTCACTTCCCTTGCATTGTATAACTGAATTTCTAGGGAATTCTAATAATAGTGAATTAACAGACCAAAAAAGAAATCTTTGCTAAATTAGGGGAACATTTCCTTCCCTCAAGGTACAAAAGTACAAAACAACAACCCCAGATTATGTGGTTCTTTCTGCCTTATATTTTAGGATTCAGCAGGTGAACTAGAAGAAAATGAAGAAAAAGTTGTAAACCTTGAACTTGTTTTTGGTTTTCACTTGAAGCCAGGGACAGGCCCAGAGGTAAAATAAATTCTTTTTTTGTTTTTAAGTTTTGTTGACATCTTTATATTTTACATCTTGGGAATTTCCTGGCATACTTGCTCCTTTCCCCAGCTTTCAATAAATTATTCCTCATAACAAAGAAAAGCAGTGAGGCAAAAACCTACTGATGAAATTACTGTATCTGATAGCACATGCAGCATTCCACGACCTGCACCTCCTACTTCCTTACTATGAGGGGGAAATTGTTTTGTCTTCTCTTCTCAGAGACCAGGATTGATTATTTTAATTCGTCTGAGTACAACTGCCTTTTGGTGTTATTTTGGTTTATATTATTGTACTCAGTGTTTTATGGTTCTCCTTGTTCCACTTATTTCAATCTCCCTCAGTCATTATTTCTCTTGGGCAAAATAATATTTTACCATAAAATTCCAATTTGTTCAGCCATCCTTCATATGAACACTTATCTTGTTTCTGGGAGAGGTGGAGGGGAGCTTGTTTGTTTTTGTTATTGTTTTTTGTTTTATTTTATTTTTTGCTACTACAAAACATAATGATAGGGATATTTACATTTTCTTTTTCTTTGACCTCAGTGGTACTCAAATATTTCAAACCATGTGGATGCTTTTAAATTTACTTTATTCCATTTGTATTTGTTTGAGATTTCCTTTATTTCCCTAATCTATAAATTTTTCTGCCCTTCAATAAGGGACTTAGCTATGTTCTAAATTAATATAAAATTATTAAGTTAATATAATATTATTAAGTTAATAAACAAATTTCCCAGCTGAAAAATTGTTGATCTTATTAACTGCCTCTGGGAACAGATTTTAAGGTTTTCCCTCATACCCACAATACAGAAAATAAGTTAATATTTAGTATGGGGTGAATTTTTGTAGTATATTTTTCTGACTCCCATTTTTCTTAGAATACTTTATAATAAAGAAAGTTAAGTAATAGAACTAAATTGTGTAGAAATTTATCTTAATGTCAACATTCCAAATTCAAGACATCTTTGTAATGCTGGTATTGGAGAAATATAGAGAAAATACCATATTACAAGGTAATATGTTACATGGTAACATATCTAAAGCCCATGTTACAACTAACCATGTTAAATCAGGTTTTTCTCTGTGTCATCATTTATTTATTTGATAAACATTTTTTTAACAGCCTACTGTGTGCAATTCTCAGTGTGAGGCAGTTTTTACAAGACTTTTCTGGTTCCTCCTAAATGCTAGTGCCTTGGAAATTAGGAAAATGGCAGTACCATCAAGAGAAGTAGAAAAGTTAAAAGGAAGGACAGGTTTGTCCATAATGAGTTTGAAATGTGGTTGAAATACCTAAGGCCAAATGTCTAGGGAGCAGTTGGTTATGTGGAAATGAAACAGGGAGAAGCCAGTTCTAGAATCACAATTTGAGAAGTGATCAATATTGAAAAGAGCATTAAAACCATAACAATTAGTCTAAAAATGAAGAAGACTGAGAAGGTGTCATTTAAAAGCTATGGTAATCCCATAATAGAGAACAGACTCACAAAAGATAAGAAAGGATATAAATGAACTGGAGAAAGGGTTAGCATTGTCAAATATAGCAGAAAATTCAGAGAGGATTGTAAAGGGTTGAGGAATTCAGAGTTAGCAAGCACAGAGTAATTTTTCTAAAAATTCCAAAGTAAAGGAAGAGAACCTAGATAATAGCTCAAGAATTAGCAGGACTAATAAATCTTGTTTTACCCTTTTTTTGCTTTTTAAAAAATTTTTGCTATGTTTTGTTTTTGAGACATGGGAAAACAATTTGAAAATGATAGAGAAAGGTCATGGGGTTACAATAAGCTACAGAGAAAAATACCCTGGATTTAAAGTGAAAGAAGCTAGATTCACAAGCTGGCTCTTCTCCTTGTTATTGATTAGAAAATCAATTTAATTTCCTGGGACTCAGTTTCTTCATTTGTAAAAAGAAATGGTTTATGGATTCAATGACCTTTGAGATACCTTAGGATTCAAAATCCAATGAATTTCTATCATTCAAATCAAGTAGAATAAACATTAAGTGCCCACTAAGTGAAGTGGATAGATAGGGTGCCCCAGCCTAGAATCAAGAAGACTCATCTTTCTGAGTTCAAATCTGGCCTCAGGCATTTATTAGCTGTGTGATCCAAGGCAAGTCATTTAATTCTTTTTTATCACAGTTTCCTCCTCTATAAAATGAGCTGGAGAAAGAAATAGCAAATAACTCTAGTATCTCTACCAAGAGAAAGCCAAATGAGGTCACAAAGAGTTAGAAACAACTGAATGACTAAACAACATCAAAATTGTCAGCACAGAAAACAGCAAATAATCCAGTTTTACTGAAACAGAATGTGTAAAGGGAAATTATATGACATAAGGCTGAAAATATAAATTAAAGTAGATTTTAGAGGGCGTTAAGTGTTGAGATTAGGATTTTTGTATTTTGTCTTCAGGACAATAAGGAGCCACTGAAGTTTTGTTGTTGTTGTTGTTGTTTGTTTTTGTTTTTGTTTTATATATATATATATATATATATATATATATATATATAAAGGGAATGGGAGGAATAATCTGTGTTTTAGGAATATCAATTCCATAGGGATAAAATGAAAACCCGAGTGTCTAGCCAACTTTCAGATGACATTTATTTCAGGCTGCTCCTTGTAATAAATGATTAATGTGAGTGATCAAAAATTGTTGTGATTGGGTCATGACTTAAGAATTGTAAAATATTTGTCCCGGATTACTTTCAGTGTTTGTGGTGTTAGTGCTAACTTCTCCTTGAAAGGCTATTAACTTTTCTACTGACAGGAATTGTCTGTTCTTTTGCCATGATTTTGGTTAAGCAAAACTTGGCCCACAAATAAGATTCCACAGATAGACAGAACAGATAGACAGATATTCCAACTGAGGGAATGCTTTCAATTAATTTTTTTTCAAAAGTATCTTTTATCAGCAACATCTACACCAAAAGGAAGCCAGATACATGACATTTCTTATACCTTCTCTCATTTGAAGGTATCAGGAATAATTGTCACAAAAGCCCATAAAGAGCAAGAGAGCTTCAACAAGGGTCTATGGACTCTTTTATTAGCCTGGAACTGGAATCTCCATGACACTAGAAAGAGGAAGGGTGTACAATGATATAGGGGTCATAGATTTCATGGAGTTAAAAAACTTGAATAGAAAAAAAAATATGTGTGTGTGTATATGTATGTGTGTGTGTATACACACATATTTGTTAGGTTATAACTGAAATTTAATATTTCCTTCAATTATGAATTTTTTATAAAAGATTTTCTTTTTTTTCTGAGAAGGGGTGCATGGATTTCACCAGAATGCCCCAAATTTCCATGAAACAAAAAAGATTAAGCCCCTGCTCTAAAGATTACATTTTACTGCTATTTGTTTATATACTAGGCAAGGCTCCACTTCATTTTTTAAGCCTTTTGTGACACTCTTTGTATAGTTTACATGGTAAAAAAGAAAGAAAGAAAAACTTTCCTCATATTACTCTTGTCAGTGCAAAAATTTAAAACTTTAACTCATAAATTAATTTTCTATGAGGAAAGCAATGGATTGGCCAATTATGATATGGGAAAAAGTAAAGATGAAAGTTTTTTTTTCAATAATACTAGGAAAATATTATTGATTCAAGTATCTACTCTTGATTATCTATGTATGAACTTTATATATTATTGTATATATGTATGAATTTTATATAATATTTTATATATGTATAAATTTTATATTTTAATAATGCCTGAATTCTTGTGTCCTACTGCCACGTTTTCCACTTCCTAACCAATTAAATTGAATTAATTCTTCCAGTGCACTTCCATGGCAGTGCAAGATAAGGAATTAAAAGGGGAAAATTTTAGACAATAAACATATTTACATATTCTACCTATTATTCTCTTTTATTTCTCAACTAAGATTTGCCATCATAGATTCCAGTTTTTCTATTCTATGCATTATTTTTGCTGCACAGGCCATAATTTTTGCTCTTATTTCTTATTTCTCTTTTGAATCATTCAGGAATATTGTACTGTATTTTCCTGTTCTCGTATTCCATAGCATCCTCTGTTTTATCAATTGCCGAATCATTTTCCTCTCTTTTGCAATATTTATTTATAGATGCCTGAATTAATTTCTGGAGGCCATATTTCCTTTCCTTCTTTTGTTAATATCTTCCCTGAAGATTTATCTACTAATGCTTAAGATCTTTGAGCTTTCTTCTTCCTGAAATTTTGGTAATTTCAGCCTCCCTTTCCACCCCAATTTTCCTTTATTTACTTTATGACTGAGCCTTCTGAAAGTGATTTCTTTGGGGACTGGATCTCAAAGCATCTTAATCTCTTTCTATGCTGAGCAATTAATTATTTACCAGTCTGGGTCTCTTACCCAAGTAACTTTTGGTTTGTCAGAACTAGCTCTAGCTAGCTATGCTCTTTCCCTCAGGTGTAGAATAATGATACACAGCCCCCACATACAAAGACACAAAGGGTGTCCTGTCCTGGTGAGCTGTCCTCCCACTCCTTCTGTTCCTCAGTTCTCTGGTCCAACACCTACAATTCAGAGCTTTGCAGTACTGTTCTCTCTGGCACTGAAAATGTAAAGCTTTGCAGCTTTGAGGCTACAGGGCTGCAACACAGTAGGCTTTTGATACTGAAGGGCTGCAGCCATGCTGGCTGTCACAATGGAGCAAACTTTTACATGCAGGAGCTGGGATAGCCAAGGCAGTGAAAAGAGGGAAGATACACTGGGGCAAAGAAGTGGGTTTTGTTATGAATTCGTGTCAGATTCTTAGATCTTCAAGTGCAGTCTTGCTACAAGGTAAGTGGAAGGTGGGGGAGGACTACTGAATGACTTTTGGAATCCCTCAGCATTAATTCATGGCTTTGAAGGTAGATTTTTTCTTTCATTTCTTAAGGACTTGTGGTATCCTAAATCATGGAGATAGCTGAAACTGCTTTGCTTTGGCACCTAATTTGTTTTGGAGAGTTTCAAGAGGTCATAGATGTCAGAGAAAATATCCAGTCCTCCATCTTGTTGCTCACATAACTGAAAAGTCTAAGACATAAAATATCAATGTGAGTGAAAAAATGAATCTGAATTGATCAAGCTATCCTACTACTCCATTTCCCTGATCATTGACTTTCTTAATCTTTCACTCTCTGAAACTCAGATATTATTGTTCATAAGAAAAACTTTCTGTTATTCTAATATCCATGGGAATGATTCTTTGCATTAATTAATTAATTAACAAGCCTTTGCCAAGACTTGGTTTTTGCAGCAAATTTTACTATGCCTCAGTGAAAAAAGATATAGTTAGAAATAAAAGATAAAGACCTATATCTCTTGAGAAACTTAAAATATAGTTTGGGAAACAGAGCATTCTTTGACTCCTCCCCACTCTCATATTACCAAATCATAGCATTTCCGTCTTCATATTTTTCCTGCACATCTCCTATTTACTACTGACAAAGACAATGTTCTAGGAAGGCTTTTATCAACTCTCAATTGTACCATTGTTATAACTTTTCAAGGAGTCTCCCTCCTCAAGTCTTTTCCCCACTCCAGTCTATTCTATAATCAGCTTCCAATGTGATTTTTTTCTAACTGATGATTATGATCCAAACTAAGGTTTGATAATAGCAAAGTGGAGGAAATGATATACTATGATTGTAAAAAGGATCAATAAGACACTCTAGCACACTGAAAATTTCCTATCACTGGGTCTTCAAGTGGAGACTATATAACCACATGTCAGAAATTATGCAGATGGAATTATTGCTTCAAGTATATTCTGAATCATATCACCTCATAACTCTGGAATTCTATGATTTAACAGATAGTTTGTAGATTAAAAAATAAAAATAACT
This sequence comes from Sarcophilus harrisii, assembly GCF_902635505.1. NCBI lineage: Eukaryota > Metazoa > Chordata > Mammalia > Dasyuromorphia > Dasyuridae > Sarcophilus > Sarcophilus harrisii. The sequence continues at coordinate 400,036,399 of NC_045428.1, read as the reverse complement.
TAGGTTCCAGGGATTTTTTTTTCCACTAGATCCAAAGTCCTTCATAAATTTAGTCTCCTTTAATCCCATGCACTTTGGTTTAATCTTTAAAGGTAAAAACTTCATCAAGATATATTTTAGAGATATCCTCTATAAGGATCATCCTTAACAAGAAAATTCAGTAATGGAATTTCTGAGTCAAAGAGAATGGACATTTTAGTCATTTCATTTAGATAATTCCAAATTGCTTTCCAAAATGGTAATATCAACTCATATCTCCACCAACAAAGCATCAATATATCTATCTTATTCCAGTCCTTCCAACACTGAATTTTTGTCATCATGCCAATTTGTAAGATGGGATATTAAAACCTCAGGGTTGTTTTGATTTGAATTTCTCTTATTTTTAGTGATTTAGAGCATTCTTTTACGTGATTGTTAATACTTAGAAATTTTTCTTGTGAGACATATTCTTTTGTTTGTGCCTATTTATCTATTGGGAAATAATCATTATATTATATATATGCATATACATACACACATATACAAATATATTAATTATTCATGTGCCTTAGATTCCAAACTCTTACCTGAGAAATTTAATATAATTTTTTTTTCTCATTTGACCACTTTTCCTCTTATCTTAGGTTTATTTTGTCTATGTAGAAGCCTTTCAATTTTACACAAACAAAGTTATTGTAATTTTTTGTAATTGCCTCTATCTCTTGTTTGGCTAAGAATGCATCTCCTACCCACAGCTATAAGAGATATATGATCATGATCTGCTTTCTTCTAATTTTTTATAGCATGATCTTTAATAGTAATAATATTAATAATAATAATAAAATAATAGTAAAATAGTAAGACCATGTATTTATTTCAACTTAGTATATATATATAAGTTGTTGCTCTAAATCTAAATTCTGTCTGACTGCTTTCCTGTTTTCCCAGCAATTTTTATCAAATGAGTTACTTCTTAACTAATTGTTTTTTGGTTTATTGAACACTGGGTTATTGAATTCAGTTATTTCTGATCTTCCATTGTTTAGTTTGTTCTATTGATTTTCTATTTTTTTTAACCAATACAAATGGTTTTGATAATTGCTGCTTTATAATATACTTTGACATCTGGAATTGTTATTTTCCCTTTGTCCCTCCCCATTTTCATCATTTTCCTTTACATGCTTGATTTTTTTGTTTTTTTCCAAATGAAATTTGTTATCATTTTATCAAGTTCTACAAGGTAATCCTTTGATAATTAAATTAGCATAATGTTAAAAGTATGAATTTACTCTATTGGTATTGTCATCCTTATTATATAAGAACAACCCAGCTATGAACCTTGACTATTCCACCAGCTATTTAAATTGTTTTTTATTTCTTTATTAAATGAATATATTAAAATTTAAAATTTTTTGTGTGTCTTGGTACCTTGATTCCCCAGATATTTTGTGAATTGTTTGTTATATGGAATAAGATTTCTTTTTCTATTATTACATCTTGGATTTTGTTATTATTATATCAAAATGCAATTGATTTTGGAGGATTTGTTTTGTAGCCTGGAACTTTAATGAAACTCTTAATTGTTTTGATTAGTATCTTTGCCGGTAGTAATTTTCATATAATTAAAAATATAGTCTTATCTCATAGATACCTATCTTCATGCCTTTAATTTGTTTTTCTTATTGCTATTGTTAGCATTTCTAAAACATCAAATAATAGTGGAAAAAGTAAGCACCCTCATTTTATTCTCATGTTTGTTGGAAAAAATTCTAGTGTAGCCCCATTGCATATGATGCTTGCTTTTGGTTTTTAGTCATATACATTTTATGACATTTTTTAAAGTTCCCTTTATACCTAAACTTTGCCATTTTTAGCATAAATGACTGTATTATTTTATGAAAGGCTTTTTATGAATCTATTAAGATAACATGGTTTTTCTCTACTTTTTTTTTTTAACAAAGTATATTTCCTCACCAGACTTTTTACTTGCATTAATATCAGTGAATATTACCAATGGATGTTTTAACAGAAGATAGGGTTAAATCAACAGCTCTCAAAATATGATTCATTTCTCCCTAGGACTTGCTAGAACCTTTCCAGAGAGTCTGTAAGGTTGAAATTATTTCATTTAAAAAAAATTCATTTCTAATATGGTAAATGTTCACATGTAAATAAAAGCTCATCGGAAAAAGGGAACAAATATCTATTAAGTGACTGCTATATTCCAAAGAAATGCTTTACAAACATTATTCCATTTGATTGTCACAACCATAAATTGTGACATTACCAGAGTCCACATTAACAAGTAGTGACTAAGACCAGATCTGAATTTAGATCTTGCTCATTCCAAGTCCAGAATTCTATCTACTCTATCCCTTAGCTATCTCACTGGGGTCTTCAATAATTTTTAAGAGTGTAAAGTATTCCTGAGATCAAAAAGTCTGAGAATTGGTGAGTTAACCTGCTCGTTGCTGTGTATAAGGCGACCATGTAAACTGTTGTCTAAACAAACTACTCGTGTTTTAACTACTTGGTTTAAGTTTTAACTACATGAAATAGTTCTCTAAATGCAGTTTGATCTGGCTTTTTACCTATTAAGCTCTGTTTATCTTGGCCCTCAAATTTTGGAAAAAATGCTCCAAATTTCAAAAGAAACAATACTTATACAAAATGTGGAATTAAAATTTTTTAAATTGTTATTGTTTCTACGTTGCTGTCATTTCCTAATTATTCCCTTGTTCCTACTAGTATTTTTCTTTGCAACAAAGAAATAGTTAAGCAAAACAAATCAATACATTGACCTTGTCTGAAAATGTTTACCCCATTCTATGCCTATGCCTTTTTGCCAAACAAGAGAAAGTGTGCTTCATTCTCAATTTTCTGAAGTTATAGTTGATATCTCCATTAATCAGATCTAATCTAAAGTTTTCTAGTATTGTTTTTTTTTTTTTACATTATTGTGGTCACTAAATAAATTGTCCTCCTTATTTTTGCTTATCTCACATTGAATCAATTAGTACAATTCTTGCCAATTTTTTTTTTTTGAATTCTTTATATTCATTGTTCTTAAAGGCATGGAGAATCTGTTACATCTGTTGCCATCCCCAAAACAAGAGACAAGAACTTACCTGAATCCTCACAAACTGATACTTAAGAGAATTCATCCACCATTTATTAAAGAGCTACTACATGAAAGAGTTACATTGGGTGCCAGGAAAACAAAGAAAAAAAAATTAAAACTCTGATCTCCCAAATGCTTACTTTCTGCTTTCAATCATATCTAATTACTCTTCATGCTTTTATTTGGGATTTTCTTGAAAGAGATAGATACTGAAATGGTTTGCCATTTCCTTTTCCAGCTCATTTTTAACTGGAATTTAAACTGAGGAAACTGAGGAAACTGAAACAAACAATTTGCCCAGAGTTATACAGCTAGTAAATATCAAAAGCCAGATTTGAACTCAAAAAATGAGCCTTCCTGACTCTAATACCAGCATTCTATCCACTAAGCCACCTTTTAGACTTATGATGACCTGATCCTTCAAAGCTCTCCCTATCCACAGAACTCTTGTTGGCAAAGGAAAAGAATAGAGTAGGCAGTTTTTCAAGTTTCTATGATACAGTCATATCTTCCTGGCCATTTCGCCTTTTAAAAAAAAGTTACAGTAAAATTAAAATGTACAATAATTGTGATTAAAAATTACTTGCAGTAGTAGTAGTATTTAAAGTAATATAATAATTAAATTAAAAAATAGTGGAGTAATGGTGACCATTGGGGAAAATATAGCACTAATATTTTAATATCATATTTTCTCTTAGCTTTGGATATCAGATACCAATTTCCCTCTATCATAAATAAACCATTTTGGCAATTGGGGAAAATTGCTTCCTTTTCCTTCCTAAAGTAAACAAAGTACATAGCACCTGACTTCCTTGAATATCAGTTACCCATCAGTTAAAATGAAGGAGTTAGACTGGGTTGTTCTCAAAGATTTCTTCCAATTATTAATTTTGACTCCATATATGTTCAACTAAACAGAAACTTATCAAGTGTCTAAGGTGTTATCAATACCTGTGCTAGATTCTGAGAAATATACATTCAACAATAGAATTTCTTTTAAGATATATTTGCTAATACCTAGGAGGTACAATGTGATGGACTATGTCTGGTAGGACATAAGTTAAGAAGACAAGTTATCTGATCTCCAAGAACTTAAAATCCAAGAGGAGAAAATAGAACATACAGACAAATAAATGTAATACAAATTAGAATGTGATATAGGTAGTACAAAGAAGTCAGATGTCCAGATAAGGAAGAAATAATTTCCATTTGAGAGAATCAAGAAGGGCTAACTGAGGAATGAATTTTGGTGGAAGGACATATGCAAGTGAGATGATAGTACTCTGCTTAATGGGAATTCATAACTATCACATGGAAGAAAGGCTAGATTTGTTATTGTATTGCTTGATGTGTCTAGAGGAGGGGGAAGAAAGGAGAGAGGGAGAAAAATTTGGAACACAAGGTTTTGCAGGGGTGAATGTTGGAAACTATGGATGTATTTGGAAAAATAAGGTGCTATTATTAAAAAAAAAAAAAAGAAAGAAAAGAAAAAATGTAAACTCCTTGGGGAGCTATGTAATGGGAAGTGGAGATTCACATTCTATAATTTATGTAACACCCAATTAATGAAGAATTGGAAGAGGGATTTGCTCTTCAGAATAGGAAATAAAACACCGTCTTTGTGGTTCCTAAAGTTTGTCTGCTAACCTAGGCACTCATTCTTGCAAGAATGTAAAATAAATCCTTTCAATAAATCCTTTCAAAATAAATCATTCAAAAAGGAAAGAAGGAAGGAAGTGGGAAGGAAGGAAGGAAGGAACAAAGGGAGGGAGGGAAGAAGGGAGGAAGGATATTGTAATCGGCTGAAGCTCGAGTTGATGCACTGAGGTCCCAAGCACATGAGGCTAAATAGTAATTGGACCATACTCTACTAATATATATGCTTGGGGAAAGAATGGCCCCCGCCCACTTTCTGTGCAAGTCCTGATGTGTGGTATAGGAAATGACGATTTTAGTGGGTGGAGGCAGAGGGACAGGAAGGGAAGCGGGGAGAGAAGGCTGGCTGGCTTCTGATCTGGCTGGCTTCTGGTCTGGCTGGCTTCTTGACTCAGTTGCACGCATTGCTATTGCAAATTCCCCTTTACCTTCAATCCTTCTTCACCTCTACTGAGAATAAAGATTGAAGATTTTCCCTTAATCTGAATTCCTGACTCCAGCTGATTTTAAAATACGTGGTCATCACAGGATATATATATGGTATAAGTAAAAAAAATATATATATATATATATATGTATATATATGTGGTCATCACAGGATATATATATGGTATAAGTAAAATATATATATATATATATATATATATATATATATATATATATATATATATATATATCACAACTAACTCAATCCTTATAATTAGAGCTAACCACAAATAGATTAGCTGCCTCAAGAGGTGGTTGTTTCCCTCCATTAGGTTTCTTTAAGCAAAGGCTTAATGACCACTGGTCCAGGGTGAGAGACTTTAGGGAGGTACAGATTGAATTAGCACTTCCTGAGGTTCCTCTGACTCTGGCATTCTATGATTCATGTGAAGATATCCTGTTCACAAGGATGTGCTGGAGTCAACTCTTACCAGCTCAAAACACTCAGTTGTTAAATTTTCAGTTTAAGCATAACAAAAACAATAAATATTATAAATCATGGCCCGATATATTGTTTTAGTGATTGCATATTAATACTTTTTTTGAGGGAAATATGGCTGTTAAACATTTATCCCTACTTTAGACAATTGGAAATAGAGTTCAAGATCAATACTGGAATCAGGAAGCCCTGAGTTCAGATATAGCTTCAGATACTTAGTAGCTGTATAATTGGGACAAATCACTTAACCTTGTTTGCCTTAGTTTCCCCACCTGTAAAAGGAGCTGGAGAAGGAAATGGCAAACTATTACAATGTCTTTGCCAAGAAAACTCCAAATGAGGTCACAAAAAATCAGACACAATTGGGCAATAACAACAAAAGCTTAATACAAAGGTATAAAAAATGTAACATTTGTCCTTGTGGAGTTTACAATCTAATAGGGTACACAAATGGATAAAAAAAAAAAATAGAACATGATACATGCCTATGAGAATAACTAATGAGTGTTTTTAAAAAGAGAAAAAAATTAAGAGAGAAAAAAAATTCATGAATTGAGGTAAAGAGGAGACAGAAGAAAGAAGAAAATTGTGAGAAATTTAGACTCTTTCCTTCAAAGAGTTTCAGCTGCTTTCTTATTAGCTCAATTTTGTAAATAAATAGATGAATGGAAGCACAGGGAAGCAAAATAACTTTGTCAAGGTGTCCTAACAGAACTTTTAAAATCTCCTATGTTCCCAAATTTTGTGCTCAGTGCAAGGATAGAGAAATATGATTATCATCATTTTCAAATGAGGAGGAAAAAAACTAGGGCCTTGGCCTTTTGCATTACAGTATGCTACCAAGAACTGCCTATTTTCTACTCCTATTTGAACTTGATGGGAGAATTCACCTATAGGCTAAAATTCTTATTGGTAAGAAATAAATAGAAAATCAACAAGAATGAGCTCTTCCTATTCACTAAACAATAATATCATTAAAACAGGGTTTTTTTTTTTTTTTTAAACTTATATACTATGTTGTGTGATGATAGTTTTAACAATGTGCAAATTCTCTAAAATAGAATTGAAATCCCTTGGTTCTTTCTCAACCAGAAGTTTTCATGTGCCAGATCTGTTAATATGTTTATTTGCCAAAATATCCTCCTCCTCTAAAAGTAGGATGTTAATTGGAGACATCTTTTTGGTTTGTTTTTTTTTAAAGATGCTTGAGATATTCTTTTGTATTCTATCTACCTTGGGATAGCAAGCACATTTTTAACTATTAACTCTGATCAAATAAATTACGGGAAAGTAAAATTCATCATCTTCTCATCCTTTGCATGAAATGTATTTTGTTGATCCGAACACTCTAGATCTTTTGTTCTGGTTTCACATAAAGAATGCTCTACATTCAGTAATCTGGGACTTTTGCTTTAGTGCCAAAGAGTCTAAAGGAAAAGAGTCTAAATAGGAAAGGAAAAAGGAAATTACCTTTATCCTCTTACTCTTTTTCCTAATCTAACCAGTAAGGAATATTCACCCTCAAATTGCTAAAAAAAAAAAAAAAAATAATAATAATAATAATACAAACTGTCAACTCACCTAGCCAGTTCTCATCAAGACCTTTCCAAGGCATAAAGATTCAAGAAGAATTTTCTGAAGGAGCCATTTTTAGATTATTCATTCTCTTTAAGACAGTTTTGAGTTATTAAATACTTTCTCCCATATTTTTTCCCTTAGTATATGTCCCCTGCAGCCATTTAGAATAAAGGAAAGCTGATAGCAACTACTTTACTCACTTAGAAAATTAAATTGATCCTAGTGTTCTAGCTTACAGATTGAAGTGGAGGAAAAAAGAAAAGTTAAATTAACACCCCTTCTTCCTACATTTCCTTAAGCCATGGGCAACAATGGTCCCTGTGTCTGATCCATCTCAGCACAAACTAAGCAACATTTCAGGTCTGTAGAGGAAAAAGTACTTCGAAAAGATCATAGGATTATAGATTTAGGCCTGAAAGCTTTCTGTTCCCACTTAATCAGAAGCAAGCAGAATTAAAACAAAAGAAGTTTTAAATGTCAATGCTTCATTAATTTTTTCCCTCTACTCCTTTTTCCTTTCCTCACCTACTGTCTATATACTTCAAGCACAATGGTTAAACTCTGGGCATTCTAAGTAACTGAGTAGCCCCATTCATCATGTTTTTCACCTCTGAGTTAAAAATGCTGCTTTTTTTTCAAGTATTATTTATTCATGCAGTTCCTCAGACCTTTTATTATGTTACTTACAAAATGTTGAGCTTAATCAATTTAATTGAAGATCTGTCCTTTTCTCAAAATATTAAAATACCTATAAATTTCCTAGAATCTCAAGTAGGTCTCTTTTCTGTAATATAATTTTTATAGAAGGGTAGATTCACATGAATAAAATAATTCACAGAATAAAATAACAGGGAGAAAAGAAAAGGATTTTGTATAAAATTTTTTTAAAAGAAACAAAAAGAAAACCACTGGACACTATTTGTAAATTTCAAAACTGCTAATTTTTTTCATATGAAGCATCTCTTTTACATTGAAAATTTTGCATAATGAAACTTACTGTTTTTTTATTATTCAGTCATTTCAGTTCAGTCCAACTCTTTGGGACCCTATTTGAAGTTTTCTTGGCAAATATACTGAAGTGGCTTGCCATTTCTTCTCCAATACATTTTATAAATGAAGAAGTGAGACAAACAGGGTTGAGTGACTTTCTTCTGGGGGTCACCACAATGTCTGAGGTTGAATTTGAACTCAGGTCTGCCTGACTCCAGGACCAGCATTTTATACCCTTTCCCACCTAACTGTCCTTGGTTGACATTAAGACTGTATTTTAGAAATATCATAGATATCTTTCTAAGACAGAACTCCCATGAAAATTACATGTTTTAATTGATCAACAAAGAAAAAACACAGTTCAGAAGATTTTGTAACCTATGGAGTTTACTTTCTTTACTTAAAAAAATTGAAACTATATAGTTTTGTCAATACTGCTTGTTGTAGCTTGTTAAAGTCAGATAGTTATCTCTCCTACCAAGAATAGTATTGGGTTCAAAAAATAGCCTGTTTTGAATGCTGGTTGAATTCTATCAACAATTTAAATTCTGTCTGAGATAACTGAGAAATATATTGCAAAAAAAAAGATTTAATTAAATTACAAGAGCATATCTATAGATTATTAGCTATTATGTTTATGTTCTACTTTGACCTCCAACAAATTCCTACTCTTATGATTCACTGCGGTTTGGAAGTAACCCTAGATTCTTGCAGCCCATGCTAGGGGAATGCATGTATCCATCAAGTCCCACCAAGCTGGAAAGATTAGAGGGCAGGCTCCCTGATGTGTCCATCATCTAAGTATCTATGTTAGAACATCAGGAGGTTGTCAACAGCAACTCATGAAACCTTCTACTGAAAGATGGATGGTCACCTGCACCAGTGGAAGCAGACAGTCCCCACAGGGTTGAAATTGCAGATCTTTTGAAATACTGAAATATAAATAATACTGGCGTTATATTTATACCCAGGAGAGCTCACAGGAGCTCAGCAGGGGTGGGGAAAGAATATCTCAAAGGCTGCCATGTTCAACTCTTACTTGAGTGAAAAAAAAAAAGAAAAAACCTCATCAGTTCTAAGCGGTCATCCTTCATTTACCTGAAGACCTCTCATAAAAAAGGAACTCACAGTGTTCCAAGGCTGCCCTTTCTATTTTGTATAACTAATTGTTGAAAAGGTTTGTTTTGTTTTTCTGACATCCAAATTTAAATCAGCCTCACTGCTATTTCTGTCTTTCTAAATACCTACTTCTTCTTTTTTTTTAATTTATTTTTCCCCCTGAGGCAATTGGGGTTAAGTGACTTGCCCAGGGTCACACAGCCAGTAAGTGTTAAGTATCTGAGACCACATTTGAACTCAGGTTCTCCTGACTTCAGGGCTGGTGCTCTATTCACTGTGCCCCCTAGCTGCCCGTAATACCTACTTCTTCCCTATGGTAACAAGAAGAATAAATCTAATCCCATATTCCTTCATATGTTTGAAGACAACATTCTAAGTCTTTAGTTCTCTTTGAAAATTATAATAATAATAATAATAACCAACATTCACGTAGTGTTTGTTAAGTTTTGCAGAGTTATGTACATATATAGTAGAGTCTTACAAAATCATCAGCAATCCTGTGAGGTAGATGCTGTCATCATCTCTATGTTACCTCCACTTCTTCAAGCTACCGCCTTGCTAAACAAGTCCATTTCCTTCCAGATCATTGGCAGAATGATTTTAAGACTTAAACCATATTTGTCATTTTCTTTTGTGTCAAAGTCTTTCCTAAAGTCTGAGGCCTAGAACTATCACAATATCCCAGCTCTAGTCTAACCAAAGTAGAAAACATTAAGATGATCACCTCCTTACTCCTGGACACTAGGTCTCTCTTAATGTTGTCTAAATTCACATTAGAGTTTTTAATTGCTATCTCATAATAATATTTGTTATTGGGCTTGCCAAGATTGCCCACTAACCTCCTCCCCTCACCAAGTTCTTTTTCAAATTAATTACTAACCATTAGTCCTTCCTTCATTGTATACCTGTGAGTTTGATTTTTAAAAAATTCTAATATAAAACTAATATCTCTATTAAATTTCTTTCCATCAAATTTATCCCAGCATTTTGGACTGTCAACACTCAGATCTCCTGAACCTCAGGTCAACATCCTAGAATGTACTACCTATCCCCCAAGTAAAGAATTCTAATAAATATTCGTACTGGAGCATTTCAGGTTGTAAATGCATTTATGACCTGAAATACTCCAGTATGGACCCAGGGCTTATTAGACTCTCAGCTCTAGTAAAACAAGTATCTCTTAATTATGCTGTTCGGATGAACATGGTCTGACTGTACAGCCCCCCCCCCCCCACTTAAATCCAATTCATGTGCATGTCATGGCATCATCTCCCTGATGTTAGGGTCCTTTTGGAGAATAAAGGACAAGCAATTACCACAGTCTGACTGTCATAAAGGAATTAGAACAATGTTAGAGTGGAGGAGACCTTAGTAGGGATGAAATGAACCATTGTTCTTTTATAAGAAACTTAGCATATGACATTATGACTCAGTGGAATTATAATGTCAGGGCACATGCAATATGTTGTTCTGTAAGACTTCCCAATGATAGTGGGACCCAAGTATGGCTGAACCCAACCTTTTAATGATAACTCACCATAATTAGCAACCCTCTCCCTACAATAGGGATACTTTCTATATCAATCTTGTCAAAAAGGGGAAATATTGGATAGTTTTGAATCACTCAGAAATTAAGATTTAAAAAAAAAAAGATAAATGCTTGATGCCTTCCAATTTCAAATATGTTCAAAGGCCCTTTGGCAAATATGGCAGTCCACATCCAGAACCATTTAATGTAGTCAAGTGTGCAATGTCTCCCAGGAAAGTGCATTTCACTTGATTAGTTTCACTCTGTTTTAACAGTATTTCTAAAGTCCCCTTTTCATACACAACTCAAACAAAAAAACTCAATATAGCAACCTTATCTGTACTGGTGTCTCGTTGGCACCAATCTGCCCTGACCTTAGACACAGGCTATTGTTAAGGGTATAACGCATTTACATATTTTGCAATAAAACATCAGTTATTTGCATTACTGTGTCAAGTTTTATTTGATTCTTTCACCTAAAAATGACTCATTTTCCTTTCTTGTATTTTAAAAACCAACTACTCTAAGCTTGTTTGAGAATAATCAAAAATTGCCCATTTAGCTAGAAGTCATTTTCTTTTCAAAAGGCAAATGTTATTTAATCTTTCAGCTGTTCATTGTGCCATCATAAATACTTTCTTTTCAGCACAGTTGTGGGGACTGAAATGAGCCCACTAATTGCCTCCCATTTCGACTGACATGTGGTGGTTTAGTGGAAAGAGAACACAGCAGGGAGAAGGAAATAGGAGGCTGAGAAAATGAGAGCTAATTATTTTCACTGCCTCATGTCAGGCTCTGTGTCAGCCTTGTTTTTACAAACTGGAAGGTTTAGCACTAAATAAAACAAACTGGCGTCATGTTTTTATATACTGGCAGTGTCATAGAAGCAGCTGCACATCTCAGAGACAATATAATGCCTGCATTCGCATGGACACCATCTGACAGACACTGTGAGCCACTGTTAATGAGGATATCGCAGTGGTGCCAAGTGAAAGGTGCTGAATTATGTATGATTCTTCATCAGTGCAGCAATAGTCCTGTACATCATTATGAGACATTGTTTTGCTGAAGAGATTAAAACATTCTTAGTTCCAGACCCTGCAACCTATACACGCAAAAAAGAGGTTATTAATGGAATTTTTAGGGAGAGTTTCTTGTGGATTTCTTTTTTGGTTTAAAAAAAAAAAAAAACCTCATGGGACAAAGCCATCGTGGGTCATGACACTGTATATCTAAAGAAGAGAAGCAAATTAACCATACTTGTGTTATCTTCCTTTTAAAGCCAGCATAATAAAATATAGTGTAAGCGGGGTTATCCATAATGATAAATAACCCAGGTGCTGTCGCTGGAGGTTCAACTCTTATGCCTTTAAAACAGCAGGTTTTAGCAGCTGAGCTAGATAATAGCTAAGAATGGAAACCTTTGGAGGCTAGAATCTACAATGTCTTACTACTTTTAATACCAGCAGGACTAACATTTGTATCATATTTTTGTTTCATCTTGCATTGCATTTGAACATCTTGAAATGTTCAATTTCCTGCTAAGATGCCATTTCCAGTTTTTCCCCCTCTTGAATCTTAAAAAAGTTTATGGCAACCTCTGTGTTCTAAAATGGGCCCTAAACGTTTGCTTCCTTGAAGACTCAGGGGCCTCTTAAGAAATAGGTTTGATCTGCTCTTGAAAGGTATATAATTATCTTATCATTTCCCCACCTCTAGGTTTGGCTTGGTTTGGATTTTATTATTTGTTTTATTGGGGGAGGATTTCTAGGGTTGGTCAACTTAAAACACCATTGCTGATGTTCTTATTCTTTTTATTCAAGTAAATGATAATCTCTATACTAATCAGAAAAATGAGCATAATTAATGAAATATTCCCCACTGGGATATTCTAGATAATTGTGGTTCCTTGATATTTTTACTTTTCTTCATTGCAAAAACAAATAAAAGGAAAAAAAATCCCAAAACTCCACAGTACTTCTTCTTTAAAAGCAAGGAAAATCATCTGTTAGTTTTGTCTAAATCCTTGGTAATTCAAAGACATTTAGAGCTTGCACATTAGTAGTTATCCTTCCTCTATTCTTTTCTATTCAAAAAGTTTGACTGTTTTGATTTGACAGGGAGGAAAGTAGGAAAGAGAGAAGTCAGGGCTTAGAAAAGTATCTGACACTACTTTGAACTAGCATAGAATGTGCCAAGAGTTTTCCAACAGCTTGTGAAGGGTGTAGCAGTGGTTTCCTCATCAAGCACTATTTATTTTAGTATTAAATGAATGTTGTTTAAGATACTGTCTGATCACAATGTATGAGTTTATGTTTCATTTGGCCAAAAATCTAACACTGGGGAAATATTCACATCACCAGAAAGGGTTGCAACAGTTCAAACTGGCTTAGTTTAGCTCCTCTTTGAGTAACATATCCCCCATGCTTACACTCCTAAAATCATTCAGGTATTTCAATAACCCTCAAAAAATGTTTCTCATCCTTGGCACTCACAAGAAACTTAATTTAAAGATAAAATTTTAGCTCTATCAAGTGAAAAATAAATCAAGATATTTACAGTGAATTTTCATGCAGATGCAAATTATCTAGATATTTTAAAACCAGAAAGACTGACAAAAGGCAAGCTTTTTATCACCCAGATGAATAATTGTTGCTTACCTGAGTCCAGCTACTCCATTCACTTCAATGCTCCCACATATTTTTCTATTAATAGCTCCTATAGTATTCTCTTTCCCCCAGGAATTTGTTTCCATATAGAAATCATTTTGTTAAAGTAAATTTACGTCCAAAGCCAAAGAGGACCATTAATTTGTTGCAAACCTTTTAAAAATGTAATCAAACGCCTTAATAGTAGGGAAGAGACTTGTCTAATGACTTTGCATCTAAAATGTTTTTGTGTACTGTTTTAGTAGGTAATGAAGTAGCTGGTGCCTAAAATTATAAAACTATAGATTCATATCTGACTAAGATATCAGGGATCAACTAAAGTCATTTTGAAGAGGAGGAAACTGAGGCCCACAAAGGTTAAGTAATTGACCCAAACTGCATAACTATTCAGTGATGGAGCTAAGAACTTGAACCCCTAAGGACAGAACCAGAAGCAATGGATGGAAGATTGAGAGAGACAAATTTAGACTTGAAGTTGTGCAAAAGCAGGATGACTTTTGGTAGGTAGCAAGTTCCCCCTTCTTCTAAAAGATGCTGAATCACCATTTATTTGTTATGTATGTGATAGAAAGGATTCTCAGACAACTATGGGCAGGAGTAGATTGCCCCTGAAATTTTGAACTCTGAGATTCTGTGATTACATGAACCCAAGCCCAATGCTATTTACATTATATTGCCCAGTCTCTTTTACTGGGAACTTTAAAAATGACCTGAAACCAATCTTTTTTTTTAACATTTAGAAAGGTGAATCTTTTAAATGAAAAGCATTTATATATAGGTTAAAGATTTCCACCTTACTTTCAGTGATACAATATTAGCAAAAAGTAGACTTTTCATGTAACTCTTTATTAATGACCTAATAGGGTAGTTTTCCCATTCAGTTCAGTCCTGTTAAGAAATCATTTATAAAGTTCCTATTAGATGCTAGGCAGGGAAAAAAAAAAAACAAATAATAAAACAATCCCTGCTCACAAGAAGCTTACAGTTTAATGAGTCGGGGGAGGGAGAATAGAGGGCAAAGATTTAGTGTATACTCATTTGGGAAATACTGACCTTAATTACATTCAATCTTACTAGCCAATTATGTAACATCACTCCATTTCTTCAGATTTCCCCCCACAGTTGCCAAGGAATAATGGGAATGGGCGAGTCCAAGATTACCTTGGAGAAGACTTCAAAGCAGTGCTTCTAAGCTTCTTCTTACTCTTTATCAATATTTATATAAGAAGCCTCAAAATAGTCTTGACTGCTACATTCTGAAGACTAAGTTAGAACAACTCAAATCTAGCAAACCTGCAGCTCTCACCAAAAGTTGGTTCCGGGGCCAGAAGTGTCTCAAAGAGACTGAAAGATTGGTAGAAGTTCCCAATCTAACCCAGGGAGAAGCACGAATCATACTCCGAGTACATCGCCTTCTAAACCATCTTCCAGCATGAGATTCTCCTTCGAAGCTGAGTAGATCCTGAAGACGCAGAGAAGGAGCACCATAGTAGCCTCCAACGTGGTTTTTTTTTAACTGGCTTGTCAATTAACGAAATTTCAAGGCCATCTGCATCAAGGAAACACTGGAAAGAGGGATTTTGCTGTTCATTTGCTTCGTCAAGCTGCAAAACTCACAGATCCACAAGAGACTCAATCCTGGGCTCATCTATTTCACACTATGTCTCTGCATGAGCTATCAATCTTATCAAACAGCGTACACTAGCATTGGTTTATTAGCTAGCCCAATAAAATCACCTTACCTTGGGAAAGGAAAAACTCTCAGAGCCTCCTACTAGAAAAAGACAGCTTTCAATTTCCTCTCTGCCATTAGCTATTCAACCCTTCAGCCTAGGATCCTACCTAAGAGTCTTTAAACAGAATAATCCAAGAACCCAAGAACAATGCACACTTTCAATGCAGAAACGACGCTCCAGCCAAACTGAAAGACCTCAAACAGCAAAATCCATCAGACTGTCCTTGCCTCTGAAAGACTCTACTTAAAAGCCATTAAAGTCATCACAAAAGTTATACACTTTACAATGAAAGAAAGAGAAGCCTTACAAGAGAGCAACAACTTCCTGAAAATACGAATGTGGAAAAAATAAAGAATTCACTACAAAGTAGGATTTGTGATTTGGAAAAAGACAAAAGAACCTTCAAAAAGTAGGATCTGTGAATTGGAAAAGAAAATAATTCACTAAAAAAAAATTAGTGAAATGGAAAAAATTCCACAGACCAAAAACAATACATTCAAAAAACTCAATTGGACATATACAGAAAGAAGTAAAAAAGCTAATGAAGAAAATAATTCTTTAAAAAATTAGAACTGAACAAATTGAAACTAATGATGCATTGAGACAGCAAGAATCAGTCAAGCAAAACCAAAAAAATGACAAACTGAAAAAAAACATGAATTATCTACTTGCTAAAAAATGACAAGACTTGGAAAATAGATCTAAGAGAGATAATCTGAGGATTATTGGACTTTCCGAAAACTATGATGAAAAAAAGAGCCTAGATACTATTTTACAAGAAATCATCAAAGAAGAACTGCCCAGATGTAATAGAATCAGAAGGTAAAATAGGCATTAGAAAGAATTCATCGAACACCTTCTGAAAGAAACCCAAAATAAAAACCCCAAGGAATATTGATGGCAAAATTTCAGAACTATCAGATTAAGGAAAAAATTTTACAAGCAGCCAAAAAAACCATTTCAAATACCGAGGTGCCACAATAAGGATCACCCAAGATCTGGCTGCCTCTACATTAAAGGAAAGAAGGGCCTGGAATATGATATTCGAAAGGCACAAGAACTTGGGATGCAGCCAAGAATAAACTACCCAGCTAAGTTGAGCATTTTCTTCCAGGGAAGAAGATGGACGTTTAATGAAACAAATGAATTCCATTTGTTTCTGAAGAAAAAACCAGAACTAAACAAAAAATTTGATCTCCAAGAATAGAACTCAAGAGATGCAGAAAAAGGTAAAAATAACTCTTGAGAATTGTATTTCGTTGTGGATATACAAAAAATACATGTAAAATTTGATAGTACTGATATAACATAAAAAAGTGGAAGTAGATATGGAAAAGGGATGATGGCAGAATAAGGTGGGAAGGAGGGATAAAGAGGGAAACCACATCCCACAAAGAGGCTAAGGAAACTTATCATATCTGAGGGAATTTAGAGAGGGGAGGAACATTGTGTGAATCTTACCTCATCAAGAGTTGGCTCAAAGGAAAATAATTGACATTTGTTTTGAGAAAATTCTCTCAGCCTTAAACGGAGAAAGAAAGAAAATAAAGAAGAAGGGAAACTAAAGGGGAGGAGGATATAAAGGACATAAGAGATAAAGAGGGCTAATAAGGTTGAAGGGAAAGGTGGGAGCAAGAAAAGACAACAAACTGGGGTTAGTGGAGGGAATTAATTCCAAGATGCTAACTAAATGAATCGGATAACCCAAAAGAGAGGGAAGATGACAAAAGTCAAACTAAAAAGTGTTAAAGAAAGGTTAAAGAGGGCATAAATAAGTAAAAGGAAAGCTGAGCAAATCTATTAGCTCAGGATGAGTCAGAAAGGTAGCAAATCCTTACTCAATCAACGCAAAAGTAAAATGTGATTAACCTTAAAAGAAGGAAGGAAACTAACCGACTAAGGTAGTCAAAACAACCTAACAATATTTTTACAATAGTAACACATATATACCAAGCAGGATGGCACTCACATCCAAAGAAGTTAAAGAGTGCAAGCAAGAAATTAGACTAACAGGAAAGTAAATAGTAGGAGATCCAACCTTGATCTCAGAATTAACAAAATAAACCAAATGATACTAAATAAAAAAGAATAAAGAAGAAATACTACAATCCTGACAATAGGTGTGACTATAGAAAAATGCAATGACATATAAAAACATACTTATGCACTCTACAGTGTATGGACACTCAAAAATGCACCTAATGGAGACATTAAAGACCTGCAATTAAAGCAAGAAAGAGAAACAAAATGCTTCTTTTCAATCATAGCAACTAACATACTACATCAGCAAAAGTTAGGACAACATGACCAAAAACCTATGAACAAAACAATACTCAAAAGAAATGGTAAAGCAGCCAAATACTAATACAGATAAAATTTACAGTATGCAATATGAGACATTCTAAAAATTTGATGGAGATCAGCCAAAGGAATAAAGACTTTCTAATCCTAGACATTACTAATAAAACAGGACAACACTAAATTCAAAACATTGTACACAATAATAAGACTAAAAAGACCTCAAATTAAAACAGAAAGCAAAACTAATTGAAATGCCTAAATCTTAAACAGAAATAAATGATGACACATAAAAAACTCATTACACATTCAAAAAAAAGTTGGGTAAATAGCCAAAAAAGTAGATGAACCTTCAGAACAATCTCACTTAAAGAAGATGGGGAACAATGAAATTATAGATTAAATTAAAGTAACTTTCACCAAGATAAGGACAATAGCAGAACATACCAAAGATTATTGGTATGCAGCTCAACTCTACTGCCAATAAGAATTTATACCTAGTAGAAAGGATACTACCTTGAAAAAACAGATTCCAACAACAGAGGAATTAAGTGAAATTGGAAAGCCTTTCAACTAAAAAATAAACAGAATAAACAACTCCTAGAAAAACCCCAGATCAAATGCACTACATGTGAAATTTACAAACATTTAAAACAATGGCCTAGAAATTATTGATAAAATAGGAAGAGAGTCTAAACACCAATTCCTTCTATGAACTACATGGTATATACAAACTAGAGTAGGTTCTATGAAAAAGCAAAAAATAAATTAAGCCAACTTCCCTATCAAATCTGATGCTAAATAAAAGAGTAATGAGGCAAAAACTAGAAATATATCTCAAATAATACACTAACAAGGAGAATTTTACCACCAATGAAGGAGGTAAATTAGAGAAAACTAATCAAGTATAATTGCTTGTCAATTAACCAAATTACAAAACATTGATCAACTCAATAGATGGAAAGATTTGATAAACTCCAAACAATCCAGATCTTCCCAAACTAACATGAGGATAGAATAAATGTTCCTTAAATAATCAGCCATCTATTAAAACCAAGTAAATATAGAAGGAATAAACAACTTCCCAATAAGAATCGAAAAGTCCCACATCACCAGTATGATTTAAATTGTATTAAATATATAGCATAAGCAAAAGTATTAAAGAACTAAAATTGGCCCCAATGAGAACCAATAAACTCTTTGCCGATGAAATATAGGGAATGATAGAGAACCACCAGAATCTTCTATGAAAAGAATGTATGATACCATAAACTTTAGCAAAGTAGCGTTGAAAATAAAGCCAAAAAATATCAGATCTAATTCCACTAACAAAATCCAACATTAGATCTACAAAAAATTCATTAAATAACACGATATTATGCAAAAGACTAGGAAATCATCTCCAAGGAATAATAAACTTTATGAGCAAAATAAGCATTTAACCAGAATGCAAGGCTGGATTCAACATTGGAAAATATTCAAACTCATAATATGGCAGCAAATATAATAAGAACAAATTACCTAAATAATCCATTTATTGACGCATCCAATAGATCAGAAAACATTTTAATGACTAGTAAAAATACAACACATTCTATGAAAAACAAGGCCAGAATTTAAGGAATTATAAAAAAATAAATGAGTGCTTTTCCAGATTAAAACTATATATACAGCAGTTACCAAATCTATTGGATTGCTAAAGACCATCAGATTTTAAGCATCATGGAAAAATAGTTAATGGGAGTAAAACGTGACAACATATCCAATATAGTCTGATTGACAACCAAGAGTATGCCCAGCTTTGGATCAAGAATTACTATTTGATAATATTGCTGGAAAATTGAAACAATATGCAAATGATTGATCCATAGCTAAAGCAGAACCAAGATAAAAGGAATAAGTAACTAGGCAAAAGAATGCAAATTAATTAAATAAGCGATACATAGATGGTATATTAGACCCTCAGATTCTTAAGTGAAGGAAGGTTTTTAGACATAAGCAAACTTTAGCAGAATTACTGATCTAAATAAAAATTATTAACCCAACTAAAGTTCTATCACAAATCTAATATACTAACAGAAATCAGACAAGTTGAAGGAGCATTAAAATGGGAAAATTCCATTTTTAACAGTAAGTACTGATAAAGCTCATTTCAAAAATATTAGAGAATTAACTCTATTAAGAAAATCAAACATTTCAATTAGAAAATGTCAAGATTATAATACGACAAATTATCGATTCAAAAATTGAAATATTTCAAATGCTCATTATGAAGAGCACAAATCATTAATAGAAGAATGACAATATTACCAAACTAATCTAAGTTTATTTACCATACCAACTGCTAGATCAAAGAGCTATTTAATGACAGGAAAAATAACAACAAATGTTGCATGATGGGAAAACCTGGAGAAAGTGTTCCATGATTTAGGAATTCAATAAAAAAACGAATCCAACATTTGATGAGTGTTAAGCTGCTAAACAGTTATCTAAACTCATATCCTTTGACAGCATGTTACTAAGACTATTCCAAGAGATTATAAGTAAGGAATAGGACCTAGTTGTCATGGAATGTTTATGGCCCAAATTTTCTAGTAGGTAAAACTGGAAACTGAATGAGAGTCCAACCTAGTCTTGTGAGATCATGAAGCCCAATAAGATCCCATGCTTTGGATAAATATGATATTCTGTTCTTAGAATCAACAGATATTTCGAAAGGCTGGAGAGACTCAATGATGCAAGAAATGAGCATGATCCAGAGATCATTAACTTCAACCAAGATAGATGTACCAGAATGATGGTTCAGCATCCTCAGCACATAACAAATCAATTATCTAATGACAGAAGTGAACATGAGATAGTTATACCTTCAAGACACTTGAGGGAAGGTTTATGACCTAACAGAACTAGAATCATTACATTGAATCCAAGTCCAACTATATGTTATGCACAACTGAAGTCTTTGATTTCTTCAACAAGCTAATGTGCTGACAATGATTACAGAAGCAATAAACTGGAAAATATCTTTTGTACAGTCAAAATAAGTTCTGTATGAAAGCTATTGTTATCTAAATATATAATTATTAACTTGTTGTCTTCAAAGAGTGACTTCTTTTTTCATTTAATTTTAAGCACATCTTTAGATAGTAAAAGCAAGTCTCAAAGACAGGTTCAAGTCCCAATTCTGATACTTTCTTATGGTACAACCCTGGAAATCTCACTTAACCTGTCAGCACTCAAGGCAAAATTCTGAGACCAAGTTGTCTCAGAAGAGGATACTAACCAGCATTTGGTAGAAGGAGTTTCCCCACTTAGAAGCTCCCTAAACCACTGAAATCACTTATCCAGTTACTATTCCCTCTTTTTCTTAATAAATCCATTTCTTCCATCCATTGCATTATTTACTTTCAGAAGCATTGAGAAAAGAAAGAAATGAGCCAAAAAGAAAAGATACCATATAGTGATCACCTCCAAGTAGTTTTTTTTTTTTTAAAGTTGGATGTTTTTTCAATTAACCAAAAAAAATTCTCAATTTCTCATCTAATAAGGAGAAAAATGGAGAAAATAAAGGGGATTTTTGTTTTTGTTCATTTCTTCCGATGAGAGAGAGGGAAAAAATTATGCACAGAGAACCAAAATAAATTCTCCCATTGTCTATGTCTAAAAATATATGTCTCAGTCTGCATCTTGAGTCTATCAATTCTTTCAAGAGATGGGTAACACTGAGCATTGGTTCTTACATCATTTCCCCAAATAAAATACCATATACCTTGAAAAGAATAAGTACAAAAAGTCAGAGCTGTCCTTAGAAAAATTGTGACATTTTCTAAAATATCCTTTTTGTACCTTTTTCTTTATTCACCCTTCAAGGACTCAGTGATGCCCCATGGATGTCCAAACCAACTTTCCCCAAGGACACCTCCTCCTTGATGCAGCTCCTCAAATTGCAGAATTTCACTTTCTCCTTCCAGCCAATGAATCCAGTCTGCCCTCTATGCCATTCCCTCAGATCACTGCTTGGTGGCTCATCTGATAAACTAATCTGCACTTACACATTCCTTAATGGCCAATCACACTAAAATGTTATTATCCCTTTCAATTAAGACTTCTATTTTAGACTTCAATGACTTAATCCAAAAGAATGAATAACTGGCCATTTCAGGCATTCATGACAGAGTTCTAGGGAGAAGGAATTTGGGACAGAAGGTCTTTTGGGAACTCTTCAAATCTCACAATGTAGGTAACTATCTATTCTACTTATCAGATTAGCTCTAAATAAAGTCTATCCATAGACATTCCATTTAGTCTGAAAATTGACTTTTCGATATTATGTGTCCAGAATCAACTTTCCCAGCCAAAGATTATTGTATCTGTGAAATAGTGATATCAAAAATACTCTGTAAACCTTAAAACCTAGATAGACATGAATTACTATTATTATTATTATTACTTGCTAATGAGATAGATAATGGATTCCTTTCTTATAATTTCCTTTAATGTTAGTTTTATTGCTTCTTTCAAACTCATACATACATTCCAATACATGTGAGAAAGGCTGTGAAATTGTTGCTTTGTAATCAGTTTAGGTATTTCCATTTATAATGAAAATAAAAGTTAAACATATCTAAATAGACAAAATCAAAGCAAAAGGGTTTGGGATTTATTTTCATTTGTTTGTTTTTGCTTTGATTACTTTGAATGTCATTTGATTCTATTTATTTGATCCTCTCCCTCCCCTGCAAGAAAGCCCCATTCTTCATTGTGAAATAGAAGTGATCCTGGCATCTCAAATGCTGAACCAGGAAAGTTCAAGATCTAGCAGGTCCTAACAAACTAAAGAAGCTTCAGATACTAGTAATGCAGCATATATCTGACATCCAAGACCTACTCTAGCTAAGTTCAGAGACACTAATCACTAAAACGTTAGCTACCTAGTGATGATGATGATGATGATAATGATGATGATGATGATGATGATGATGATGATGATGTTTTGATTAAACAAGGTATGAGGACTTTCTACTTAAGCAAGAAAAGAGCTAAGATCTGTGAAGAGATTACACACAGATAAAAATCAAAGACCCTTGAAATACTGAAACAATATAATGCATCAATAGATGGGTAACTTGAGGACTTATGAAACTCAATTCAAAAAATGTAATTAAAAATTTATGGAGGTATTACTATATTTAAGACACTGAAATGGGTGTAGAGAAAGACAAATGCAAATAAGTAGCTCCTTTCTTTCAAAGAACTAACAATCCATCCTGTATGAGATTACACAGTTATAGATATAGAACTGATATGAACCTTAGAAACCATCTGGTCCAACCCCTGCCTTTTACAAGTTAAGGAAACTCCACTGATGCTAAGTGAAATGAGCAGGACCAGGAGATCATTATATACTTCAACAACAATACTAGATGATGACCAGTCCTGATGGATCAGGCCATCCTCAGCAACGAGATCAACCAAATCATTTCTAATGGAGCAGTAATGAACTGAACTAGCTATACCCAGAAAAAGAACTCTGGGAGATGACTAAAAACCATTACATTGAATTCCCAGTCCCTATATTTATGCACACCTGCATCTTTGATTTCCTTCACAAGCTAATTGTACAATAATTCAGAGTCTGATTCTTTTTGTACAGCAAAATAATGTTTTGGTCATGTATACTTATTGTGTATCTAAGTTATATTTTAATATATTTAACATCTACTGGTCATCCTGCCATTTAGGGAGGGTGGGGGTAAGAGGTGAAAAATTGGAACAAGAGGTTTGGCAATTGTTAATGCTGTAAAGTTACCCATGTATATATCCTGTAAATTAAAGACTATTAAATAAAAAAAAAAAATAAATTTAGCTAAATTAAAAAAAAAAAAAAAAAAAGGAAACTCCAGCTTAGAGATATTAAGTGATTCACATAGCTGATCTTGAGTCTAACTCTCTATCCCTTACAGCAAAGATGTTCAACTCTGTGGCCCCAGTATTCCACCAGCAAAAAATGTGATTGGGAAATATTTAAAATATATAAAAATACAATACAACATAGAGGATCGTAATTTACGGTTTTCTACATCAATATGCAGCCAACCTGGATATGTTTCTATTTGAGCTTGATATTACTACCCTACACCATGCTTTCTTTCAGATGAAATATGATTTAAAAAAACTAAACTAGATATACAGAGTAGCGTGTAAAAGTATCTGAGTGGTATAAAGTGCTAAGTCTTCAAAGATGTGAGTAATCATTTCTAAATAAATTAATCAAGAAGCATTTATTAAGTGCCTCCTATGTGCTAGGCACTATGCTAATCACTGGGAATATAAAAAAAAAAATAAACATTTCCTATTGTCAAGGACCTTACATTCTACTGAGGGAGAAAATGTGTAGGTCTATATGTATCCATATATATGTATGAGAGAAAATGTATGTTTTATATTATAAATGTATATGTAATGAGAAAATCTGTGTATATGTACATATGTGTGTGTATATATTGAGGAAATATATGTAGCATGTATATACATATATATGTGTTGAGAAATTATGTATATGTGTATGTGGGAGACGTATGTACAAATGCATCTGAAGAAATGTATATGTACATATATTCATGAGAATGTATATGAATATATATTAATATGTGGAATAAAAACAACTTATGGTTGATCAAAAAAGACACCAAGAAAACTATAATATATGAGCTGATCCTACATGCATAGATTTCGACTGTCAAGGATATAGAGGAAAAGTACAGGGAATGTTATGAATAAGTAAGTAAAGCCAGAAAGCTTAGAACATCTTTAGGGAATGGTGATTATGATATATTGAAGTCTAGAATTCTATCTTGTGGCATTTCAAGAACTACTATTTATATTCTAGCATTCTAAGACAACTATAAAATTGCTAGACTAACTAACTAGTAGAGAAGAGGGAAAAATCAAATACAGACATTACATTGAAATTACAAAGAAATTAAGAGAACCTTGAATTGCTATGTTTGTGGAATGCTTTGGACATTAAAATTAGCCAGTCTACATGAAACAAGAAACAAGTTATAGTAGCTTCTAAAGCACATTGAAGCTATATTAATGGCAAATATGAAATTCAAATAGAATTATGTTTTAGTGAAAATTGTATGTTTTTTTTTTTCCTTTTTCACCCAGTGATGTCATATGTAGTTTCTACTTGACACACAGCATGGGCCAGTAGATAAAACTCTGGATTATGAGTCAAGAAGCCTATTTGAATCCCATGTCATACACATATAAGATGTGTGAACTTAGGCATGGCACTTAACTTTTTTCAACCTCAGCTACCTTTTCTGAAAAATAGGAATAATAATCTCTTAATAAGAATAATAATTCTCTTAGTATTTGTATGACTGTGGACAAATCATCCAATCTGCCAGCCTCAGTTTCCTTATATGTAAAATAGGGATAATAGAAGCACTTACTTCTTAGCATAATTCACGAGGTCCTTTAAATTGGTGTGTGCAAAGTTTTTTTTGTAAGCCTTAAAGTTTATATTGACATGAATTATTATGAATCATATCTTTTCTTATAACTTTCTTGATTGTAACTTTATTGGTTTTTTTCAGTATCTTTTATTGTTAATGTATGTCTTTTAAATAAGGGGGAAAGAATAGCAGAAAAATTAAAGGGCAAAGAAAGCCTGTATTTAGCTCCATGTTTCTCAAAATAAGACCTTATGAGAGTCTTATTTTATAATTATAATTGTAATTATAAAGGATTAGTGAAGCTGAACTAGCTAATAGATTTTTTGGTGATTCCACTGGCTGTTAGTATTAAAGAAACTTCTTTTCAACCTGCCTTTCCCCTCTTCCCTACTGTCAAGTAGTGGCAGACATTTATTGCATTCTTACTGTTAGTTCCATGTGACTTCTCATCACTTTCTGTCTTAATATTCTTCTCATCAGTCTCTCTCCCTCTTGGCTTTCTGGTTATCTTAATAGAGATGGGGACTAGGCTTGTGACTTTCTTGGTATAGGGAATTCCCAAGTAAGGAAATACTTTCTACCAAGGCAGGTTGGAGCATCTCTGTAATTTAAAATTTTAGAGAATTATCTAAAGCAGTGTTATCAAACTCAAATAGAAACAGGAGTGATTAAATCACATATAAGGATCTTTGCAGGCCACATATTGACTTCAACATAAAATGCAATATTTTCTATGTTTTGTTGTATTTTTATTTTCTTAAATATTTCCCAATCACATTTTAATCTGGTTTGGGCCACAATAGAGAATGTTATGAATCTCATGTGTCAGCAATATCCTTGTCACTTCTGTCTTAGAACCTGAGTGGTTAATAGCCTTATCCAGGATCACATAGCCATTTTGAATGAAACATGGGACTTGAACTAAACACCTTCCCATTTTTGAGAACTGCTTTCTATTCACTATGCACACTACCTTCATCTTAACAAATTATCTTAATTAATAATAATAGACCACAGATATATTGCTATTGTATTTCTTACCCCTCCATCACAACATGGAAATGTTATTTGTGAATGTGAATGAGTGTGTGTATATGTGAGACAGAGAGACAGAGACAAGAAAGACAGAGAAAGAGAGACAGAGACAAGAAAGACAGAGACAGAGAAAGAGATGAAAGAGACAGACAGACAGAGACACACAGAGACAGAGATGAGAGAGAGACACACAGCGACAGAGATGAGAGAAAGAGAGAGAGAGAGAGAGAGAGAGAGAGAGAGAGAGAGAGAGAGAGAGAGAGAATGAATATATGTAAGGGAAAATTTAGATCCTGAGTTATTGTTGGGCACAACCCCATTTCTGCCTAGCTTGAGATTATGAGATGAAATAATTAAGCAAAAACAATATAGATAATTGCATATCTTCAAACTCATTTCAAGGTCTCCTTCTAAATGTGTCTTTGCCTAACTTCATTTTCATACTTGCCTGGCAGAGGAAACAGGGCTAAGGAAAATTCTAAGTCTTTATTACTCAACTGCCCAGAGGTGTTTCCTGCTGTTTGCAAGTTGGAACTGTTCCTAACCCTCCTGATCTTTTCAGGGCCAATGTTGCTGTGGCAGCTGAGGACCCAACACAAGTAAACATGAAGCTCTCTGTCAGCAGTCACCATCTGACTGGTCCAAATGAGCATAAGGCTGGGAATTCACTTTTATTGAATTAGTCTTTTCCCTCACTAATTATCTCTTCGTTTTTATGAATGTGCTAAGTAGGTCAGAAATTTGTCTAACTTTACTTTAGAAGTTGTCTAAAAGAAGGCCCAGAAGTCCCCTGGTTTTTTCTTGAAGTCAATAAATTTTCAATTATGTTCCATACAAGCTTATCTCAACACACTAAGGAAAAACATTCCGGGTGGACTCCTGTGAATATAAGTTTTCCAATTCTAACATGGAATATTCAAGATCTTTGGGAGCAAAATTTTTTTATTAAAATGATGAAACATTCAATCTAATAAATGTCTTGGGTCTGCACTAACAGAAGTGCTACACAGATCATTTAATTTAGAGTCGAACAAAAGCTGTGCTATCATATGTTCTAATCTTATTTCATATATGAAAAGATTTTTTGTTCAGTCGTGTCCAAATACTTGGGATTTGCTTGGCAAAGATACTGGAGTGGTTTGCCATTTTCTTCTTTAACTCATTTGATAGATAAGGAACCTGAGGGAAACAGGGTTAAATGATTTGCCTGGGACCCCACAGCTAGTAAATGTCTCAGATTTGAACTCAGGAAGAAAAGTCTTCCTCATCGCACACCCAATGCTCTATCCACTATACCACTTAGCTGTTTTGGAGTGAGAATATTTAGGCCTATGGAAAGGAGGTAATTTATCTAAGGTCACCCTGGTAGTAGACAACAGAGCAGAAATTCAAACCAAACTTCCAGTTCCAAATCCTGTGTTCCCTTCACTTGCCCAGAAAGTTATTAAAAGGCATTTCATTACTGAACAAGGCTTTGGGGGTAGGATGGCAAAATGGTGTGCAAAGAGGAATGCTTTCAGTAATGCTATATTCAGAATAACTCATGTGTTTTAAAACATTGAGATGGGGGGGGATGTTTCACTTCCTCAAGTTCTTTAATTTTGTTTTTAATTTCAGGATTGTAAATGGAAAATGTATATGGAGATGGATGGGGATGAAATTGCAATAACCTACATAAAGGATGTGACATTCAACACTAACCTACCTGATGTAGAGACTTTAAAGATGACAAAGGTAGGGTTCTATTTACAGCTTAAAAGCTTTTATGAATTCATGGATCTCAAACAAAGACATTAAAATACTCCAGCAGTGTGCTTTTGTGCCTGTCGAAGCTCATATAAGCTCAGACTCAAGCTTATTGTTAAAAGGCACATTTTATTTAGCAGATTGGGATCATAATAGTTTTTTGTTAAAATCCCATTTATGTTGCATGAACGATAAAGCAGGGCAAAAAAGAAATCATTTTAAATTTTTCTTTTCTGACTTCTAGGTTTCCTTACCCTTAGTCTGTTATTTACAACATTTAAAGGAAAAGAAAATGCCAACCACAAAAACACTAAACTCAAACTTAGGGTCATTTCAAACTTCAAAAAACTTGGAAAGTATATCTTCTTGATGTAATCCTTCTTGATTCTTCCCTTGGAGATCAAAAATAAAGATAAATATGAGGAAGAATGAGAGCGTTGGGTAAATCTGTAATGAATCAGGCTCTCTGATATTCAGTCCTACAAGTGTTTGGGAAGAATAACTGTCTTATCATTTTGTCACATCTTCTTGTAAAACACAAGTTACCTTAGACACCTGAATAATGCAGCAGTATACATGGCAGCTAGCTGGCCCACTCGATAAAGCACTGGCCCTGAAATCAGGCACACCTGAGTTCAAATACAGCATCAGACACTTATTAGCTATGTGACCCTGAGCAAGTCACTTAACCGTGTTTGCCTCAGTTTTCTCACCTATAAAATGAGATGGAGAAGGAAAAGGCAAACTACTCCAGTATCTTTGCCAAAAAAAAAAAAGTCAGACACTACTGAACAACAATCGTAATTTAATACATAGTATAATACAATTTACCTAATGCTATACAAAATGCAGGATTCTGACCAAGGACCTATCACTGCCATCACAGTCAAACAGTATATATACAACTTTAGGGCTAAACATCAATAAATAATGCAAGTATTCATTAAGCTACCTTGCTGAGGAATATTGGCTAAAATTTTCATCAAGCTCCCATTAAATAGAGAAAATATATAACAAGATATTAATGCAATGAAGAAAATGGAAACTATATGGCAAATAAGCTTTAGGAATGTTAGATATTAAAGTAGTGTTAAAATGTAGCTAATTTAAAAAAAAAAACTTAAATAGATATGATCTCATTGGTATGGACAACCCCCTCCAATAATGTAGGTCGCAGTCCATCCATTCTATATAGCCCTTGTCCCTATTTTCCCAGAAGTTCACCAGAAGAGGCTCATCCACTGTTCAGTGGCCCCCCTGGCTTTCAACACATGGCCAGCCCATCTTGTTTTCCATACATGCTTGTATTTAATGATCTCCTTTAAAGGATACTCTATGGTGAGCAAATCAGATCAGATTACACAGCCCTTTAGTTTCTTAGTGCGCATGAAATACTTGAAGGTCCAAATCTGATATAATTGTAAAAGGGATCATCAGGACAGTTTTTCACCGTAGAATCTCTCTGTAACTGTGAGATATTCCCATATAACTGTTTACCTTTAAAGATGATTGTTTCATTTTCTCTTTCTTTTGTTGAGGGCCGGGAATAAACACTGCCTCAATTGTTTCAAAGATCTAGAAAAAAATTTTTTTTTCTTCTTCCAATACACTTTGAAACAATAATAGTTTATACCTTTAAAAAAAAAAAAAAGCAAGAAATAGTTTCCCTGATGGTTTAGACTCAACAATCAATCAATCAATCGTCAGGTTGATAGATGGCACAGTGGTTAGGCCTCTGGGCCTGCAATCAAGAGAATCTAAATTCAAATCTTAATTCAGAAACTTACCACCTGTGTGATCCTAGGTAAGTTGCTTAATTTCTTATTCTTCAGTTTTCTCAGTTGTAAAATGGGGATAATAATAGCATCAGCCTCCCAAGATCATTGTAAAAATCAAATAAGATGATATTTGTAAAATATTTAGCACCATGCTTGGCACATAGTTGCTGCTATGTAATTATTGTTTTTATTATTATTAATAAACATTCATTCATTAATTCAACAAATATTTATTAATACATCATGTAATTGGTACTGTGCTAAGCACTAGGGATACAGAGAGGCAAAAGACAGCCCCTGCCCTCAAAGAGTTTATAACATAATGGTTTAGTATTGTGTATTTATTATGTGTTGGGGACTGCGGCTACAAAGATAAAAGCAAAAGACTATCCTCTGGGGCTTATATCTTATGGTAGAGGGAAAAGTGTATATAGATATGTACAAAACAAATATAAATAGTGTGGGAAATAATCCAAATTATAACCTAATGGACACAGCCTATGAATACTAAGAAAGGTACTTTGTAAAGTCATTCTGCAAAAATCTGTTATACTTATAGACCATTTTCTTTTCAGCCACCATTTGTAATGGAAAAGTGGATTGTGGGAATTCCTCCAAATCAGACTGTTGAGTACATTGTAACATATGAGGTAAGTATGGGAGAGAAAAAGGAAATGATTCTTTCAATATTCATTAATTAGCAGTTATTTGCTAAGTGGCCATGTGGTATATATCTAAAGAACATTTGGACTCAAGTGGTATCTATCAAAGAGTAACATATTCTCTGCCCTTAGTATACTGATAGATTAATAAACGAACCTGAATGAATTTATGTAGAGAAATATAATTATTGCAAAGGCATTTTGATGGAGAAGGATAGATAAGAGACTAAAGTTAAATTGGCAGGTTGATGAAGGCAAGTGGGGTTAGACAATATGTTGTGCTTTGAGTTTCATTTTCCAGTAATAGTTTATTATAAGGTAGAGAAAGTGTGACAGGCTGTTCCAGGCTGTATGTCATAATATATGTAGATCTCCACCTTAATGAAATCCTCATAATCCAGTGTGGGTTCTATGATTCAGTCTGGTCTTGACTTATTCTTGGAAATCCAGATCTCTGATCAGTAGTCAATCACAGAGGGATCAAACCCTGGCAAAAAACGAGCACACAGGTTGTACCTATAATCCCCATAACTGAACAGGTTGAGACTAGTGAATCCTTGCGCTCAAGAGTTCTGAGTTACATCAAGACTAAAACTGATTAGGTATCTACACTAAATTAGGTAAGCCCATGTGAGTTGGGAGAGAGGGGAACCAATCTGCCTAAGAAGGGGCACCTACCCTGGGTCAGAAATGGAACAGGTCCAAGCTTTCATGATGATCCCAAAGGGATCTGCCCCATGAGTAGCTGCTATTCTTCCATCCTGCGTGAGACAGAAAAATTCAAACAAACTGGCAAACAGTACCCAAACTCACATAGGATTAATTATCATCTTTCTGGTGACAAAAGATTCATACTCCTCAGTCAGAGTGCACTCCTTACCAATCAGAGTACCTGAATGTTGCTTGATGAGCATAAATCCAAAGCAAGGGGACTTTTTTCCTCTCAAAGCTCTTCTGCCTAGGCTGTTAAGACTTAATGATCTCTCTACAAATAAAAAAACTCATCCCAGTGACTGGATTTTCAAAATTTCCAAATACAGCTATCCCTTCAGCATCACAAGGATTATTGGTGTGAGGCTCATGATCTGGAAAATCCAAGTAAAAATTTTTGGCTCTCTTTTTACTAGAAATGAAATCTTAATTATTATAGTATTGAGATAAAATATGTTGATATTATATAATACTATGAATATATTTTATACATTTCTGAATTTCTAAACTTTTCTATGTTATCTACTGTCCTTTTTATGTCACTTCCTCAAAAATCCCCGATTAATTTCTTACGCCAATCCCCAATATACCAAAATCATGATGAAGAAAGTCGCAATGTGGAAAGAATAGTTATAAAGTCTCTTTCCCTTACCTACTAATGGAGACCAAATGGCCTTCATTTTCTTTGCCTTTCATTTGTTCTAAATTCCATTTCCCCCCTCTTCCATTCTCTTGTATTTGTTTTTGTCAATATATCATCCTTTCAACAGATGGTTAAATAGGTTATAGTTTTCTTTGTATTGATGAAGGATTCCAGGAAAGACTCCTTATAATCTATATTGATTAGTCACCACTGTGGAGGTATCCTCATTGACATCAATATTGGGTGATTAGTTTCTGATCTAGTTACCCTATACCTATCTGAATAAGAACCCTTTTTACAGCATTCCCAGTAAGTCTTTGTTTAAAGGCCTCCATCTTTGCCAATGAGAGATCAAAAGGTTTGGGGGTGAAGGGAGGGGGAATGTCATTAGAAAAAGAACCCCCAATGGCCAAGATAGGCCATTCCACTTTTGGATAGCTCTTTGGATGGGAAGTATTTTCACCTCCTGTGGTTTAAAGAGTAGGGAAAGCAGAAGCAGAAGAGGAGTTTTAAACCATCTTTTAAAACCAATAAGATGCTAGGAAGGTAGGGAAGGGGGGAGAGAAAACTAAACTAAAAGAGGATAGAAATTACCTTCCTAATGTCTATACATAGTGTTCCCAAAAGGAAAAAATGAGTAGCCAGACGTAATTGCTTTCCTGCACTCTAATTGTATAATCTTTCTATGTGTTTGCTGGGTTATCGCCTTATTTATTAGTTTGTTTGTTTGTTTGTTTAAACAGAGTGATGTTAGATCTCCAAAAAGTAGTAAACACGTCCAATCAATTCAATGGAGCAAAACAAAGCCTGTTGATGAAGTTAAGGCAGTAAAACTTTTAATCCAGACATCACTTGCCAACTCGGAGGGCAATGTTTGCAGCAGATCTAACTCAGGTAAGTCAAGGCCCGACTCCCATCACCACCAAAATAGAACATACCTAGGATTGACCTGCCTGGACCTCAGTTTCCTCATCTGTACAATGAGAGTGTGGGAGGAATTCCCTCCCACATTCTCATTGGGCTTGGCACATAGTTGGTGCTTAATAAATGCTTACTCTCTTGTCTCTTCCCTATACCAGGAGGAAGTAAAACATAGCTGATTGACTCTTTACTTGGAAGTTAAGAATACCTAAGTTCAAACACCACCTGTGATATTTTTTAGTTCTTTGACCACAAAGCTCAGTTTTCTTATCTGTAAAATAAGGATAACTTTACAATGCTTGATAATAATCATTTCTTATTTTCTAGAACATTTATCCAAAATGTAAGAAATAAGAGAGTTATAGATATGAACTTCTGTTCAAAACTTGTCAATAAAACATTAAATAATGTGAAATAAAAAATGGGCATGAAGGAATAATAATTAAATTTTACTCAATAGATGAAGAAATAGAGAATTATAGACTTTAAAGTGCCAAAAGAATTAGACATTATTCAATATCCTTTTTTTCCACTGAATAAATGAAGACTAAGGAAAGTAAAATGATTTGCTAGATAATATGTAAGTAATAAGTAGGACAGTCAAGATTCTAATCTAAATCCTCTGACTTCAAATCAAGTACTCACTAAACTAGGTTGTGCTATTACTTTCTGTAAATGAACATAGAAACCATGATAAACCATAACAAAAATTATAATTTAGACATTCTCAGTAAAATACTTACTCATCTGATGTGTTTATGCTGAGTTATGCAGAAGTATGAATGAACACATATTTAAGAATATCAGCCTCTTCTTTTATACTCCCAGAATGTTTTTCTTGTTGTCATGTCCAGCTTTTTTTTTTTTTACACCATAAATCAGCATTTATTATTTAAGTTCAAGAACAGGTTAGAAGGGATAGGAGCACATTCAGAACAGAGTCAAAGAGGGAGGGGAAGGGGGGAAGAGACAAGGAGACCAGAGCAGTTCATCTTTACCTGCTCTGTGAGGGGAGGGGAGGGGAAGGAGAGAGAGAGAGATCCTGATTTCTAAACTTTGGTCCAGGGCATACAATGAAACACCTAAAAAGGTGGAGTTCTAGGGGGAGCAGTTTTAGGAAGACGATGGCAAAAGTGAGACTGCGATTCTCCTTGGAGCATCCAGCTCTTTATGATCCCATTTAAAGATTTTCTTGGCAAAGCTCCTGGAGTACTTGGACATTTCCTTCTCCAGTCCATTTTATAGAGGAGGAAACTGAAGCAAATAGGGGTAAGTGATTTACCCAGGGTTATTCAGCTAAGAAGTGTCTGAGGCCAGATTTGAACTCAGGAAAATGACTTTACCTCACTTCAGGCTCCCAGTACCTTGCCCACTGTGCCATCTACCTGCCCAATACCAAAAAAAAAAAAATCTTTTTTAAAAAATATTTTCTTGGAAAATCTATATGGAATTTACTTAGTAACTATTTACAATTAAATAAATTTCAATGACTAAAGCATCAAAGGATTATTGACATTAACTCCTCTCCTACCAAAAAACAAAATAAGACTAATTGTGTCTGATTTTTGCTTTTTAATTCAAAATTTGCCCCACATGTTAATGACAACAGAACCAATGTATAGGTTCCATTAAGCATACTAAGGAAGCATTCTACTTATATTATTGAGTACCTTATATAAGGAAAAGGAGAGAGACTTTCAAATAGTGCACATTCTCATGGTCTTAAAAGAAAATTGCTAATTACCCCAAATCCCATAAATACAGATATTCATTAAATCAATTAGTACAAGAATGAAGACATACTGATGGAATTAAATGCTTGCTGGCCTGTTAAAGATGAGATATTTTCATGATATTCATGGTTACTTCTTGGAAATAGATGGATAGAAAGGAAAGAAAGAAAGAAAGAAAGAAAGAAAGAAAGAAAGAAAGAAAGAAAGAAAGAAAGAAAGAAAGAAAGAAAGAAAGAAAGAAAGAGAAAGAAAGAGAGAAAGAAGGAAAAAAGGAAAAAGAAAGAAAAAGAAAAATAGATGGATAGGTGAATGGATAGATAGGTAGATAGATAAAGAAATACAGAGATTCATAGAGATAGATATCAAAATATGTATACACAATAAACACATTTGTGCATATATATGTCTATATATGTATACATGCACACATATACCTGTACACATGTTTTATTCATGATTTGACACTGAATGACACTAGTAGAAGTTCTCATTTTCCTTGACAATGCTACTTTAGGACAAAAAGTCAACTCAGAGTTTTTTGGAATGCAAGTGAATTTTTCTTATTAAAAAAAAATTACTACTGATAACTGCTACTGATAAATTCAATTATCATTTCTACTTTGTTAAATTTCCCTTTAGAGAAGGGCTAATAAATACTAGAACCTGTTCCTGAGAATTGATTTTCGAATTTTCAGTATAACCATTTATATCTTAGAAATTGACAAAACCTGTAAACCAAGGATAGATTTATTTTTTGTTGATTATCTAGATTTAAGAAAGGGATAAAGAAAATGTTAACACTGCAAATTAAACTTAAAAGTATGTCATGTGCATACATTTTAGAGAGCCCCCTTATTAGAAATATTTAGCAACACATCCCTGCTTTCGGATCTAAAAAGAATAGAAATAGAATTTAGAAGCAGCATGGCTCTAGAAATCCCATTCTCAAACACTCATGATGTAATGTATTTTTTAAAATTTATTTTATTTTCAATTTATAGAACAAAACAAACATTTCCATAACACAGAAAAATAAAAAAGATGATTGTGCAAGAAACTGAAAATCTACCATGTACAACTTTTTAATCTCTTCAATAGACAATAAAGTTGCCATGTAAATTTCCTTTTTTTGCCTTTTTTCCCCCTCTTCTCCTCCAGCCTAGAAATGGCTACCATTAGACACAAACTGGAATATATATATATATATGTAAATTTTAATGTGTTAAATATGTAATTTATAAATCTCTCATGGTGTAATTTAATGAACATTATCAGAAAATCAAAACTTTATTATATAGTTTATTGATAAAACAAATGTATAATAAAGATAAATTACCTCTATATCTATATATTTATATAGATATAACATTTGAAGCTAATGCCTTGAGAATCAAAAGACTGTGAAAGCAAGTAATGGGCTAGACCTGAAAAAACTTGGATTCTGATTACAATTCTTCCACTTACTACATGAGTGACTTTAGGCAAGCTATATGACCTCAGTTTCTTCATCTGCAAAAAGAAGGGAATGAATTAGATAATCTCTAAGAATCCTTCTAAATCTTTGTAATTATGAATCTTAGAGACATTAAGGATATTACTTAAACTCTCTGAATCTGTTTCTGCTTCTACAAAATGGTGATAATATTTGCACAACCTGTTGCCTAGGTTCAGATGAAATCTATGCTTAAAATACTTTAGAACCATAAAATGCTGTATATAGAAATCAGATGATATTATATGTAAGTTCTGAAGAATATACCTTCATAATATAATACCTCAGAATACAATGCTGAAAGATGGATGAATAATGAGACTAAATTTTATCATCTGCCTTCTATATATGTATATATACATATGTATATGTGTATACATATATACATATATGTTTCATACACATATATTTATGTATATATTATTTGTGTATCACAGAATGATTTTTGAAGCTAAAAGAAGGTCAACTGTTCCCTGCAAGATCCAAAAATAGAGTTTCACCAAATTCATTGCTGATGAAAATGAAATTTTCCATTTGCATTTCAATTATCAAACAATTTTTATTTCACCTACAAATGGTTTTAACACCACTTATATAAACTCTCTTCAATCTCTAGAGTCATATGCACTTCTCTCAAAATTAATTAATAATTAACATTATTCATATTTTAAAAGTAAAGAAAAAAAGTGGGGAGGTGATATAATAACTTGGCAGTGACACCAAAGTCAAGGCAAGCTGGAATAATAAGCTCCTATTCCAGGTTTCTCTGCCTTTGTTCAAACTAGAAGGATTTAAGAGTTGTTTTTTTGCATCTTAAACAAAAGCTTCTAGCATGTGCCTGAATTGTTTTTTTCTTCCTTCCTTAGTGTATAGGTGAGTAAGAAAAGAAATCATGGAGTTGTAGCTTATAAAAACTGACTAGATGAGACCTAGGTTGAAGTGTCTTCTTCACACACAAATAATAGAAACCTTAAGATTCCAACAAGAGGACTAAGGAAAAAAATAGAAGGGCAAGGTAGATTCTGCTCCTAGGCTGAATTTTCTAAAAGCCAAGAGCAGGCTGAGTGATGGGTGGAATCAGTCATGACAGGCAGGGAGGACTCAGGAATGTTGGACACTGGTGCAGGCATTAAGGCAAGTAAGAAAAAATATACATATATATCAGGAATGAATTCTTTTCTTTCTCAACTGAAAACAAAATAGCTGGAAGGGATGTTTCTTTTAGAATAAAAATATCTTAACAAAGGAAAGTACTTCACATGGTGTGAAGTATGCAGTACAGAAAAGTGGCTTTTCTTGCCCATTCCCAACCACAAGAACACAAGTACAGAAGGGCTTCCCCTGAGCTATTTTTTTCCAGTGTATTTTCAGGTACCACTCCAGGGAGTCCCTGAACCACCCAAGAGGAATGGTCATAGAAGTCCTAACAATTTCCAAGAATAAGACATGTGCCATTTGCCTTTTAAAGAAAACATAAAGAACAAATGTAAAGCAAGTGTTTCAGCATTTCCAAGCCAGTTTTGACCTTTCTTTAGGAGAGATCCGGCAACCTCAGCATCTCAGGGAAATGCCTCTTTATACACTAAATGGCCCTAAATACACTTTAAGAATAGGATCAAAAAGAAACAGCAGAAGCAAGTTTTATTCCTAACCTCAGTTTAATGGAGTGGATTCATCAATGAGTTCTTGAATACCTCATCTGGGGCCAGTGCCTAGGCTAGGTGTTGAAATAATAGAAAGAAAAATAAGACACTGAGAGGAGTATCAATGAGCTTCAGTGGAACAATGCAAGGTAGCATATAATAAAATCCTTAGATTCATGGTTTTTAGACTTAACTACAAAGTTTTAAGGATTCATTGAAAGCACTGAGTCTAACTTACTTATTGTATAGGGGCAGCTAGGAGACATCTTTGGAGATAGGACACTGGGCTTAGAATCAGAAAGACTTATCTTCTGACTTCAAATATAATCCATTCTGGTTGTGTGATTGTGGGCAAGTCACTTAATGCTGTTTGTCTCAACTTCCTCAATTGTAAAATGAGCTGGAGCAAGAAACGGCAAACCGTTCCAGTATTTCTGCCAAGAAAACTCCAAATGGACTCATGAAGATTTGGACTGAAAAACAACTCAACAACAATTGGCCCAAGAAAACCAAGGGCCAAAAAGGTTGAAAGGTTTTTCAAGGCTATATTTGGAATCAGTGGAGAAGCTAAACTAGACCTCCTGGCTTCCAAAACTGTCTTATGTTTCTTTTCTAATTGGAAATCACAAAAAACAAAGGTCAAGACAATGGGACTGGAGCCATAGTTTATAACTATAACTTTATAACTTTATAAACTATAGTTTATAACTATGAACAATAATTTAAGAGGTAGAATTTGAGCTGGGCCTTTAAGGATAGATAGAAAAGGTTGGTTGTAGGAAGCAACATAAGGTAAAGGAAATAGTATCTCACAAGTTGATTAATTAAAACCTCACAAAAGAATGGAAGTAGTATATAACTTTCAAAGTGGGAGATTTTTTAACCATACCCATAATTTCATCAGTATACTGAGCTCTTAATAAGAAATTTTCTCTACTAAGGCAGATTAACACCTTCATTGCAATTTAGAATTGTAGAGAATTGCCTGAAGATACCAATAGGTAAAATGACCTTCCTAGAATCCCACAGCTAGGGTGTGTTAGAAGCAGGAATTGAGCCCAATATTTCATCACTCCATTATATTATGGCATCTACTAAGCCATTCTGCCTTTCCACTGGAAAATAATGGGAGAAAAATAGCTAACAATAGAAACGTGATGTAAACAAGGAAATTGTAAGAAGGCATCTATCTGTCATCAATGAATTAAAGAGTCTAGGCCCCAGGATAGTGAAAGAATTTTCAAGTATATTTGTTGGTGATCTTAAAAAAGAAGAAAAAAAAAAAAAATGTGGAGATTAGGAAAGAAGCTCCAAGATTACAGGTAGATTTGTATTATTCCAATTTTCAGTAAGAGGAAGAAGGTAAAGTCTTCAAATTAGGGGCAAGTGAGCTTAGCTTTGCTTTATTCTGGCAGCTGAAAAAATTCTAATATGTCTTATTAATAGAGATGACTCTTTAAAACTTCGAAAATAATCTGAAGAGTACTACAAGCCTACATGAGTTCATCAAGTACAAGTCAGACCAGAGTAACAAAATTTCCTTTTTAAAAGGATTAGCAAATAGACAGATTAAGAAAATATCATAGAAATAGCTTACCAGGTTTTCAACAAGAGATAAAAAGTTGTAGAATATCCTTGTAAATAAAGCAGAGCATATGGGATACATGATAATGTCAAGTACTTTTAGAACTAGTCAAATGGCTGAATCTAGCGAGTGAAAACTATAGAAACAGTTTCAATCTGGAGTAATGTCCCTAAGGGATTACCACAGCTCTCTCTTTGACCCTTTTCTGGTTAAGATTTTGATCAAATTTACAAGCCACAAAAAATTGGAAAGAATAGCTAACATATCATATGACAGAATATATGTTTTTAAAAGATGTTAGAAAACTAAAATACTGGATCAAATGTAACAAGATGAAATTATAATAATGAAAAATATAAAATTCTACAATTACATTCCTCCAAAATCACTGATGAATACAATATTAGAGAATCAAAACTAGCTACACAGGAACATTTGTTCCTATGAAAAAGATGTGGATATTTTACCTGAGTACAAATTTAATATGAATGAACACTAAGACATGACAAAGGACTAATGACTAGGACATTAATCAAAAAAGGCTAATGTGATCTTAGATGGAATTACTAAGATCATAACACCCAAAACCAGGGCATTACATGTGTATGCTCTGATCCAGACCCTGTCTGGAGGCTACAGTGCTTTGCATAGTTCCTTCAGTTCTGTTCACTCCCTCACATATACTAAGCACCTACTATGTGACATAGATTATCTTAAACTGGGGAGATCAATACAAAAACAAAACAATCCCACTTGGATAATTTATATTTTGGGGGGTGGAGAAGCTTCTAATGCCTTAACACCTACTATGTTGAATTGAGGGCAGAAGTAGGATTAGTATCTGGAAATTTCAAAGACTTCTGTGACCACCCAGGGTAAGTAAAATTTAACCTAATAATTAGAGCCAACAAAAGGCTACCTCAGGAGGAAATGAGTTTACTGTTACTGGAAATTCATAGGAGGATGATTGGCTGCATCCTCCTCATAGGAGGAATGTGATAGAGAGGATTCTTATTCAAGTATGGGAGACTTAAATAACTGCTGAGGTCTCCTTAAGGCCTCAGATGCTACAAGACTGTATCATAGGAAAATGCTGTGTCAGAGAATCTCAGACAATGACTTTCTCTACACATGATTCCATTTGTGGTTGAGTCTTGGATGGGCAGAATCACACCTCAGAGGTACCTTAAAAGTCATCTGTATAAGCTCAGCTTGAAGTTTTTGTCTTTTTTTTTTCCTTTTCCACAACACCACGAACAAAAAAGCTGTTGGCATGTGAAAATAGTCACTGGTCAAAAACTTTGAAATTCTTAAATGGAAGATGCCTTTTGGTCGCAAAGTTTCTTAAGCACACTCGTTTTTAATAACACTTGTATTATCATTAGGAAGAGGAAAAGGAGTAATGATGATAATAGCAAAAATATTTAAGATTTGCAAAACACTTTACATGAATGATTTCATTTGAGTTAGTCTGCTATCTGCTATAATATTGAATTGCTTATTAGCATATTGTTATATTAATACATTACTATTGAAAATTATTAACAATTAATTATTGAATATTTATTATTTTGATTATTATTGCATTATAACCCTGTGTAACATGAGAGTGGTGGCCACTCATGCACCTATTCACTCTTTGGACTGCCTCACTCATTCCAGCTTCCTCAGGTCTAGGCTTCCTTAGATAGATAGGTCTAGGTTCCCAAAACATGGTTACACTCTAATTTTCTTATTTCCTATCGATAACCATGTTGTGGGTATTGTACTTCCCTTACTCACCTTTTTATTTCTGTGCCCTCACTAATGCATTTCCCTTACCACAAACAAGTTACCTACAATGACAAAGTTTTTAGATGTTAAACATAACATTTATCTAACAAATACATTTCTTTAGGCTCAGGCAAAAGAAATTACACTAATGTCAGGTGCTCATTTTAAATCAGATAAGAAATAATAAATACATCACAATCCATATATAAATTTGGATCATTCTCTGTAGTTAATGCAGTCAGTATTTAGTGGGTAGCCATTTACAGAGACCTTCTAAGGAATTATATGAGTAGAAAACTCATGTACTTAGAATAACTCAATTATGAAATATAAACTTTGGTGTCCTCTTTCTATCTCAGAAATTTTTTCCAAGTTCTTTAATAAACTTAGCTTGAATGTTTAACAGATGTTTCCACTTTCTAACTTAAGAGTTTATCCATCCTGTACTCAATTAACATCTAAGCCGCTGGTAACTTCTTTGATTTTCTTATTGTTAACTGTTCCTCTGCTCCTCTAGATTTACTCCTTAATAGCAACTATAGTATCTATTATTTCCAACTTCAAGCTTAGCTGACACAGATATGAAATTTGTGCTTTTACCTCTCTCTGTTCTCATTCTAGGTTCAAACGCTGAGTTTTTTCTACAAATGACTTCTCCTCAGCTTTATGGTTAGAAACCACATTCTCATAGTTTGTTAGCAATCAAATAAATTACATTTTGTCCCATAATAATATACCAGCTCTGGTATTCATATCTCTCCAATATTCCATGGCAATTCACATTCAAAAAATAGCAACTGATATATCAGAACTCTGAGTCAAAGTAATTATAACTCTTAGAACTATTAACAAGGCACACATAATTCAGCAATATATTGTTCCACATAAAAGGATGATATCTCAAAGGAATGATATTCTATATCAGAATACCTTCACACTTAGAATTATTGTTTTAAGAGGAATGATTTGTATGGTATATTTCGACATCTGGAAGCAAAATGGTTTCTAGTAAGTTCAAGTTATTATTAAAAGTTTTTTTTTTTAAGTCAGAAATGCAACATTTCAGTAGTTTATGAGTCTCAATTTCATTTCTTTTTCAGATACAGATTGCCAATGGTTGAATACCCTGAGGAGGAGACAAATTGCTTCCAACCCTTCCTTTCAACGTTCTCAGAGCAATCCTATTACTGCTGGATTACCGTACCTCCATAACCAAGCTTCCTATGCTGCTGCTGTCCAGAGAACACCCATTAAGTATTACCAAATCACACCTATAAATCATTCACGAAGTTCATCTCCTACTCAGTATGGATTGACTAAAAACTTCTCTTCACTGCATCTAAACTCCAGGGACAGTGGTATTTCTAGCATTAATTCTGACACCTCTTCTGACAGGGGTCAGTATTCAGGGAGAAGCAGGAATAAATCTAATCGAGGAAGTGAATCCCTTCATTCTTCCCCCAAAGGAAGATATAGTGGGAAAAGCCAGCATTCTGCTCCCTCAGCAGAAAGGTACTCTGGGAAATTTTTTAGAGTCTCTCAATCAGCACTCAGTTTCCATCAGGCACCGGACTCCAAAAAGAGCCCATATAATGTCCGTCAACCTAGGACCATCCCAGGGATGCCTGTAAACACTGAAAATGACTCAAAAGCAAATGAAGATGAAAGTAAACTTAGTGAAGGTGGATGGACAAAAGTAGAATATCGCAAAAAACCTCACCGCCCTGTTCCTGTGAAAACTAATAAAGAAAGAGCTAGAGGAGCCTATCGAGGCCGGAGAAATTTTTGATGCACAGTTTTATTTAGCTAATTTCATTTTCTAAGCAGGGTTTTTGTCATGGATTTTGTTTGTGTGGTACCTTCAACTGGGCTTTTATTTAAAAATCTCAACAGTATGTTAACCTTTGGAAAGGGAAAGATTAAATGCCACCTGTTCCAGAGATGGTAGTCAAAACAGGAGCAAAAAAACAGGAGAATGCTATTCACTAAGCATTGCCCTCATTTGGGGAAGAGAGAGGGATGGGGAAATGTGAATAGTTTCTGGTGGGAAGGTCAAGGAGAATTCTTCCTTCTATTTTTTTTTTTCTGAATTAATATCTGCCATTCAGAAAAAAAAAATATCATCATTTGCTCCTCCAATTAAAAATGTCAAATTACTTTGAAAATACTTATAATCATTAAAGTTTTGATTAGTATTTATTTTAGTCACTTATCTGTGTTTTTATTATGTACTGTGGCCTGCCTGAATAAAGAAAAGTCAACCAACCTTAATATGGCTCATGATCTTGATCTCATTCATTGAGATTCATCAGAAAACTTAGATTTAATTTACTCAAGAGGGTGGGTATTTCTTTTCTTCCAAGCTCCAAACTGATAGATGCTTTTTCTTGAATATTGTTTTCTGTATTTTACCAAAGGTGGTTAGGGGTAAGGATGTCAGGAACACCATGATGAAACTTCTTGGAATCTAAGAC
Source organism: Sarcophilus harrisii (assembly GCF_902635505.1). NCBI lineage: Eukaryota > Metazoa > Chordata > Mammalia > Dasyuromorphia > Dasyuridae > Sarcophilus > Sarcophilus harrisii. Next base: position 399,993,135 of record NC_045428.1, on the reverse strand, counting down.
ATTTCAGATATAAAAGAAAACAGACAGAAAACAGAGCAGCATCACAGACTGGAAAATGAGAAATTTAAAATTACCAACATCCTTGTTTGAACAAGACAGTAAATACCAGCCTTGTAGCAACAAGACTGGAAAGCAGCTGGGGGGAGAGGGGTGGAGTGCATGGGTGGAGTGTGGGGGTGGGAGGAAGCTGCCTGCAGGACAATGGACAGGAGCTGCCAAGTATATACATCATAAATAGACAATTCTTAACATTTTATAACCCAGAGAAGGCTGGCAAATAAGCTGGTATTGATTCCCAGATATTGTTGCTCCCATGCAGAAATCAGTAATCCCGAATATCAGTATTCTTTACACTGCATAAGTTTCTTAATGTTTTATAGAAATCCCAGTGACATGCTACTCTTTTAATAGAAACCAGTCATCTGCAGAATGTACATGCATGTTCCCAGAGTAGTGGTCCTGCTGCAGTATAGTATCTAGGGCCCCAGGAGGAGAATCCTATTCTGAGGAGCCTGCAGGTTTGTTCAGGAATAAATGGAAGGGCATTAAGTTGGAGATTGCAGGAAATCCAACTTTTATTTACGGAGGTAGATGATCAATCTAATTTACCTTGACTTAGTAAAAGTGACTTAACATTTTATTTGTAGTTAATTGGTATTTGTAATGAGAAATTCGATAAACAACATAAATACTACTGGATGAGTTGGATATATAGAATTCAGTGTGATATAGTAAAAACCACCCTGCCTTTGCAGCCACAGGACCTGGTTCAAATTGTTCCTGTTACTATCTGTGTGACTTTGGGCATGTCTTTGGTTGTGCTTCAGTTAGTTACCTTGTCTATGTTTGATGATGGAATTGGACACAATAGCCTCTAAGGTTCTTTCTAGTTCCAGATCTTAGATCCTATTAAATATGTTCCATAACCTCCTGGGACTCAGTTTCCTCATCTGTTAAAGGAAAAGGCTAAATTAGATGACTTTTGCCTTCCTTTTCAATTCTAGCTCTAGGGTAGAAGGCCTAAACCAAGATTTCTTGCTATGATGTAGATTTGTTTCTTAAGGGGTGACACTGCTCCTATACTAGAGATAAAAATGCTTTCCCCAATGCCTTTGCACAACCCCTTTGACTGTTAGGCTCCTCAGCTATTTTCAAGGATCAACTCTCAGGTCAGAGTTTATGGAAAGTTTTTTCTGATCCTTCCAATAGTTAGGGTTCCCTTCCTACTCCTTAACGTCTTACACATTTTTATCTTCTGCCACTTCCTAAGAAAATGTGAAAATCTTGAGGGCAGGGACCTTTTCCCCCTCTTTTGTCTTTGCACCCTCAGCAACTAACACAATGCCTTCCATATAGTAAGTACTTAATAAATAGACTAGTGAGATTGAGTTAATGAACTTGAAAATTCAATTCAACAAATATTTATTAAGCAAGTTATCAGTCTAAGTGCTGAGAAAACAAATGGAAGCCCTCTTCCTAAGCCCATTGATATGGAACTCTCTCTTTATTGGTGAAGACAGAGGCCAATCTGGCTTTGAAAAGAGAATTATACAAAGATGGAAAAGGGCAGAATCTTTTCCCTCAAATAGATTATGATCTATTGGGGTGGGGAAGAAATTAACACATGCACAAATAAGTAGAATACTGAGAACAGTCAGCCTACAAGCATTTATTAACTGTCTATTATGTGCCAAGCACTTTGCTAAAATGTACAAAGGAGAGATAGAGATAAAATGAACTCAGGGAAGTAGAGAATAGGAAGATCTGAGAAGGCGTCATAAAGGAAGGGCTTTGCAGGAACATTTGTTGTTGCTGCTGCTATTGTTGCTGTTGTTCAGTTCTTTCAGTCCCATCTGACTCTTTGTGACCCTATTTGCGGGTTTTCCTGGTAAAGATTCTAAACAGGTTTGCCATTTTTCTCTCCAGTTCGTTTTATAGTTGGAATTGTGGCTTGCCAAGGTTACATAGTTAGTAAATGTCTTGAGGCTGGATTTGAACTCAGGAAAATGACTCTTCCTGACTCATTCTATCTGCTGGCATTCTATCTGCTATCCCTAGCTACCTTGTAGGAAGACAATGCAATTTGGTTCAACATGTGGCAAACACTAAAGATTTAAAAAAAAAAATTCTGTGTGATCCTGGGCAAGACACTTAACTCCAATTGCCTCAGCCCAAAAAAAAAAAAAAAAAAACCACTACCTTCAAGGAACATATATTCTCTTGAGGAAGACAACTTGAAAATTTATAAGCTTCTGAAGAGCAGGGATTGTTTCATATTTAACTTTATTATCAGTGGCAAGCTCAGTACTTAGCAGCACACAGAAACTAGTTAATAAATGATTGTTGGTTGATTTGTGCTACTACGGAAAACAATACACAAATAAATACCTACAAAATATATAGAAAGATTTATTTAGAGGAAGGAGTCACACTCTAATAAATAGGAAATCAGGAAAGACCTCCTCATGGGCAATAGGAGGTAAGTCAGGATCTGAAGGATTCTACAAAGCAGAGATAGTCTTTTAGGCATGTGAGAATAACCTGTGCAACAAAGCAAAGAGATGGAATGCCATGAATATGTAACAGCAAGTAAAACCAGGGGTGTGCTGGAGCCCGCTCTCAGTGCCTTGAGAAAGCCATTGTTAAAATTTCCATATGAGAATTTACAACTCAGAAATTGGCAATACAAATCAGGGCTTGACTTCTTTTGTTGATTATCTAGACCACAGTGAAACACATAGCCTGCCAACTCCAGAGGGGAAGAATCATATTAAAAATGCAATTGGGAAATGTTTAACAAAGTAATAAAAATACAATAAAACATAGATAACATTAATGTGGAGTTTTCTAAGTTATAATGTACCTGCAGGGGTCTTTATGTAAGGTTTAGTAGTCCCAAATTCTATTTGAGTTTGGTACCACTAGTCAAGACTTAAGAAAGTCTCAAAAGTGTTGATAATGCAGAGTAAATTTAAAAAGCATGTCTCTGAACTTTTGGGGGGAGTTTGAGGGAAGGAGAGTCTGATTGTTAAACATTTCCTAAGAGACCCTTGTGCTGTTGTATAAATATTGCATAAGCTCAACAGGAGTGCCATATAAGTCACAAAAAATGAAGTCATAACCACACTGGAGATCCGGTGACTGTAGGTTAGTAATAATAGTAATTAATAACTGGCATTTATATAGCCCTTTTAGGTTGATAAAGTGCTTTAATATCCATGATCTCATGTGATCCTTACAACATCTCTGAAGTAGGCCAATTTGGATGGAAAGTTAAGTGCATCCATGAAAGGTGTGAGATCAGTTTGCAATAATAAGTTGGAGCCAAAATGTAAAGAGTTTTAGATACAGAGGATTTTATCCTCAAGGCAACAAAGAGCTCCTGCAAGGGAAAGACAGATAAAATGTTGAGTTGCTTCCTTCCTTCCTTCCTTCCTTCCTTCCTTTCTTCCTTCCTCCCTCCCTCCCTTCCTTTCTTCCTTCCTTCTTTCCTTTCTTCCTTCCTTCTTTCCTCTCTTTCTTTCTTTCTTTCTTTCTTTCTTTCTTTCCTTCCTTCCTTCTTTCTTTCTTTCTTTCTTTCTTTCTTCTTTCTTTCTTTCTTTCTTTCTTTCTTTCTTTCTTTTCTTTCTTTCTTTCTTTCTTTCTTTTCTTTTTTTTCTTTCTTTCTTTCTTCTTTCTTTCTTCCTTTCTTCCTTTCTTCCTTTCTTCCTTTCTTCCTTCCTTCCTTCCTTCCTTCCTTCCTTCCTTCCTTCCTTCCTTCCTTCCTTCCTTCCTTTCTTCCTTCCTTCCTTTGCTTAAGAACAATGCCTTAAAGCTACATCACTTTGGTTCTCATTGACTAGCCAACAGTGGTCCCAGGTCAAAATCGACTTGATCTTTGTTCTGGCCTTAATTGCCTCACAGTGAAGGTAAATAGCAATTGTGGTTGTTTTAGGCCAAAACCCTGAGATTCTTCCCCTTCCAGAATGATTCCTTTTTTTTTTCTTCCTCCCTCCCCTTTCTCCTCCTCTCCTCCCCCCCCCCTTTCCCGTCTCCTCTTCCTCACTCTCTCCCTTCTCCCTCTTCCTCCCCCTCTCCCTTCTCCCTTTCCCCTCTCCTTCTTCCCTCTCTCCTCTCCCCTCTCCCTCCCTTCTCCTTTCTCCTTTCCTCTCTCCTTTCCTTTCCTTTCCTTTCCTTTCCTTTCCTTTCCTTTCCTTTCCTTTCCTTTCCTTTCCTTTCCTTTCCTTTCCTTTCCTTTCCTTTCTGGATAAAAAAGCTATTTTGGAGTCTTATTTCTTATCTAGCCTTAATCATTATATAAGTGTTGCTTCAGTCAACTGCCAAGACTTTAGCATAAAAAGGCCAGTGTCTCCCACTACATCTAGGGCCATCTCTAATTGTTTATATCTGGCCATTTCAGATGATTCCAGAAGAGAAGATGAGGCTGTTGAACAAGCACAGCCCTCTTTCACTCAAATCCAATTTACTTGCATGTTGCAGCACCATCTGGTTGTCTTTGAGAATTAAGGACATACCCATGCATATATCCTGTAAATAAAAGGCTATTAAATAAAAAAAAAAAAGAGAGAGAGAGAGAATTAAGGACAAATAACAATAACAAACCCAACAACTTTAATCTTTGACAAAATATGTGTTATCTATATATCTATCTGTTTATCTGTCTATCTATCTACATCCTCATGGTGTCATAGGTTCCAGCCTTAGAGAAATTGGAATATTTCCTTACTAGATAATCACTATCCTTCTTAAAAGTGATATAAGGTTAGGACAATAGATGAAGAGAGAGGGATGACTCTACTAGTATTTAAAATTGATCTGAATATAATAAATCATGGAAATAATGGAATATATATACTGCCAGTTAAAACCAAAGTAATAGCATTTGCACTTAATTGCCTGTTCTTAGGGTAATATAATAGAGTTGATTTTTAAAAATGATGCTTGTTCATTACTATCTATTCAAGTTATAATTGCCTTGTTGAAAGAAAGATGTTTGTCAACTTTGGGATAGGCAACCCTGAATATTTCTATCAAACAAAATGATCAAGTAAGTCATCCCAGCAACAATTATGAGAATCAAACTAAATGGTCACTTTTTACTATCTTGCTATGTTTTAATAATAATTCACATTCACATGGCACCTTGAGAAAGAATTTTTTAACCTGGAATCCATGAATTTGATGTTAAAAAATATATATTTTAAATCATTATTCTGAGAAGGGGGCCATAGGTTCCACCAAATTGCTCAAGGAGTCTATGATACACAAAAAAGGCCAAGAACCCCTGTTTTAAGGTTTAAGAAAGACCTATGTAAATTGTCTTCTGTGATCTAAACACTTGAAGAAATAAATAAAATATACCCCCTACCAATAGTTTATAATCCAGTAGGGAAATGGTCAAAGGATATAAATATCATGTGGATTAGTTTAAATGTATAAAAGAACTCTAGACGACATGCTTAGAGTTTATATGAGTGAGGGATGACTCATGATTGGAATCATAGATTTAAAACAGGAAGGGACCTTATATCAATTAGTTCAGGGTTCTCGTTTTACAGATGGGCAAATTGTGGCATTAGGTGATTTGCCCAAAATCATATGGACAAAGTAACAAAGTCAGAAATCAAACTTAAGTCATCTGGTTTGGTACTCTCTATTGAACTATACTGCTTATTGAAAGATTGGTATTCTAGAACAATAGTGTCAAACTCAAATAGAAACAAGGCCACTAAATTCTGTATAATTGTTCCTGTAGACTATTAGCATTATCTATGATCCATTGTATTTTTATTAATTTTGTTAAGTATTTTTCAATTACATTTTAATGTGATTTGGGTTATACTTGGCAGGGTGCAGAGTCAACCCATTTGATACCTCTGTTCTAGTATCTATACAGTTCTTAAGTTGTCTCTAAATATCCCATATTCAAGATCAATTATGTTTTGTTTATATAGAAATCATGGTTTGTTTGTAATGTTATTGCCTTTTGCTTCACTTTTTCTAGATGGTCATCCATTCCTAATCTGTTCTTTTTTCTTGTTTATTTGGTGAGCTTGGTAGATATAAAATTGTTATTATTATCATTTTCACTCTGCCAATGTGGAGACACTGAATTCTACTTTGTAGTTCCAGGATTTTTTGAGGACCCATGGAGCCTGTCTATTCATTTTCCTTTGTCTTCTAATATGTATTCATAAATGTGTAGACTAAATAATCTATAGGCCACCTGCTCTTGTGTTTGCAATATGTTCTTTGTTGTTTTGCCTCCTTATTCTCAAGATCATTAACTGGATTTTTTGCTCCTGAAGTCTTTGTAATTTCGGTCTTTCCCCCCTTACATTCCCCTATCATTCATTTTTGGACTCCTTTCCCTTCAATGGCAGTTCTCCAGATTCTGGGATTCAAAGGTATCTCAGATTCCTTCTACAGTGGGAAAGTCCTCTTTCACCAGTCTCTGACTCTGCCACAGGTGATTTCAGGGAGGGACAGAACTTCCCTTTGCTTCAGCCACATTGGAATCCTTCTCAGTTTTCTTTATTCCTTAGTTCTCTGCTAAGAGAACTAAAATTGTAGCACAGAGTGCTTACATGGTAGCAGCCACAGCAGATGTTTGCTTTTTTAATATTTTACTGTGCAGGGAGAAGGGCAGGAGGAGAGGTGGGGCAAATTTGAGTTCTACTGAAATTCTGTAAATTAGTTTGTGTATCTCTGCCAGAGAATGATGACTATTGGAGGGGGGCATGCTGAGTGAATATGTTAAAGTTTAGGGATTAACATTCTCTACTGTTAATCCATAGGGTGGGTACTTCGCTACAATTCTTTAAACCATAAAAATAGCTGAAATTTCTTTATTTTTCCCACATAATTCTAAACTTGGGGAAGTCTGAAAAGTCAAGAGGATCAGAAAAAAATGTTTACTGATTGTGTGACCTGATCCAAATTTTGTAGTCCAGGGTTTGCAAGTATGTATGTATTATTGGCATCAATTTTACAATTATCAGTAAGAAATCATAAATTTTGAGTGTAGCAGTTTGTCCAGGACTGACATAATTGAAGTAACAAATTATGGGAACACTGTTCACACAAGTAACAAATTTTCACTAGTTTTCACTGGATTTGAACAACTACAATTAAGTTAGGATGCCTGGCAGTGAAAGGCAACATGAGATGGAGCCAAGTTCCTTAGAGTTGTCTAAATAGACAAGTCTTCTAAAGCACAAATATAAGATCATCAAAGCTACAAAAGATTTTTGACTCCATAATAAGAATTAGCAGGCATTAGAAACTTTTAAGGTCTTATTTTAATGACCCATAGAACTAAGAAGATCAAATGTAGGAGAAAATGGACAGAATTAGGCAAATCCTTAGACCAAGAGGGAAAATGGTTCCTATTTAATTCAAAACAATCTGAAAGTTATGCTTCTTTTAGTGATTAGAGTACCGATGATATTCTCTTCCTCCATCTATCCAAACCCTACTCATTCTCCAAGCCAATTGAGCAGACATATCTTAAGTTTTTACTATGTGCTCTTCACTGGGCCAAGTGTGAAAGATATTAAAAAAAAATATGGGTCTCTGCTCGGTAGAACTTTTGGTCCCAGTAGCAGGATTGGGTACATAGATATACAAATCATAATAATACATAGTATTGCATCATTGAGGTGAAACCATGGTAATGTGGAACTTTAGAGAAAAGGGACATTTTTGACTAGAGGCATCAAAGAAAGTTCTCAATAAGGCTTTCTTTTCTCAGCAACTTCCTTGGATATTGATCTCTTTCTTTTCTGAAATCTTAAAATATTTACACTTCACTTGAATACCTTCTGATTGCCATGTTTATTCCACTGTTTCCTATATCTTGCATTCCTTTTCTTTCTTTTTTTTTGAAAGGCAATGGGGGTTAAGTGACTTATCCAGGGTCACACACCTAGGAAGTGTTACATGTCTGAGGCTGTATTTGAATTCAGGTCCTCCTGACTCCAAGGCTAGTGCTCCATCCACTGTGCATCTAACTGTCCCTTGCATTCTTTTTCTTTTCTTTTTTTTTGCATTTTATTTATTTATCCTTGCAATTTACAAACTTACTTCTCTTTTTTTTTATATGTGCCTTGAAGATTATAGAGTACTTTAATTTTTTTGATAATAGCTTTTTATTTTCAAAATATATGCAAAGGTAGTTTTCAACATTTACCCAACAAAACTTTGTATTCCAGTTTTTTCTCCTTCCCTTCCCTTTTCCCCCTTCTCTTAGACAGCAAATAATCCAATATAAAGTAAACATGTTTCTTGCATTCCTTTTCTGTGTCATTTCATATCTAGCAAAGGGCATGCACATTGTGATGCAGCATGACACAAAGAAAAGAGTCCTGACCTCATTTCAGGTCAAATACTATAAACCTTAATTACCGTGGAATCATTGGCCAAGTCATGTAGCTTCTCTGACCCACGGTTTCCTTAGCTGTTAAAGTGGGATAATTAATCACTGAATCAACCAGAATTTCTTAAATTCTCATTGTGTTCAGAAGAAAGGAAAACATATTATAAAGTTTACAATGCTAGATAAACATGATTATTACTATGTATGTTCTTATTATAGTAAGTCCTTAATATTTGATGAATGATAATTAAATAACAAAGTTGTTGGTTAAAGCTATCCACATGTGAATTATCTATTGTGAATTTGTGTGAATGCAAGTTCTTGGCTTTCTTTTCCCATCAGATAAGAGTTGTTTTTATAAATCAAAGTAAAATGATGTAGTCCCTCCTCCCAGACATCATTTCTCCAGGTTGTAGCATCACATTGATTTGGTGTGTGCCCTGTCACCTAGAGACATATTTGGTATAGAAAGGTTTGATCCTGAAGTCTGGTTCACTAAGTCCCTGGGATGCAGGGTCCCTGTTAAACCAAAATACGCCTGATCTGACTGAGATTTTCCGGGGAGAATGTGTGTTGGTGGTACTGACAATGCATGATTCGTCAGCTGGCTGGGGCTGATTATCAAGATGTCCAAACTGACTCCTCTGCTGTGTGTAAGCAATTTAATTTTGTGCCTAATTTTAATCTGCAGTGTACTGTATGTCCACATCTGCTGTGTTAAAGCATTCATTAGCATTTAAAGGGGGAGCTGATGGTATTGATCACTCTTATTAAAACTAAAAACAATCACGTGGCAGCCACTGCTGATGAAAAATCCTTTGCTAGGGCTCAGATATTAAATATTTCTGCAAAAGTTTATTTACTTCAAGTCTGTGAAAAATCAACCCTCAAGGAAAAGTAGGTAAATGGGGCCCGAAAAGGAAGGGAAACAAGTTCAATGTGAAATATTATGATAATTGAAATGTTGTAATAAACCACAAAATACTTTAATATAGGCTGACTATCTGAGAGATATGATGGTTTAGTGGATAGAAGATACCCTTAGCATTAGTCAGGAAGACTTGAATTCAAGTTCTACTTCTAATGTGATACAGATGATAATACCATGTGCTAATCTCTTATCCTCTTAGTGTTTCAGGTGACTTTCTGAGACTATAAATTATAGAGCACATGTCCATTTGCATTGATAGAAGAAATTATCTTATTGGGAGTCCCCCGGACCAATGCAATTACAAACCCAGTCTAAAATAAGTGAACTAGTACATAAAGCTCAGTTTCTCTTTAGTATTCCTAGGCCCTATGCCACATAGTTTCTCTGGACTTTCCATTTCCTGTATTACTGCCCTCCCAATCCCCATTTAGAAGTGAGGAAATTTGAACTGAAAATCTATTTTCTAGCAATGATTTTGGGCCAGTCATAATCAACAATGTATTTATTTGCATGGGATACATACTGTATTTGGACCTGTACAGAAATCATTATAGAGACCTTCTATTCTTTAAGAAAAGGTCATTTGGCATTTCCCTTTGTCATTGACAGTGGTGACTCTATGGTGCTAAGAGTAATTTCAGTTGATTTTAGAAGGAAGTTTTATTACTTTCACTATAGTCCTTATGTTTAAATTGACAAACAAGGTAAAGAGTTTCAAAGCCACCAGCCTTGTGAGCAAACTGGAAAAGTTTGGGAAAAAAAAACATAAAAAAAATTTTTTTTAACCCTCTGGCAAATTTAATGTAATGTCATCTCAGCCCCAAAGTGTCACTTGTTGAGGTTTATCAGTAAACCAAAACCTAGATATCCATTTTGCCTAATCACCATTGGTCCTATATTGTATTGGATAGGAAAAAATACTCATAGATTATGGCATAGTTAGGCTTGGTAATCAATATCTTTGTATACAGAGAGCAGCATAATATTTTGTGATTTATATATACAACTATTTCTTGGCAAAACATGTCATTCAGCCAAGTCTAAATCAGCTATGTTACTGGGGGATGAAAATAGCATAATGAATTAAATCAATTGGAAATCAAAAAAAAAAAAAAATCTTATCTGAATCAATTTTTGTAGACATTCATTTTGACTAAGTCCATTGTTGACCAAGAACCTATGATAAACTTGAGGTACTGTGAAGTCCGGGTTAGCACCCTGAATGCCTTAGAATCGGCCAGAGTCAGGATACGCCAAAGTCCTTGGTCTTTATTCTTGGTCTTTAGGGGGAAAAGTGAAGGGGATGAACACAAGCTCTCCACAACCTCCTTTCTCTTTGTCCACCACCAAAGTCACTCTGACTTGTCTTACTCCACCCCCTAATCCCTCCTACAATTATCTGTATACACCAAAAGATCAAGCCAGCACAGAATAGTGAGAAGGGCCATTTCCCAAGCATATGCTAATAGAGTATTGTCCAAAAGATAACTAGCCTTAAGTGCGTGGTGGTTCTATGATTCCAATGCACCTATTCAGAGTTTTAGCCCTTTACAAGGTACAAAATGTATTTTAACCAAACAAAAGATAAAGGTGATTTAAAAAGATAAAATAAATAATTTTGATTACCTTAAACTGAACAGCTTCTGCTTAGACAAATGTAATGCACCATGGATAAGAAAGAAGGGTCCGAAGGGGAAAAAAAAATCTTATCAAATTTTTCTGATAAAATTTGGGAATACATGGTATATAGATAATAAACATATATGTGTATACATACATGCATGTATGTGTCTATGTATGAATGTATATATATGAGTGTATATATATATATCATTTCCCTAAATAGATAAGTAATAAAAGGATGTGAACAAAAAATTCTCAATAGAAGAACTACAAAGTAGTTATAAGCACATGAAAAATGTTCCAAACAATAATTTTAAAATGAACACATAAGAATAAAAGAAAGCAAAGAAAAACAACTCTAAGATTGTACCTTATGCCCTGAAATTTGACAAAAATATTTTTTAAAATGACAGTAGTCAGTATTTAAGAGGTTGTAGAAAGATAAGCATGCCAATACATTGTTGGTGAAACTGTAAAATGTTGCAATCATATTGAAGAGAAATTTAGAATTTAGAATTATGTAAATACACTAACTAAAATGTTCATATCCTTTGAACTAAAGATTCCATTCTGGGATCTATACCCCAAAAAAAGTCATAGATGAGAAGAAAGTCACTATAGATATCAAAGTATTCATAGAGGTACTTTTTGTGATAAACATTGGAAGCAATCATTAGTGGGGGAAGGGCTAAACAAATTATCATACATGAATATAATGGAATATTACTATCTTGTGAGAAATGATGTATATGATGAATACAGAGAAACATGGAAAAAACTATAAAAACTGATATAGAATGATGTAAGTGAATGAGAACAAAGTATGCAGAACAAGAAAATCATAAACAGTTATCCCTTTCATATTGTGACTTTCCCCATCAAAGTTTTGATATTTTATGGGTCAGATTAAGAAATTAAATGGAAATTTTTAGGAGTTTTGGCAAAGTCACAGATAACACACCAAGGCCAGAAGATAACATAGAAAATGTTCAGAAACTCAGAAATGCATAAGTATGTATAATATTAATATATTTTTATCTTTTAATATCATGATAATTCAGACATCTTGGCACAAAGAGAGGGCCAAAAATTTTTACTCAAATTTTCCAGATTGCAGGAGTGCCATGCAGCTAAACCCTCCAATATGGAAAGGATAACTATTTACTGTAACTACAACAATGTAAATGGAAAGAACAACTAAAATTAAAAAGATAAAATATTAAATAGGACTTAAAGAGATAGAAGAGAATACCTCCAGCCTACCCATTCTTGGACTTGGGAAATCCACATTCTATTGTACATGTTTTTAGATTTTTTAATTGTATTAATTAGTTATGCTCATTTTTTCCCTCTCAGAAAAATACTATTTGTCATATTGAGATAATCCTCTGATGAGTGGGGAGAAGGAATACGTATGATATGAGAAACAAAAGATATCAATTTAAACTTTTTTTTTTAAATTGAGTAACATTCTGCAATTTTTTCTTTCCTTCCATTCTGGTGCCCTTAATAGAGCTGTTGATGAGCAATTAAATAGCCAGTAGGGAAAACAAGGGGCCAGCTTAACTACTAAGTTAATTCAACCTCTAACTGACTAAATTAATTGGATTTTCTATACACTAATATGCAATCAACTCAGTTCAATTTAACAAATAATGTAGTAAGTATCTACTATGGTACAGAAACTGACAAAAGATAGCACAGAAGTAGATGCATGAAATTTTAATGTTGTAAGGAAGTTTACAAGTCATCAAACCTTTCAATTTATAAATGAGAAAACAGAGACACAGAAAGGTTAATTATTTGCCTAAAATCACATAATTGGCTAGGAGCAAACAACTCTGAAGTCCCTTGTCTGGGGCTTCCTTCCTTATGTGATGTTTGAAGATGTTTCTGAACACATCTAAGTGAATCATCAATTCTGGACCGTCTTATGCGTTTATTTTACTGTCTCCAAGGTCAAGGACTAAGTGTAGTTTTATTTTTTCTGTCTTTGAAAGTTACTCCAATTCATTTTATTTAACAGGTATCAAACTGAATTGGATTGATAAAATATTACAAAATAATATTGGTCTCAACTAATAAATTGAAAAATAATTAGTGAATTCAGTATTAAAAGTCAAAGAAAAGCACAGCATCTTAATCAGATTACCTGGACCCAGTCAATACAGACTTTGGTTTTACTGTGTTTGGATTCTGTCTTTCTCTCCATCCCCTACCCCATCCTGGCCCAGGAGAAGAAGTTGCATAAATCATCAAAAAAATAGTTGATAAAAATTCCTGGAGGGCGTGCATTCCCAAATTTTAATGTGGGTCATTTGTGTTTATTATTGGATTCAAGAATGAAGGCTATGTCTTCTCAACATTATCTTGAGAATTTAAGGGTTGCTTTTGTTTTTGTTGTTATTGTAAAACAGAAGCCTTTCATTTAGCTTAGTATGTGACTGTGTTTATTGATTTAGTTCTCTAATAAACAGTTGTTTAAATGAATACTGGAAGCCGTTTATTTTCAGAAGTAATTTTGGAAGTTTTTTTTCTAAGTCAGATTAACTGACCATTCCCTTCAACTATGGGCATAAGTGATTTCAGCACACACGCACACACACACTTTTCACATAGCTCCGTCAGACATAAGTAGGAAAGACACCAACAGTAGCAATACTGCCTCTGTATTCAGTGCCTCATGTGATCAAATCATGTCCCACAGTTACTAACATTATTTCCATATCATAGGAGGGAAAGGGAAATAGCAGAGGAGAAGGCAGGCTGAGCTTAAGAGGCTGACTGAATGACCGTGGACAGGTCACTTCAGTCTCTGTCCCTCAGAATCCTTGATTAATGTATTAATAATGGGGATTGGTCTAGGAGAGTTATAAAACTTGCAGACCAAAGACATAAGAGAAAAGGAGTGGAGCCAGGATGGCTGAGCAAAGCCAGGAAGCTGCTGGAGCTCTCCCAGTTTCCCCATGAAAACCACACGAAACCACACCTCTGATCAGCCTGACTGAATAAGACTTCTCTCCACCTCGAGACAGCCTGAAAAAACTTCCAGAAAAGTCAGTCTCATGGGGAAAAAGGGTGTCCAGCCCAGCTCTGAGAGACTCTGGGAAAGCTCACCGGCTAAAACTCAAAGGAGAGATTAGTAAAATAGAGACTAAGAAAACTAATGAACTAATAAACAAAACTAAGAGTTGATTTTATGAAAAAAACTAACAAAATATATAAACCTTTGGTTAATTTGACTAGAAAAAGGAAAGAAAAAAACCAAGTCACCAGCATCAAAAATGAAAGGGGTGAACTCACTACTAATGAAGGTCTTATCATAGCAAATCAGCAGCTAAGACCCTCAGTCCTGGGTCAGGAGAAGAGCACAACAGGAGCAGAACTCCACCTTAAAAGTAAAAAAAAAAAAAAAAAAAAAAAAAAAAAACAACCAGGAAATACCAAAAGAAAAGGAAAGAAAATGAGCAAGAAACAGAAAAGAACTTTAACCACAGAAAACTACAGGATAGAAAGGATGACAAGCAGACCAAAACACAAACTCAGAAAAGGACAGGATCTCCACAAAAGAAATCTCAAAAAAATGAGATAAATTAGTCTCCAACCCAAAGAAGATTTTTGGAAATACTCATAAAAGACTTCAAAAGACAAATAAGAGAGGTAGAAGAAAAAATGAGAAAAGAAATGAGAGGTACGCATGAGGAAGTCAACAATTTGGAAAAGGAAGGAAAAAAATTGTCTGAAGAAAACAACTATTTAAATAGTAGAATAATTCAAATGGGAAAAGAGATACAAAAGATAACTGAAGAAAATCACACATTAAAAATGAGAGGAGGGGAAATGGAAGCTAATGACTTTGTGATACAGCAAGAATCAAGCAAACAACATAAAAAGGAATGAAAAAAAATGAAAGAAAATATGAAATACCTCATTGGAAAAATACCTGACCTGAAAAATAAATCTAGAAGAGAAAATTTAAAAATTATAGGCCTACCTGAAGGCCATGACAAAAAAAAAAAAAAAAAGAGCCTGGATAGCATTCTACAAGAGGTCATTAAGGAAAACTGCCCCAATATTCTAGAAACAGAGGGGGAAATACTCATTGAAAGAATCCATTGATCACCCAAGAAATCCCACAAGGAAAACCCCAAGTAAAATTGTTGTAAAACTCCAAAACTATGATCTTGAGAAAAAAAGATTGCAAACTGCCAAACAAAAACAATTCAAATATCAAGGAGCAACAGTCAGGATCACCCAGAATTTTGAACTTCTAAAATAAAGAATGGAAGAACCTGGAATACCATATTCCAGAAGGCAAAAGGCCTGGGATTACAACCAAGAATGAATTATCCAATGAGATTCAGCATCATCTTTCAGGGGAAGGAATGGAGCTTCAATAAAGTAAGAGATTTTCAGTCATTTCTATTGAAATTGAAATTTCTATTGAAAAAGTCAGAACTAAACAGAAAATTTAATCAACATAGGACTCAAGAAAACCATAGAAAGGTAAGCAGGGGAAAACATATACACACACACATATATGTATGTATGTATGTATGTATATATATATATATATATATATATATATATATATACATGTATACATATATTTAAAAGTTAAACTGTTTACATGCCTACTTGGGAAAACATATCTGTAACTCTTGAGAACTATATCTGGGGCAGATAAAGTGGGGTATCATATGGACTATGAGTGTGATTATGAATAGACTCTGATGTGATAACATAAAAGAAAAAGACATTAGAGAGTGGGAGAAGGTCTGTACTGGAGAAAGAGGAAAGGGAAGGTATAATGGGACAATTAGTTTGCACCAAAACATTCAAAAGAAAAAAAGGAGAGGGGTGAACACTGTCTGAAGCTTGATTTCAGCAGTTTTGGCTCTAAGAGGAAGTAACTTAATCATTCAGTTGGGTATGGAAATTTATTTAATCCTATAAAGAAGTAGAAGGAGAAAGAGGAAAAGAAAAGGGAGGGAGAGGATAAAAACAAGGGCAGAAATACAACGGAAAAAGGTAAGAGAAGGTGGGGGGAAGTTGATAGAAGATAAGGTAGTGGGAGGAGTGGGTAAAATAAACACTAGTAAGAGAAGAGGGAGGAAGGGTGATAGGTAATGGGTGGAGTGTGTTAAAAAACACAGGACTAATGACAGGGTGGAAAGAGAGAAAAATATATACAAGAGAGAACAAAGGATGAAGGGAAATATAGAACTGGTCATCATAATTGTGAACAAGAATGGGATGAATGCTCCCATAAAACAGAAGCAAATAGCAGAATGGATTAAAAATAGAATCCTATAATATGTTTATAAGAAACACATTTGAGAGAGACATACAGAGAAAAGGTAAAAGGCTGGAATAGAATGTAATATGCTATTATTCAACAAAAAAAAAAGCAGAAATAGCAATTCTTATCTCAAATAAAGAAAAAGCAAAAGTAGATCTTATTAAAAGAGATAAGGAGGGAAAGTACATCTCAATAAAAGGTACAGTAAATAATGAATTAGTAATGATACTAAATGTGTATGTACCAAGTGATAATGCAGGCAAATTCTTAGAGAAGATTTTAAGCCAGTTAAAGGAAGAAATAGACAGCAAAACTACTCTAGTGGGACACCTCAACCTTCCCCTCTCAGAATCAGACAAATCTAACCATAAAATAAACAAGAAAGAGACTAGGAAGATTAATAGGATTCTAGAAAACCTAGATATGATACACTTTTGGAGAATACTGAATAGGGACAGAAAGAAATATACATTTTTCTCAATAGTAAATGACACCTACACAAAAATTGACTATGTATTAGGGCATAAAAGTCTTACAATCAAATGCAAAAAGGCAGAAATAGTAAATGCTTCCTTTTCAGATCCCAATGCAATAAAAAAATATATTCACCAAAGGACCAAGGAAAGATAGACTAAAAACCAGTTGGAAATTAGTCTAATTTGAAAGAATGAGTGGATCAGACAACAAATCATAAAAACAATCCATAATTTCATCCAAGAAAATGAGGATAATGACACAACATATCAAAACTTATGGGGCCAAAGCAGTCTAAGGGGAAATTTTATATCTCTAGATAGCTACAGAAATAAAATAGAGAAAGAGGAGGTCAATGAATGAGGCATGCAACTAAAAATGCTAGAAAAAGAACAAATTAAAAACCCCAAATAAATACCAAATTAGAAATTGTAAAATTCAAAGGAGAGATTAATAAAATAGAGACTAAGAAAACTAATGAACTAATAAACAAAACTAAGAGTTGATTTTATGAAAAAACTAACAAAATATATAAACCTTTGGTTAATTTGATCAGAAAAAGGAAAGAAAAAACCAAGTCACCAGCATCAAAAATGAAAGGGGTGAACTCACTACTAATGAAAAAGAAATTAAAGCAATAATTAAGAGCAATTTTGCATAACTCTATGGCAACAAGTCTAACAATCTAACTGAAATGGATGAATATTTACAAAAATATAAATTGCCCAGGTTAACAAAAAAGGAAATAAAATACTTAAATATTCCCCTTTTGGAAAAAAAGAAAAATTGAACATTAATGAACTCCCTAAGAAAAAATCTCCAGGGTCAGATGGATTCACAAGTGAATTCTACCAAATGTTTAAAGAACAATTAATTTCAATAGCATGTAAACTATTTGCAAAAATAGGCAAGGAAGGAGTATTGCCAAATTCCTTCTATGACACAAATGTGACATTGATACCTAAATCAGGAGGGGCCAAAACAGAAAAAGGCAATTACAGACCAATCTTCCTAATCAATATTGATGCAAAGATTTTAAATAAAATATTAGCAGTGAGATTACAGCAACTTATCAGCAGGATAATACATTATGACCAAGTAGGATTTATACCAGTAATTCAGGACTGGTTCAATATCAGGAAAACTATCACTATAATCAAACCATGTCAATAACAAAAACAAAAGAAACCATATGATAGTCTCAATAGATGCAGAAAAATATTTTCTTTTGACAAATACAGTGCTCATTCCTATTAAAAACACTAGAGAGCATAGGGATAAACGGAGCTTTTCTTAAAATAATAAGTAGTATCTATTTAAAGCTTATAGAAAGCATTATTTGTAATGGAGAGAAGCTGGACATATTCCCAATAAGATCGGGGTGAAAAAAGAATGCCCATTATCACTTCTATTATTCAATATTATACTAGAAATTTTGGTTTTAGCAATAAGAAAAGAAAAAGAAATTCAAGGTTTTAGAATAGGCAGTGAGGAAATAAAACTATCACTCTTTGCAGATGATATGATGATATACTTAGAGAATCCTGGAAAATCATGCAGAAACCTACTAGAAACAATTCATAGCTTTAGCAAAGTTTCAGAATATAAAATAAACTCACACAAATCATTAGCATTTCTATATATTACTGATAAAGCCCATCAGCAAGAGATAGAGAAATTTCATTTTAAATTACTGTAGACAAAATAAATACTTGGGGTCCTGCCAAGACAAACCCAAGAACTATATGAACACAACAGCAAAACACTTCTCACACAAATAAAATGAGATCAAAACAATTGGAAAAATGTCAGTTGTTCATGGTTAGTATAATATAATATATAATATAATATAATAAATATGACAAAAATTTAATATAATATATATTAACATAATATATTATACTAATAATTATATATTATTAATGATATAATAAAATACATATAATATACATAATAATGACATATGTAATATATAATAAAAATGACAATTCTGTCTAAATTGGTTTACTTGTTCAGTACCACATCAATCAAACTGCCAAAACATTACTTTATACAGCTAGGAAAAATAATAACAAAATTCATCTGGAAAAACAAAAGGTCAAGAATATCAAGGGAATTAATGAAAAAAAAATACAAAGAATGGTGGCTTAACAGTACCAAACATAAAACTATATTATAAAGCAGCAGTAATCAAAAGCATTTGGTACTGGCTAAGAAATAGAGTGGTGGATCAGTGGAATAGATTAGATACACATGACATAATAATCTAGGCCCATAGCAATCTAATATTTGATAAATTCCCAAACTCTAGCTTCTGGAATAAAAACTCACTATTTGACAAAAATTGCTGGGAAAACTGGAAAATAATATATCAGAAAATTGGCTTAGACCTACATCTCACACCCCATACCAAAATAAGGTCAAAATGGATACATGATTTGGGCATACAGGAAAATATCATAAACAAATTAGGAGAACCAGGTATAATTTATCTATCACATCTTTAAAGAAGGGAGGAATTTATGATCAAAGAAGAGAACATTATGAAAGGTAAAGTGGACAACTTTGATTACATTAAATTGAAAAGTTTTGGCACAAACAAAAGCAACAGAAACAAAGTTAAAGGGAAGTACAAAACTGGGAAAAAATCTTTACAGACAGTATTTCTGATAAAGGTCTCATTTCTAAAATATATGAAGAATTGTGTCAAATTTACAAACATACAAGTCATTCCTCAATTAATAAATAGTCATAGGATATGAACAGACAATTTTCAGATGATGAAATTAAAGCCATCTATAGTTATATGAAAAAATTCTCTAAATCACTATTGATTAGAGAAATGCAAATTAAAACAACTCTGAGGAATCATCTCACACCTCTCAGATTGGCTAAGATGATTGGAAAAAATAATGTTGGAGGATATGTGGGAAAACTGATACACTAATGCATTATTGGTGGAGTTGCTAAATGATCCAACCAATGCTCTCCATTATGGAGAGCAATCTGGAACTATGTCCAAAGGACATACTCTTTGACCCAGCAGTGCCATTACTAGGTCTGTATCCCAAGGAAATCATAAAGGAGGGAAAGCTGCAAAAATGTTTGTAGCAGCTCCTCTTGTGGTAGCAAAGAATTGGAAAAGGAATGGATGCACATCAATTGGGCAATGGCTGAACAAGTACCACAGTACATGAAAGTAATGGAATATTATTCTATAAAAATGCTGAACAAGCTGATTATAGAAAGGAAGGTTTACTTGAACTGATGCTGAGTGAAACAGGCAGAACCAGGAATACATTGGGCACAGTGTGTAATGATTAACTATCAAAGTCTTGGTTCTTCTCAGCAGTTCAATGGTCTGAAGTAATTTCAATAGACTTCAGACAGAAAATGCCATCTGCATCCAAAAAAAGATCTAAGGACTGAATATAAATCAACATATGCTATGTTCACTTTTTTTTCCCCCTCTCTCATGGCTTTTCCCTTTTGTTCTGATTTTTCTTTCCCATAATGATTCATAAAGCAATGTGTATTAAAAAATAAATAAACTTAAAATTTCAGAAAAATCAATATTACTAAGGCCATAATTTTGCATCTATAATAGGTAGCTAATATATAATTTAAATTTCCCTAAAATTATTCATGTACTCACAAAAGCCACCTTTTACCCAAACTGTTCTAAGTTGTCTCCTTTAAAGAATACTCTAACTAATAGAAACCTGGCTTTAAGGTCTGTACCACTCTGGTTTCCAATCTACCTTTCTGAACTTACTTCCCATTATTTCCTTTCACATACTTTACATTCTAGTCAAACTCTATTATTTTCCACATCTGACATTCTGTCTCACTTTCAGTTAAGTTATTCACACAAACCAGAATGCACTCTCTTCCCATCTCTCAAAATCCTTAACCTTCTAATGGTCATAGCTCAGGTATCACTTTGTCTATGAAGCCATCTTTGATATCTGTTTTTTTTTTTTTTTTTTTTTTTTTTTTTGTTATTCAGTTGTGTGTAGCTCTTCATGAGTTGGACACAACTCAGGACTCTTTATGACTTCATTTGGAGTTTTCTTGGCAAACATACTGGACTGGTTTGCCATTTCGTCCTCCATCTCATTTTATACAAAAAGAAACTGAATTAAAAAGGGTTAAGGATCACATATCTAGTAGGTATCTGGGTCAGATATGAATCCAAGAAAATGAGTCTTCTTGACTCCAGGTACAGCATCCTATATACTGCATCACCTAGAAAACCTAATATTATTAGTATTTTTTCCTTCTTAGTCTTTCTTGTATTCTGTTTATATGTATGCATATCATCCCTGCAGTAGAACATAAGATCTTTTTGTGTATTTATAATATCAGAGTATTCCCAGAGCCTGTCATGAGAGAGGTCCTCCATAAATTTTTCTGAACTCAATAGTGGTTTTTAAAGAATCAATGTGGAGGAATCCTCCTTATTCAAAGAAGACAACTTATCCCCTTTCTTCCCAGTTGTCTCCTATGAGTGGAGGATAGGAGATACACATCTGCAGATAGATTTTTCTGAATTTATCTTTAAGAAAAAACAACCTTGCTAGAGGCAAAGAATTTTAAAAGTTTACTTTGGCTAACAATCCCTTCAGTTTTTTATCTTGTACTAACTTTTAAGTCTAAATTGCTTGCTTTCTCAGTTCAACAAACTTATTGAGTACTTCTATATAGATCACAGAGCTAAATTATGAGGAAGATAGAAAATTTAATTAGAACAGAAATCTAAGGAGACAAGACACAAACACAAAGTATTATAATATATAACATTTCCCAATAAATACATAGGGAAGGTATATAACATGAGGTCTGAAGACTAAAGTTATCTACACAAAAATTAACATGTTCAAAAAGAAAATTCACAAATAAGATTTCACATCAATTTTTAGAGGGTTTGAGAATGCCCTTATTTCTAGTAAGTAACTTGGTATTCAGCTTCTGGGACCAAAAATAAAAAATAAAATATAAAACAAAAATTCCTATGCCTAATTTTAATTCTATATAAGGTTGCCACTCTATTTTAAACAATTTTTGCAATAAGCTCTTGTTTAGATGAAAATCATTTTGAAGACAGTAACAATAAATTCTGTGGATTAATCTCATTTCTTCCATCAGCCCCTTTCCATACCTATTTAGCTAGCCTGGTTTGGAAAGAAAAGGGATCCTAAATTTTTCCAACTTGAATTTATTCATCTAAATTTAAGACATATCTGAAAGATACAATCCTTTCTCAGTAGTTGATTGGAATTGGTACGGTGATCAAATGAGATAACACATAGAACTACAACATAAGTGTTAGTCAATATGCATTTATTAAGTGCCTATTATGTGCTACTTGGCACTGTGCCTGAGGATACCAAGAAAGACCCAAAAAAAAGTGCTGTACCAGGATTGGAAACAATGATAATATCAATTCTACTCCTAAAAAAAATTGAGAAGTTTCAAGAAAAACATGATGAACCAGGGATATTTATAGATGGAGAGTCAGGCAATAATTTTAAAATGAGCATCACATCCATTATTTTCCAGGTGAAGAAGATAAGACAATTTGTTTACCAAAATGAGTCCACAAGAAAGAACTGAAACCACAAACCAAAAAGACAGCTATTTTGTTATCCAGAAGTAATATTTCAGGAAAGCCAAATAGATTAGCTTAGGCCCCACTGCCAAGATGGAGGCAGGAGAGAGATGGCATCCATCTGGGTAACAGGCCCTAGGAACCTTGTTATGATAAAAGCTAGCTCCAAAAATAATTATTTAAGAATGCCCAAAGATTCTCCTGAAAAAGAAACAAAAAAAAAAGTATGTGCCTTCACATATGATAGTCTCTTTTTTTTCAAAGGATCAATATGGAGATGAGTGAATTCTATCTTTTCATTATGTAGCCAAAGTATTTAAGCTTCTGTTCCATTATTTGCCCTTAAAATGAATGTTCTGAATGAATTTAAATATTGACTCATTTGACTTTGTCCAAAGGATTCTCAAAAGTCTTCTACAGCACCACAATTTAAAGCATCAATTCTATGGCACTCAGCTTTCCTAATAGTCTGACTCTCACAACTATATATTACTACAGGAAAAACCCTAGCTTTGAGTATATGGACCTTTATCAGCAAGATCTCTTCTCTTTAGTATGCTGTCCAGATTTGTCATAGCCTTCCTTCCAAGGATCAAGTCTCTTTAAGTTTCATGGTTACCGTCAGTATCTGCAGTGATCTTTGATCGCAATATCTGATACTGCTTTCTTTTCTTTTCCCTCTGTTTGCTGGAAAGTGATGGGACCAGTTGCTTACTGTGAGAGGGAAGCAATGTGATCAACATTGTGAGATACTGCAAAAAGGATGAGGACTGAAAAAAAGTCCTTTGGATTCAAAAATAAAGAGGTCTTGTATTTCGTGGAGAAAACAGTGTCCATTAGTAGTTGGAATAGTTGCAATAGAAGTGATATTGTAAGAAATAAGAATATGGAGGAAGCTAGAATATTCAGTGTTTTCAGCTTCTTTCCTTTCTTTTTCCCCTTTCACCTTCAACAATCTCTAGAGCAAAATCAGGTCTGTGACAAATTTACAAGATGCAGAAAATGGAGGGAGAAGCAACTTTTATTCCTTTCTATGTTGAGCAGCTGGAAGAGAATATTTTAGACTATTTAAATACTTTTTTTCAATTATGCTTTTTAGATGATCCATATCTAAGTCAACAATTTATAGTACTTTCAAATGGCAACCAACTAAATATAATCACTTTTAAATCTTAAATATATGTTACTTGTAAAGATCATACTTCTAACTTCTTATCCTGCCTTATCTGAAGGATCTCTTTTCTCTCTCTTTCAAAAGAGGTTTTAATGAAACTCTACTTGAGTTTCATTTATAGTTTTAAGATACTTGAATCTATTTTTTTTCCTACAAGAGGCCATACTTCTGGAACCAAGCATATTATATGCCAAAGGACATATATAATCTATACTATTAAAAAAAAACCAAACAAATAAATATACGGAATTATATATAATTAGTTTTAGGCACAATGGTAACTTCCCAGCAATATGAATACAAAAGAAAAGCTAACTGCTGTTGTCAATAGATGAACACAAATACCCCAAATTATCTCCCTCTCTAACTAGATGTTCTAAGGTCAGCAAGATACTGCATATGTGCAATCATTAAAGCAGTGTTTGTATGTGGAATGCTAAAGAGCAGAACATTGCCACCTCCCATGGAGATTTGACTTGGGGATTTCTAACAAACTACTCTAATGAATAGTTGTCCTCATCGCTATGTCAAGTTCAATGATCTTAGATGGTTTTTAATTTAACGGTTCATTTAAAAAGAATCCCTGATTTCCTTCCACTTACACAGCCCTTCCTTAGTGGACATCTCTACATGGATGTATGTTTTTGACAAATGACCAATGATAACACTTCCCACATGGGTATACATCAAAATCTATTCCCTAACCATTATCCAATAATTAGCTGAATCGATTTAATGTTATAAGCATCCTTTGGTCCTCCCCTTCTATAGTGAGAAGTCACTTAAAACAATGAGGGTATGTGTGTGGAGCAGAGGATCTTTTAGGCCAATATGTGCAACCAACTCAGGCCTCAAGTAGTCCAAGGATGAATTTTAAAGAGCCACATTTGAATTTTTTACTTCTTATGATTGCCTTCTTACCTGACAAATATTTTTATTTTATCTTCACAAAAAAACAACATCTTTTCTTTGGTATTGAGTGAGAAAAAAATATCAGAAACACCTTCTGACATTCCAAATCAATAAAGTGAAAGAAAATCACTGGGCTATTCAAAAAGATGGAAATCAGAATTACTTCGGGAGCAAGAAGCTTTGCAAACATTATAGCATTTTTTTATCTTAATAAACTTACTGAAACTCAAGACTTCAACTCTTGGCTTTTGATGGATAGGAAATAATGTAGGAGGAGTTCTCTAGGACTACAGTTAATAACAGTCTGTGGAGATTTATATTTAACCAGGCATAAACATCTGGGGTAGAAAAACAGTAGGAGACCAATGCAAGTCTCAGCTGGAAAGGATGAGAACAATGTCAGCAAAGGGCTGCTCTTTCTAGCCAAAAGCTACTCTTAAGGTTTGCCTTTATCTCCATTCCACTCATATGGATTTTTGATTTTTCTCCCCCATTGTCTATCTCAATCCAAAGGAGTTTGAGAGGAGAATCAGATGAACCAATCAATGATGAAATCAACAGGTCATTTAATTTTATGTTTTAAAGAAAAGGGACAGTCAAGTGGCTTAACAGGAGATACCCAAAGGGTAAAGAGGGAGTTAGGAAAAGAATGACAGGGCAGCCCCTTCATGCTAGAGCTGGAACAAATATCATCAGAGAGACATCTAGTTGTTTGTAGATGGATGGATAGGAAGAGTGGCAAGGGAAAGATTGAAAACTGGAGCTAGATGTACAGATATTGGAGTCACTTAGCTATTGAAAATAACTTAACTCATGAAATCTGATGACATTCCCAAGAAAGAACATGTTGAGAGAGAAGAGAAGATGTTCAGGGACAAAATCCTTAAGGTACATCAATTTTTCATGGACAAATCTAGCAAAGGGGACTGGTTAAGAGGATTGAGAGAGGTAAGAGGGGAACCAACAGAGAGAGAAATAACACAAAATCCATGAAGGAGAGACAATTCAATATTAAATGCTGCAGAGATTTGAAAAAAAATTGGTGACTAAGACGCTGTTGTTATCTGGTAACTAAGAGATGAATCATTGCTAGCTTTAAAGTTAATCCCAGTTTAATGCTGAGATCAGTAGCTAGAATGATTTAGAAGACAAGTGAGAAGAAAGGAAACGGAAGCACAGCTACAGATACGTTTTTTAGGGTATTGGTTGTGAGGAGAGAGATGGGAAAATATGTTGAGGGTATATTAGGTTTAGTTGAAGGCTTTTAAAAGATGGAAGAGATTTAGAGAGCAGAAAAAGCAGCCCATGAGTAGAGTGTAACATGGAAGTGGGGAGGGGGTAGGAGGTAGGTAGTATACTGTTATGAAGGGATGATTGCAGGGCAATGTCTTAGAAGAGATAAAAAAAGGTTGTGATCCAAGATACAAACAAGGATGTACTTATAAATATTTAACTAGTGTTCTGAGGGGAAAAAAAAAAAAACATGTGTGTATGTATGTATACACACACACACTGTTTTAATTGCATTATTAACATTTTCTCCATCACTTTCTTAAGTGTAGACAGTCAATAAGCCAATTACTAAGGTCCTGATTAATAGCATTTGCCAATTTGCAGGTGATAACCACATTGAAAATTTAAAAATTGTCTCTATGAGCCAACTGGAGTTGGTTCCAGAACACCCCTGGGTACAAGTAGAAAGGTTAGCTTTGGAAAAGAAAAGAGCTGCCTTTTCTTTAGAAATTTAAAGAAAAAAAGAATTGGGAATATGAAGAGGCTTTGAGATATAGAGAAAAGAAGCAAGTAGTAAATATTCTGTCTTTGCTTAGTAAAGTATAAAGTGAAATTCTCTACAAAAAATATGGACATAAGAATTGTGAGAGAAGCTTTAAAAGAAAGGAGAGTTTTCCTTTGGAAGAAAGGGTCCAACTAAGAAATCGAGGAACAGGATTGCTTTGTAAGTTATGTTTTAAGATAAGAACATGATGGACTTGTAACTTGGGGAAAAGATAACAAGGTCAGCAAAATGCATGTTTGGCTAAAGTCTTGCTTATTTAACAGGGTTTCAAATGAAGATAAATGAGATGAGAGAAAAATATTTCAGATAAGACTTTAAAACAGGTACTAAAGAAGACAACAGTAAAGAGTCATGAAACCTGCATTTTAATACTGAGTACCTATGTGACCTAACTTAAATCACTTAAACTCAATATTATTTACTCATTTTCAGTCCCATCTAACTCTTCATGACCCTATTTGAGATTTTCTTAGCAAAGATACTGGAGCAGTTTGACATTTCCTTTTCCAGATCATTTTATCGAAGAAGAAACTGAGGCAAACAGGGTGAAGTGATTTGTCCAGAGTCACTCTGCTAGTAAATGCCTGAGGTCACATTTGAATTCAGATCTTCTTGATTCCCAGTGCTCTATCCACTGCATCATCTAGTTGTCTCTTCACCAAATCTATAGGTCTCATTTGTAAAATAAAGGTTTGAATTAGATTATCTTTAAAATTCCCACCTAGCACTAAAAACATTTTAGTCCATGATTCCATGACACAGAAGAATAATATTGGCAGAAGTGTCCAGTAAATAATTAATAGGCAAAAATAACTGCTAAAAACAATTAGAGATACTGTGATTATTACTCTCAATAACAATAACAAAAATTCTTTTTTGTTTTTTTTTTTTTAATAGCCTTTTATTTACAGGATATATGCATGGGTAACTTTACAGCATTAACAATTGCCAAACCTCTTGTTCCAATTTTTCACCTCTTACCCTCCACCCCCTCCCCCAGATGGCAGGATGACCAGTAGATGTTAAGTACATTAAAATATAAATTAGATACACAATAAGTATACATGACCAAAACGAATAACAACAATTCTTAATTGTCTTCCTTATTGACCTTTCTGTCCACTACCATCCTCTTCTATATACCCTCTCCTTACTGTGTTTTTGTGCCATTTTCTCCTATTTCTTTTCTTACCTGTCTGACCAATCTTTCTCATTTTTCCTAGCTTATTCCTCATTCAAGTCATACCCACTAATTATGTGTGACCTCTGCCTTCTTTTTCTTCTCTCTACATTCTTTCTCTTAGTGGGATCTCAATAGTTTCCACAGATTCAACGACCATTCTCTGTGCTTGTAATTCTGAAACCTATATATTTGATCCTCTTCTTTCTCCTCATTTCCATTCCTGTTCTATCATAAATTGCCTCTTGGACATTCCAAAATAGATTTTCCACAAGGATTCTCAAGCTTGACATATCTAAAACAGAATTCATAAATCTTTCTTTCCATACATATTCTCTGTTTTCTTATTTATACGAAGGTCCCTGTCATCCATAGCATCGTTCAGGTTCATTTCTTGTGTCACCCTCACCTCCTCATTCTTATTCATCCCACACATCCAGTCAGTTGCATGAGCTTATTGTTTCTAGCTCTACAACATCTCCCACAAATTTTACCTTATCATCATTCACTTAGGCTCCATCACTTCTCACCTGAACTAATGTCATAACCTCCTGTTTAGCCTTCCTATCTCAAACTTTTTTTTCCACTCCAATCTGTCCTTCACACAGCCATGAGAATTATTTTTACAAGGCACAAGGTAGGTTACCTCCACTCTCAAATTCCAGTGGCTCCTTTTTACTTCGAGGGTCAAATATAAATCCCTCTGTTTGGCATTTAAATCTCTTTACAACTTGGTCTCTTCCTACATTTAGTCTTTGTACACATTAATGTAATTACCCCCACCCTCTTTGATTCAGCTACACTTTGCCAATTTGTGATTCTGTATACAAGATGCTTGATCTTTCATTTCTATTGTTCTGACATTCTTGGAATGTCCTTTCTTCATATTTCCAGGAAGTGCTAGCACGGTTTGTACTATTATTTGTACAATTATTTCTTTATATCTTCTTTTCTCCCAAAGTTAGGTAGAAAATGGACATCTTTTTGTCACACAATTGTGACTGGTTTATCATATATGGTGGGTGACACGTGCCTTAGCCAACCCTCATCAAGTGCCCCATCTTGGATAAATGTGAACTTAATGAAGATGTTTAGCAAAAACATGAGCTGCACAAGAAATTAAAGCAGTTGGATCTGCGAGTGATTTTGTCAATTTTTTTCTTTTTCTTCACTTTTTCTTGCTTAATTTGTCATCTGAGATGAAAAGTCCAAGATGACCCAGACATTCAAGACATTGCAAGAGGTCTTGAGTTACTTTCTCTCTGCCAAGCTACATTCCTTTCCTAATGTTCACATCTCATTTCCTTCAGAAAATCATAAAAATCATTCTGCTGGACACAGATAGTCCAGAATGTTCTCATTATGATTTTGTACCTGTTAGGAGAGTGATACCACTGCGATCTTGGATATTTGGAGTAAAGACAAACTGATAAGACTGTAAAAATCTCATCTCTCTATCAAAAAATAAAACAACAAAACCAAACAACTTTTTCCATACCTGAGAATCCCCCAGTCTATAAACTTCATCCTTAAATGGGCCAGTCAGATGGCTTTGTTCAATGGCATGAATGGCATCCCTAATCATAGACCAGCTGCTTTGTAATTGGGTACTGAAGGACATACAGTGGATATAGTGGATGCATGTTCAGCATAGAATGATTATTTCTACTGGAAAAACACATTTAAAGCACATGCCTTCTAATGTCGGGCACAAACACATTTGTCTTCATGCACAAAAGACTTCCAGCTTTTAATTTTTCAAATAAGTCATGATTTCACTGGTACGTGTACTTCTTTTACTGATTAAAATTACAATTTTCCCACACTGAGTTGATGACTTTTATGAGGTTTTGTTAAATATATGTACATATGTGTGTATTATGTGTATTTATGTGTATGTGGATATAAAAAGAAAAATCTTCTGATGATGGGACTCTCTAAACTTAGTTGGGCTGGTTCTTAGGTAGAAATCTATTGTGGGGCTCCCATTCAAAGTGTTTTTATCTTGGTAAAAACTGCCAGAGACTGCACTCTACTTGCTTTTGAGAAGCCAAGGTTACATGCAACATGTCATCACACCTAGTTTAAGAAGATAATCTTAGAGATGTAAAGAACAAAGTTTTTACCAAATGTGTTAGAACTGGATGTGGAATTTTCATGGTCCTTAAATCCATGCATGAGCTTTGCCAAGCAGAGGAATTCCAGGGTCAGAGTTTAGACCACACTGGACACCGTAAGAAGTTCTCAGGAGAAGCCAGAGAGAACCAAGTTTCTCCCAAGATCTGGCTGTAAGGGATGTAGTTTCCATTTCTGTCTGTGGTATTCACTAATTGGAAAGTCAAAGTCTGGGAAGGAAATGGACCTGGGGAATGAGGAAAACATGAGCAGGAACAACATTATTTTTGAGTTTATGTTACATTGGCTTCCTCTTACCTCCAGGATAAAATATAAATTCTGTTTTTAAAACTCTATAATATGGCCTCATTCCTACCTTGCCAGTCTTTTTACATTGTATTGTCCTATAAGTACTTTATAAACTAGAGACATTGATTTACTTGTGGGTCCTTGAAAACAATAATCCGTCTCCTTGTCTTTGTTTTGGTGGACCTCCATGCATGGAATATCATGCCTCCTCACATCTGTTTGAGTTTCCTTCAAGACTTATCTGAAATCTAAACTTCTATAAGGAAGAACTTTCCCAGTCCTTCCAACTGCTGGTGCCTTTCCCTCTCAAATTACCCTCCATCGACTCCACATAAATCTTATGTGTGGCTAGTTATTTAGCATTCAAATGTAAGTAGATACTGTTTTTTGCCTTTCTGGTCAATGAGTCCAGTTCTTATGAACCTGCATATGATACAGTCTCCAAGTGAACTTATGTTGTTGATAGTGTTTCTAGGCTGCTTACCATGGGAAGAAGAGGATCCTTTTGACTGGGTGCTGATCCAGAACGGAGAATGCATTGACAATGCACTAATTAGGCCAAAGTGATCCAAACTGACTCCATATTGCAAAACTAATTTTTTCAGACCTAAATTTAATATTCTCATAAATTTCACTGCTCACTAATTGTGGAAATTGAGTGACATTCTATTTCCCATTCAGTAAAGTCTACCTGCTTGCTCTCCCCATTCCCAGCTCCCAAGTCACTCATCTCTTTCCCAACTCAGAAAGTCCAGAGCCCAATTAGAAATTAGATTGCTCAATCCTATATCCTATTTTATATCTTATTAATTGTTTGCTTTTAATACATAAAAGTCTCTCTCCCCTTGTATTCAGGGTCCATTGTCAAGCTGAGAAGGCTTGGTCCTAATTTGTTATGCAATTAAGATGCATCGCTTATTAATCGATTTTCTTAGAAGCTCAAACCTTTGTTTTCTCAATTATTTCAGATTTCATGTGTCATAGGAGTAAGGATTCAGATCTTTATCTCCTTGTACAAGCCACCTCCATAAGGTCCGTGAAGGCTGCCTCTCAAAGATATGCTCTCCAATAAGACATATGTTAATATAATGTGCAATTGATTCATTCATTTATATATTCATTAATATAGATCCAGCATCTATATTAGCATATGCTTATTAATGTGGGGCACAAATGCAATACTTTCATATAATTATTTGAATGATATAATTTATATTTTGAAAATGATTATTATTTATGACAACTCCTCTAAAGAATATCATTAAAGAATAAATCAAACTAGACTGGAGTGGGGAAAGAAAAGAAGAAACAGAAAAGGATAGCTTTTTAAATATATGAGCTCAATTACCATCAAAAATATGAGATTTCAGTACACAAAGAACAAGGAGGAATGTATATGGAACTATGAAATTCTAATATATGCAATTTTAAACATACAAATTAAATTCAATATGGTACTGACACAATTGCCTTATTTTTGTGCAAACATCATTTTATTCTGTAAACTTTTAAAACTGATTTTGATGATACTTTTTCTCCATGTTTATTAGTAGAGTGAAGCCAAACAATTTAGTGCCTTAATTCTGTCTGAAATGTAGTCCCCATTCTATTAATTCATTTCTAGGTGATTGTAGATTCCTAGATGATAGGGACAGAGTGACAGAATTAAAAAGAACCTCATACTCCATCTCATGAAAGTCATACATACTTAATCTAAAATTCTCTCCTTCTTCTTCTTTTTCTTCTTCTTCTTCTTCTTCTTCTTCTTCTTCTTCTTCTTCTTCTTCTTCTTCTCCTTCTTCTTCTTTTTCTTCTTCTTCTTCTTCTTCTTCTTCTTCTTCTTCTTCTTCTTCTTCTTCTTCTTCTTCTTCTTCTTCTTCTTCTTCTTCTTCTTCTTCTTCTTCTTCTTCTTCTTCTTCTTCTTCTTCTTCTTCTGTAATCAGGGTTAAATGACTTGCCCAGGGTTATGTAATTTGTGAATGACTGAGTCTGGATTTGAACTCAGGTCCTCCCAAGAGGAGGTGAGATCAGGAGTGTTCGGGAACCAACTCCAAATGGGTTGTTAATTTTTCAATATGAACATTTATTTATATATCTAAAATTGCTACAACTCAGTTTTTAATCCATTTTGTTGAATGCCTAGACTAAAAATATGGAGAAAATATTGACGCAGATTAACCTTAAAAGTGGGCATATGTTTTTATCAAAGAGTTGGTTGGTAAACAATTACTAGCACACCCATGGGACTAACCACTGCATCAACTAGCTGTCCCAAATTTCTTTTTCAAAACTCACAAGTGTCATCCAGTCTTTCACTTGAAGATCTCAAATGAAAGAGAACTCACTTGTTCCATTAAAGGAGACTTAAAGTTTTTCTTTACATTTAGGTGAAATCTGCCTTTCTGATGCTTCTACACTTTGCCCTAAGCAATTTTATATCCTGCACAGGTGCAGCCACAGTATAAGATACCTGGGCATTCTTAAAACACTAATAATAACAATAGATACAATTTTCCGATCAATCTACCAAACAAATATTTATTGAACATCTTCAATATGCAAGTAATTTTTACTAAGTTATTTTTTTTAATCACAAAATAAAGTTAAAAAAACATTTTAGAACTTACGATAGCCAACACTTGAATGAAGATAATCAAGACATTTGAATGTGAGTGAATGAGGGAGCAAGTAAGTGCATGAATGAAGTGATTTAGATTAACCATAGCAATTTCAATCCTAAATGTAAAGAACTGGCAGTATCACTTAGCAAAGGATGTGCTAGTAAATGTTCAACAAGTAACTCTCTGATAAAAACATATGCACACTTTTAAGATTAATTTGCATTAATATTTTCTCCATATTTTTAGTCTAGGCATTCAACAAAATGGATCACACACTGATTTATAACAATTTTAATATATGTAAATAAATGTTCATATTGAAAAGTTAACAATCCATTTGGAGCTGGCTCCTGCACCCTTCTGACATCATCTCTTTTCAAATGGACTTCCTATTACTAGCACTCATATTGGCATTAAATAAATCAGACATCAACAAGGTGGCCCCAAAATCAGATGTATTGACAAAATGATAATCATAACAAATTACATTCTATGGTAACTTAAAGTTACAAAGCACAATTAACTTGTAAGGTCTATAGGCTTGAAATACAACTCCTGGACAAATTATTTTTAACACATCAGTGACCTAAGCAAGTCTTTAAGATAATAAGCTACAGACAAATTGCTAAATATATCAATGGAAGGAATCTCCAGACTAGAAATTCTCCATATTATTGAAATTGGAAGTCTTCTTGAGGGGGAATGGAAGTAGTGCAAAGAAATCATATTATTTAAAGTTGAAAGACATGACAGAATTTCTAGTTCATTTTAAGAGGTAAGGAAAGTGAGCCAAGGTCACAAAGCTAATAAGTAGGGACAAATCATTATTCCAAGCTCCTTTAACGCTCCCTGAATTTTCCTAAGCCTAAAATGTTCTGCCACACCTCTGAACTCATATTTATATTCTACATCATTCATTTGACATTCACAAATGCTACCTTGGATATTAAGAATATATATTTAAGTCACTTGCTCAACTTGATTGTAAATGTGAGTTATTATAAGCTCTTAAGGGGCCTGAACTTTGTCTTACATTTTTCTTAATCTAGTAAAGTTCATTACACAATAAAGATGTTCAAAAAATATTTGTTGATTGACTGGCAGATTTGTTGGAATTTTTTTCTGTTGTTATCAGTATATAAATTGGCTTTTTAATACCAGTTATTCCTTTTGAACTATCCAGATATTTACCAGTTTCTTTCTCTTAAAATCAGAGTGACAGAGCAATTCTTGACTTGTCTTAATAATAACAATTTCATTCTTCAGAAAGTGGAAAGAGCAATGAAGGGAATTAATCATTCTGACCAATCAAGGAAGAATTCGTTAGTAAAAAAGAAATATTGGGAGTTTTGGCAGAAAGTGAGTCTACCATATTAAATTTGTGATAAATAAGAAAAGTAATACCAAATATTTTATAGATTTTTGGGAGGGAAGCAAATTTATTTTTTTTAATTTTTAGTAATAGTTTTTATTTTCAAAATACATGCAAAGATAGCTTTCAACATCCACCCTTGCAAAACCTTGTGTTTCAAATTTTTCTGCCTCCCTTCTCCCCACTCCCTGCTCTAGACAGCATGTAATCCGATATAGATTAAACATGTAGAATTGTTCCAAACATATTTTCACATTTATCTTGCTGCACAAGAAAAATCAGATCAAAAAGGGAAAAAAATGAGAAAGAAAAAAAAAGCAAGCAAACAGCAACAAGAAAGGTGGAAATGATATGGTATGATCCACATTCAGTTCCTATGGTACTCTTTATGAATGCATCTGGCTTTCTCCATCACTAGTCAATTGGAATTGACTTGAATCACCTCATTGTAGAAAAGAGACAAGTCCATCACAGCTGATTATCACATAATCTTGTTGTTGCTGTGTACAATGTTCTCTTGGTTCTACTCACTTCACTTAACATCAATTCATGTAAATCTTTCCAGGTCTTTCTGAAATCATCCTGCTGATCGTTTCTTATAGAACAATAATATTTCATAACATTAATAGATCATAATTTATTCAGCCATTGTCAAATTGATGGGCATCCACTCAGTTTCCAGTTTATTGCCACTACAAAAAAGGCTTCCACAAACATTTTTGCACATGAGAGTCTTTTTCCCTTTTTAATGATCTCTCGGGAATACAGACTCAGTAGAGATACTGCTGGATCAAAGGGTATGCACAATTTGATAACCTTTTAGACATAGTTCCAAATTGCCGGGAAAATAAATTTCAAAGAATGCAGGGAAAGGGACCACTAAACCATACACATTAACTTTAAAAAAAAACTATATGGGTTAATATATTTCTTTTTTTAAAAACATTAACATGTTAAAATCAGATAGCAGTTGCATTTTAGTCTGGTTCAGGCTACACTCAGGATTGTTATGGGCTATATGAAATTGCCTTCATGTTTGAAACCTCTGGCCTATAATGTTGGCCAAAGAAGATATTCTTAAGAATTCAAGTTTGACCACTAATGCATTGTTGGTGGAACTGTGAACTGATCCAATTATTCTGTAGAACAATTTGGAACTATGTCCAAAGGACTATACAACTGTGGATACCCTTTGATCCAGCAATATCCCTGTCCCTAGATCCATCCCAAAGCTATTTAAAAAGGGGGAGAGGATCTATTTATACAAAAATATTTATGGAAGCTCTTTTTGTGGTGGCTAAGAATTAGAAATCAAAAGGATGCTCATCAAGTGGGAAATGACTAAGGAAGTTGTGATATATAATTGTGATGGAATATTATTGTGCTATAAAAATGATGAACTGGCTGATTAAAAAAAATCTGGAAAGATTACATGGAATTGATGCAAAGTGAAACGAGGAGAACCAGGAGAATATTGTACACAGTAACAGCAACATTGTAAGATGACCAAGTGTAAACGACTTTCCTATCTCAGCAATATAATTATCTAAGACAATTCCAAAGATTTAATGATCAACCATACTATCTACCCCCAGAGAAAGAATTAATATTGTTATATTACAGATTGAAACATACTATTTTTCACTTTCTTTCATTTTTTTATTTGGATTTTCTTGTGACTAATTAATGACTAATATGGAAATACTTTACATGATTGCACATGTATAATCTGATTGCTTACTGTCTCAGGGAGGGGGGAATCAAACTTTTATAAAAAAGACAAATGTTTAAAATTATTTTAATATGTAAATTGGATAAAAATAAAATACACATTTATTTTAAAAGAATTCAATCGGGCAACTCAACTATTCCAATGTTGTTTTTTGTCCTTTGTTCTCAAAGAGGGCCAAGACATCAGGGAGATGATGTTAAGGCATGCAAATGAATTGGATTTAAGTGAGGGAGGGTTGTGCAAAGTCACCACTTTCACTTTCTTCTACTTAGTTATGTGGGTCCAATGGCAAGATATAGATCAGGACAGTTGGAGATGGTTCTGGATAAAATAGGAGACCTTAATTTTTAAGCTAAGGTTTACAACAGGTCTCAGTTAGACTGAGGCTGCATCCATTCTGTGATTAAGGATAGGTAGCAATTGAGGCTTGTCCAAATATATATATATATATATATATATATATATATATACATACATACAAATATACATATATATATATATATATATATATGTATATAAATCTGAGAGAGGAAAACCCTCAGGGTTTCTGGTCAGAGCAGAAATGGTTTAAGGTCTGGTCCTTAAGAAAAAAAATCTAGCTAGTAAACCCCAAAATATCTTGGGAGAGTTCAGAAGTACAAAAGAAGGGCGAAATGCTTTTAAGAACATCTGTAGGTAAGGGTGTGATATTCTATGTGGACAGAGGGAGAGAAAGGAGGAGAGAGGGAAGGAAGGAGGAAAAGAAGAAGAAGGGAGGGATGAAAGAAAGGAAGGAGAGAGGAGAGAGGGCGAAAAGAAGGAAAGAAGAGAGGAAGGGGAAAAGGGAGGAAAAGGAAGGAAGGAAGGAAGGAAGGAAAGAAAGAAAGAAGGAAGGAAGGAAGGAGAAAGAAAGCAGATAGATCCTTAACCAGTCAGACACAATGAACTGCTTTAATCCGTAGTGGAAAGAATAGGGCAGGGAAAGCTCTTTTCCTTTAATTTTGTATTCCCCACTTAAAAAAAAAAAACCCTCAAATTTACTATCAACAAACACAAACATTTCAACATACAAAGAAGAGAAAAGAGAACTATTTATGAGGCCATGATCTCCCATTATGTACAATTTTTTTAAAGTTCAATTTATTGTTATGTTAAATTTACTAAAGTATTGAATGAGTTGTTCTTATTCCCTTCTTAACTTGACTAGGAGTCTTTAAACCAGGACACTTGTCAGAATTTGGAGGATTGGAAATGTAAGATGAGATTTGGGCTACAAAGACAATAAATATACAGATCTGCCCCAGTATCATTCTGATTTCATTTTGTTGTCATCACTGAAAATATGGAAATTATTATTCTGCATGGTTACAAGAGAGAAACTCTGTTCTTTTCAAAAGTCTAATAATTTCATTTGGTAGCCTGTGGAGGGCAATGGCTCAAATTGTACCTAATTTATGTGAGATCTTTCCATGACAATTTGAAGGCATTCTGCTCAGCGACTGTATTCTCTTCATTGGGAAGCAGTTTTATTTTTTTCTTTTCCATTGGGTCTTCTGGCTAATACAGATATTATAAGGTCAGTTGCTGACATGAATGCATTTTCATTTCCATCTTTATGTAACTCCATCCTGAAACTGGACTCCCCAAGTGAAGAGAAGAGTTCTATGAACTTTTTTGTGTAGACTTATTCAGAGATGTCTAAATTCAAAGGCTCCAGTTCTTCATTCTGTGGCTACCCCTGGAGCCAGGTTTCACAGCCATTTGCTGGGTGAGGTTGTTGAGAGCTCAGCCATTCTAAGAATCTCCATCCTTGGTTCCCTGAGAAGGTATTTCTCTTTATTGATTGTTCAATTTGATAAGTGCCACCATCACATGGGCCATTGTACTTTTGATTTATGCTTCCTATTCTCTGTCTTTTGTGATGGTGGCTTTGAGTTACCTCGTTAAGTTCATTTGTTTGAATTTTTCTGATGAAAGCTTCTTGTTGAATATCAGAAATTTCTATTGTTACCTTCTTTTTTTTTTTTTTTTTTTTTTCCCCTTGCTCTCAGGATTTATCTTGATCTTGACTGCAGTTGTGAAGCTCTTCTATTAAGTTATCTGATTCCAGCCTGGAATCAGGTCAATATTACCTGAAAAGAGGCAGGCCTGTTATCTAAAGAATATAAAGCAAAGTAAACCCCTTAGGAGGCAGTACTGAGGAGAGATAAGAGAACAGGATGACTTCATTGAATTCTGCAACTCCAAAATTCTCCTACCACCCATTTCTCCCTCCCCTGCTTCATCTTTACCAAGTATTATTGATAGACCAATTGTCATTTCTGATACTCTCTGATCTCAGTGATAGAGCACTGAACTTGGAATTCAGAATAGGTACTTCAGATGTAGCCTTAGATATTTACTAGCTGTGGTACCCTGAGCAAGTCATTTAACTGCCATTTGCCTCAGTTTCCTCACCTGTAAAATGAGGATAATAATTAGCACTGGCTTCCCAGGATTGCTGTGAGGATCAAATGAGACAGTAATTAAAAAGTGTTTGACACAGTTCCTGATACAAAATAAAAACCATGCAAATGTTAGCTATTATTATTATTAATTAAACCGCATATTAATCCTCAGATAGAAATTACTGTTTGGCATTCAAAGCCCTTCATAAATTGATCCTTTCCTACTTTTCCAGTCTTCTTATACCTCACTCCATCTTGCTTCTCCATATACTCTGTAAGATGGTATCAATGGTCCCCTCACAGTTCTTGACACAAGTTACTCCAACTGTAGATTTCATGCGTTTTTACTAGTTGTCTCCCTGTCTGAAATGATTTCTTAGCTTATCTGACTTCTGGCTTCCTTCAACTTCCAGCTAAAATCCCAACTTCTCTGAGAAGTCCTTCCTCATTCCACTCAATTCCAGACCTTTTCCTCCACTGATTATCCCTAATTTATAAATCTCCAATGACATGTATATTTTGTTTGCCTATATCTTGCATTACATATCTTGCTTTCATGTTTTTATAAACTCTTGAAAGTAGGGACTTTTTCTTTCAATAACCAGTGATTAGCATATACCTGCCACACAGGTGCTTAATAAGTGTTTGTTGGCTGACAATAACTGCAAAACAATTTTAAAACAAAATAACTTTCAATTTATTCTAACACAGATACTATACAATTGTAGGGGGAGAAGATAGGGATGGAAATTTGTCCAAACCATGGAGAATGAACTACCAACTCTTCCAAAGTTGGGAATGATTGATTCAGAGATTAAAGATGAATTAATCTTCTCCAAAGAGTTTGACATTTTAGTACTTAAGGTTAAAAATGTCATAGTGATAAAGAATGCTTATTTTTGAAAAGACTAATGTTTCATCTTGTTTGCCCTGTTCTTGATCCCAATATTCTCTCCGTTTCTCCAGCCATTCTCCTCTTTTCTCTTTCTTGACCCCTTGGTAAACCAATTCAACTCTGCATGGTTCTCCTCTCTTGAATCACTAGCCTCCTGATCATATCACGGATTATGCCCTGTCAAGCCTCATCTTTGGGTCACTCCCACTATATTTCATCTTCATTCCTATACATGTGCTGCTAGGGTACTAGTACTGTTGCTAGGTATTCCTACTGTACGTCTCTTACCTACTCACTATCCTGCTCTCCACGGAGGCTCTTCTAAAACTTTTAATCCTTTCTTAAATGTTTTGTGACTCCCCCTTCCCTACTCACTCAGCTGAGATTCAAGGCCTCATATTTTACAGAAAAGTTTGGAACCAATTACTAGGAACTCCCTCTTCTCCCCTCTTCTTCATCTCCTATTACTTAGATGCCTTCTGCCACTGTCCTCTTTTACCACTGTCTCATTCGATGAAATGACCTTATCAGTTTAACCCTTTTCACTCCCTTACAGCTACTAACTAGCTCCTCTACTTATTTTCTCAATAGTGTTTATGCAAAGATAGCTTTCAACATTTACTTTAACAAAACCTTGTGTTCCAAAATTTTTTTCCCTCCCTCCTCTTCTTTCCCCTCCCCAAGAGGGGAAAGTCAAGCCAATATCAGTTAAACATGTGAAATTTCTTCTAAATATATTTCTATATTTGCCATGCTGTGCAAGAAAAATCAGATCAAAAGGGAAAAAACCATGAGAGAAAAAAACAACCCCCTCCAAAAGGTGAAAATACTATATTCTGATCTATATTCAGTCTCCAAAATTCCATCCCAAGTCTATTGGAATTTCCTTGAATCATCACATTGTTGAGAAGAACTAAGTCCATCACAGTTGATCATATAATCTTGTTACTGTGTACATGTAATCTTGGTTCTGTTCATTTTACTTAGCATCAATTCCTGTTAGTTTTTCCAGGCTTTTCTCAGATCAGAGAATCTGAGAAACATTTCATATAAAACAATAATATTCCATTTCATTCATATACTATAACTTATTCAGCCATTCCCCAATTGATGGGTATTTACCTCTCTACTTATTAAGGTAGTCTCTTTCCATCCTATATATTCAGACTGATTGTCCCATCATTCCCACTCTTAGTGATTTTTAACTTCTTTCTGGCCATTGATTTATTCTCTACTGTTTAAAAACCATGACCATGTTGCCCCCATACTTACAAAACCTTATTTGATGCTTTCATCTCCACAAGCTATTGTTATATCCCTTCTGCCCTTTGTAGCTAAACTCCCAGAAAAGGCCACTCTCACCAAATTAATCAAATTCATCATTCTTTGTTCAGCCATTAAGGTGATTTTCTTTAAACACATGTTTTATTCAATAGCATATTCAGTAGTTTCCTAATCCAGGATCAAAAGTAAAATGCTCCCTATTTTGTCATTCAAAATTCTTCATAATTTAGGCTTCCTCCTACCTTTCTATGCTTCTTATACCTTATTCCTTATCACATACTTTTTGATCCAGTGAGATGGGTATATGTACTGGTCCATGAACATGATGTGTTATCTCTCTTCTCTGGGCTCTCCACATTCCTGGAATACTTTCCCTCTTCATCTCCACCTACTGACTTCCTTGACATCTGTTAAGTATCAATTAAAATCCCATTTTTAAAATTTTAGTTGGTTTTTTTTTTTTTTTTCCTGAGGCAATTGGGGTCAAGTGACTTGCCCAGGGTCACATAGCTAGAAAGTGTTAAGTGTCTGAGGCCATATTTGAACTCAGATCCTCCTAATTTCAGGGCTGATGCTCTATTTACTGCACTACCTAGCTGCCCTTAAAATCCCATCTTTTAAAGGAAGTCTTTCCCTCTTATTATACTGCTTTCCCCTGTTAATTATTTGCTATTTATTCAGTATGTAGCTTGTCTATATATGTGTTTGCATAACCTCCTCCTCATTAGATTATAAGCTCCATGAAGGCAGAGACTGACTGTCTTTTGCTTCTTTTTGTATTCCCAGAACTTAGTGCCTACCTAGCACATAGTAGGCACTTAATAAATATTTGTTAATTGATCCAGCTATTCCTCAATTGATGGACACTCCTTGGTTTCCAATTCTTTGTTACCAGAAAAAGAATCTGTTTCAAATATGTTTTGTATATATGGATCCTTTTCTATTTTCTTTGATCTTTTGGGGGGAGAGGATTAGTAGTTGTAAAGCTGAGTCAAAAAGTGTGCACGTCTCTTTTCCTTGGATCAATAAGCCAAACATTACAATATGAAACCATGGAAAGGCAAGACTGTCAGAGGATAGGATAGGGTAGAACTAAGGTCTGTATAGCTGGAAAAGTAGTCACATTGAGGAAAGCAAGAATCTTTCAAAGTACAGTATAATCGAAATGAGACACCTGAGTATAGTTTGGAAAGTTTATTTTTTGTGGGTGAAAGTTAGTACAGGTGGTAATTAGCTAGCCCCTCCCAAGGTAAAGATTCAGGTAATAGAAGTGAAACTTTAAGACTTTGGGGGTTTGCCTGCCTTTGTGTGCCTTCTGGAAAATCACTAACTAGGGAAGGTAAGCCTGTAATTAAGGCATTATTTAAAATAGAAGTCCATGGACAGATTTCAGCTTTCGTAAAAGATCTTGTAACTACAGTTTAAAAAAATTTTTGGTGCTGTTTGTATTATGTGTTGTGTTGTGTTATGATCTATTTATGATATTCATCTTACAAATTCATCCTTGGTTCAAGTTACAAAATACTGAGAGAGAGCCCATGAAGTTTAGGGTTAGCCTTGTTCCCCACAAGATTGCCCTGGATCCACTCAAAAGCATTTTAAATGTTTATTAATTGTTGCAAGGCTCATCTGAAATGGAGCTCACTAAAGCTTTTTTTTTTTTTTTTTTTTTTTTTAATTTATGTTTATTCCAGGAAACAAGTAAGAGAAATTTAGCAATATTGGTTCAGAAGGAAAAAAGATATCTCAGACATATGGAGTTGATCAAAGTTCAGAGAATTAAGAATAAAGATGTGCTTTCCGAAAAGAGCATAGAAAGAACAGTTAAGGCAGTTCATTAAAGTTCTTAAAGTTTATATAGACCTAAATTTGAAGAAAACAAAATATTTGTTAGAAAATGGGAATTCCTTCTGGGAAGTTTGTATATACAAAGTGGTGACAAATTTTAAATTGCATATAAAATTATATATTAGCCAATAAGCATTGACTGAGTATCTACTTTATTTAGAGATGTTATGTGTGTTGGGTAACTTCTTATCTGGTCATTGCATTCCCTCTTTTTCCTTGGAATTTTAGAATGAGGCAGTGTGGATTGGAGAAAGGCTCTGTGGTCTTGGCCCTAATATAATTGTTGATTTTCTCTAATTACTATGTATCTTTGTTCCATCATTTGTAATGAAAATCTGTCACTGAATTTTGTCTACTGGTATAAAACTTAAGACGAAGCACATAGATT
This sequence comes from Sarcophilus harrisii, assembly GCF_902635505.1. Taxonomy (NCBI): domain Eukaryota; kingdom Metazoa; phylum Chordata; class Mammalia; order Dasyuromorphia; family Dasyuridae; genus Sarcophilus; species Sarcophilus harrisii. The sequence continues at coordinate 399,950,763 of NC_045428.1, read as the reverse complement.
TTTACAGGACAAAACTGTACTTCTATTGCAGATTCCTAAAAGGAAGAAACAATTCTATTTATATGTAGATTAACAGAAGAGACATTTTCATTCCTCTCCCTATTGTGTAATATTTCTGTCCATCAAATAATCTTTTAAACAGAGAAATAATTTATTACTTAAAAGGAACTCTGCCTTAATTTTTTGAAAATGAAAGTCATTCTAATGTGAATAAATTATGCCCTAATCCAAGACTCATGGTTTTCATATAATGAAGTATATTTCTATTTCCATCTAGTTCATGTGTATTTAACTTTTTGTGTGTGACATAAACCTCTCTGGCTCTCACAGAGCTTAAAGAGCCCTTCAAAAAATAATGTTTTTAAATGCATAAGATTACAAGGAAAACCAATTATATTGAAATACATTTATCAAAACATTATCAAAAAAAGTTTCAAGCATACTAGGTTAAGAATTCCTGATTTAAGCAATGCATTTATAACAATTTTGGTTTATCTCCAAATACTGCTTATAAATTCTTGTTTTGAAGTCATTTCAACTAGAGCAGTAGGTTGTTGGAAAGTCCTCCATGAACTCGAAGTGAAATGTACTGTATACAAAGTAATAGTAATGTTTTAGGATGACCGGCTGTAAATGGTTTTGCTATTCTCAGCAGTACAAAGATCCAAGACTACTCTGAAGGAAAAATCTATTCATACCCAGAGAAAAAATAGATTGTGTCCGAATACAAATTGAATCATGCATATTCTCTCTGTCTCTCTCAACTTTATTTTTCATTTTTGGGGTGAGTGGGAGATCTGTTTTCTTTCACAACATGACTTATGGAAATGTTTGTGGTTATTTTGGAGGGGACTTTCTTACAACACTAGAGAACACAACCTGTTTCTTCTTCCTCCCCCCCATAAATTTAGTTTCTTATTCATAAGGGACAATAGAGAGAATCTGGAACTCAAAAGTTTTTTTTTTTTCAAATGTAAAAAATTGTTTAAATGTAATGGGAAAATGTTAAATAAATGAGAAACTAAATTTATGGAGGGGGAAAGGAACAGTAGGTTGTGTTCTGAAGACATACAGATATACTATATACAATTTAATATTGATAGTCTCTGGTGTTGTGGGAACTTTCCCCTCCAAAATAACCACCTTAAAAAAAATTAAGACTATAATTAAGTTCCTTCCACCCACCCATCCCGCCCCCTTCTCTTTGTTTCTTTCTCAAACGAAATATTAGAAACAATTGTTACTTTCTGAGAGAAGACTTGAATAACAGGCAAGAATAAACCCTGTACAAAAGCATGCAACATCTCACTTGCACACACGTGTTGCAGATTATAGCAATCGCACAGTTTGGCCCTTAACTCTGAAAGAAGGGGAAAATCCCGTAAGGATGTTTCCCTAACTATTCAAAAAGTGAACGTTTATTTTCATAGTTCATAATCAGCTCTATTTGTGAATAATCCCAATCGTTCCGAAGTTATTTCATCTATTAGTAAGATTTTCATCCAAACCCAGCCATCTATCAGTTGGTTCGATTTTTGCACATCTGAAGATAAAAGTGCCTAACTGGAGAATTTCACTTTCATGCTTTCAGAAAATACTTTCAAACCAGGGTTTAACTTTTACTCCAGGGAATACAATTGCTAGAGAAGATGGTGCGCTACAGAATTGACCGAGTGAAGTGCTGGGTCAAATGTTCTACTCTCCGCATAGAACCCTAAGCAGGAGTATAAAGCACTGAACTGAAGTATCTCGTTAATTCCTCTGGTTAGCGAAATCATGCACTCCATTAAAACCCTACTCTTTCATCCTCCTTCTTCCGGCTCCAGTATTATGCAAATCATGTCAGGAACCCGGGGGCAATATGAACCGTTTTCCCGCCACTCGCTGAAGGACAGGACAGCAAAGTAAAAAGAATAGGATTGGGAGGGTAAAAAAAAAAAATGCTTTTTTTTCTTGAAGGCGGAGCTTCCTAGGGTATTTTCTTCCCTTTAGTAATTAAATTGTGGGAAAACTCTTCGAGGGGGAGGTGGGAGGTTTAGGCCCACGCGTTACCGCAGCGTTCAGGACCTGCGCCTCGGGGCGCGGGAAAGCCGGGGCCCAGCCCCGCCCCGTCCCGGGTCGGGCTCGGCGCGCGCCCCTCCCGCTGTCTCTGCTCGCTCCCTCGCTCGCGCTCCTCTGCCGGCACTCAGTGGCTGCCCGCGCCCTGCTCCCCCGGTGCGGTCGCTCCCCTTTAAAGCGTCCTTCTCGTTGCCTCCGCCGCCACTCATGGATCCTTTCGGCACGCAGGTGAGGGTGCGCGTCTCCGAAGTGCGGCCGTCCGCGCGAGTGTGCAGGAGTAGAGGGAGGAGGAGGAGGAGGAGGAGGCGGGGTGGGGGCCGGTCTGTCCAGCTCTGCAGAAAGACGTTGCTGCACCTGGGGGTTTATGGCGCCGCGGCTTTCCTGCCCAAGCGAGCGGGAGCGGGGGAGACCAGGTCCCCTCCGGGTCTCTGAAGTAGCTCCTGAGAATGTGCATGTGTGTGCGCGCCTGCGAGCTCCACGTGGAGCAGGGCTGCACGCGATCTGTCGCCAGCAGAGGCGGCCCCGAGCTCGGGCTCTGCAGGGCTCTCAGCCCGGGCTCCCCTCCTCCCCGAGTTTGGGGCCATCCTAGGAGGAGTGAGCGAAGGGGAGATGAACCCGGAGGCGGGAAGAGAGAATATGAGAATCTTGCCCCCTTTCCCCAACCCTACCGCTGCTTTTCTTTCTCCCCGCAGCTTCAGCTGCTTTCCTGCATTTGTGCTTGACCCCTTTGCTCCCCTTCTTGCCTCCACCCCTTCCCTGCTGTGCCCACATGCTTGCGCCCCGGTGGGCATAACGGGAAGGAATGGGGCGATAGATGTTGCAACGCCCTGTGAACACTACGGTGTATACTTTTTGGGGGCACGTTATTTGATTTCCGTATTTCTTGTAATAGTATAATAAATCATCACGTTTTCATCTGAATAAAGTCGAAGTTTTATCAACTCCTTTTACGCCTGTTGAAATGCAGCTTCTGCGACGCCCACTGTGATTCCCTACTGCTGGAAGTGTTTCCTTCCCCCTTTGGTATTAGCATTTGTATTTGTGTATGTCCCATCTCCGTCTCTTTGCAAACTCTTTGAAGTTAGGATTTAGTCTTTTTAGTTTAGAGTTCTGGTAAATGGACCTTTTATCCTCCAATCCCTCCACCCCCACCCACGTTCTGAGGTTGTAAGATAGAGTCTTTGAGAAAGGGAACTAAAAAGTGGGGTCTGCACCCGGGCCAGAGCCTTGGGGGTTGGGCAGGAAGGAAAAAGCAAAGCTTTCCCTCGGGGAGGGGAATTAACTGATGTGTAGGAGGTGGAGCTCTATGTTTGTCAGAAGTTGATTAGAAAGTACCCTTGGCTTACTGGAATCTCTGCAGTGACCTTGTGGATTGGAGCAGTTCTGTTTAGTACTGTGACCTTGGAAGAGAAAGGTCTGATCCAGGAGCATGATATTGACTTTATTGCTTATTTTTTAATTAAATGTTTGAAGATGCATCTGGAATCCGAACTCGTGCTCAGATTCTTGTAGTTAACACCTTTTTGTGTCTCTAAAAGTTAACCACATAGTTTACAAAGTTTTATTTAGCTTGTGACACTAGTTAAAGTGTTGCACATACCTGCCAAAAGAAAAAGGCTCTCATTAGAGGCAACCTAGATTTCTAGGTAATTTAGCAGATGGATGCAGAACAAAAAGTCCTGGGAATACGTCAGATGTATAAATGACAGATACAAAGTACTTCCTTGAAATATTTAATGCAGACTTTCAGGGGTTTTTTTTATGCCTAATAAGGAGCTACCAATAACCAAAATACAGTTTTCTCACTTTAGGATATCATCAAAAGATTTATATCTATCCAAAATAACTCATGAAAGTGACTTGGATCCCTCTTCCCTCCCAAATTGCCATAGCATTTCCAATTGGTGCCATCAATGACACTTGCCTACTTTGTAACATAATTATTTGACTACCTGATGTCCCCATACTCAGTTATAAGCTAATACTTATTTTTATATCCCTTGTGTGCTATGCTTTGCACAGAGTTGGCACTCACATGTTTGAATATACAATTAACATTTGGAAAAAGTAAGCAATGTGTGGTGCATTTTAAAGACCTAAAAATTCCAACTCTAGAATTCTTCCACTTACTACCTGGATCACATCTGAAAAGTCACCTAAGCTCTGAGCCTGGTTCCTCCTTTGTAAATGGAAAGATTGCATTAGATATTTTTAACTCCAAATTTATGATACTTGAGTTTAAGATACTTTTAAGCTGGGAGGACTACTTGGCACCTGGGCAAGATTTTGGAGCAAAAGAAAGGCAATTTACTACTGAAGTACTCAGATGTGGGAGGAATGCGTTCCTCCCAACAAAAGACACACTATGAGAATCACAGAGGCCAAAACAAGAAAGAAGTATCATTTTAGCCAGAAGATGGGTGGAATAATAGTGTGAAATAAAGCTGAAAATATCATTTTTTAAATAGTCACATAAACAATTAAATGCTGGCCAAAATAATAAAATAACAATTTTAGATTTTTTTTTTTTCCAGTAAGGGACAAAAATTAAGTTAGAAGTGCACTGGATTTCAAATCTGAGACATTGTGTTTAGATCCCAGCTTTTCTGTGTCCTTGTACAAATTCTCTCTGGGCTTCAAATTTCCTCTTTTGTAAAAGAAGGATTTGATGGTCTACTGAAAAGAAAGATCCTGTGATCTCTGAATTTTGTTTTATAGAGGAGTATGCTATCTTTATCAAAAACCCAACTTTTATTTAATTGTGTAGGTGTCTTCACTGAAATTGATTTAGTAAATTAATGTAAAGGTAAAGGCTAATTTTTTTCTCTGTTCCTGCCAGGATTTTCTATTGAGTAGGTATCAGAAATCTCAGCATCTTATAATGATCATAGAGGTAATGCTAAATTCTATGAAAGTCTCTTAATTTGAAGTCAGAAAACTCAGATTTTAAACCAGATCCTCTAACTTAATAGAATGACCAGAGTTTAAAAATAATTAGAAAGACCTTTAACTGACACATAGCATTTTTGTTGTTGTTGCTAAGATAAAGAAAATGGGATAACATTTTTTATTTCAAAATAAAATTCTAAAATTGTTATTTAACTAATTTTACAGCCTTGGACAGATTTTAACCTTTTGGCCTTGATTTCCTCATCTGTAAGGTACATTCTTGAACTGGGTCATAGATTTAGAACTGAAAAGGATTTGGGATTATTTCCATAATAATCCTCAATGTCCCTCTCAGCTCCAAACCCTGTGATTGCAGTAATAATAATGAACTTGTCCTCACAGTTGAGTTTGATAGATCAGCTCTACCTGCTGTAAATAATGTAAAACATAAAAGTATAGAAAAAGTAACTAGAACACAGAAGGAATATTTGTTTTTAAGAAGTAAAAAAAGTCCCAATGTGAGGTGCTGTCTGGATTTCTGTACTTGTGTTGAATTGAATATAATTGCTATTATTGAGGTATCTAAAAGAAGACTCCCATAAATTGGTTGCACAGCAAGGAGTCTGAAATTCAACAGGTGGGGCTAGAGGCTTAGAATCATCCACTTCTTGTTCAATGCTGGTTTCCAATGAACAAACAGACCCATGTTCATTATTCCATGAGAAATTACTATCTACCTATTAAACACCTGAATGGAATTTCAGACATGTGAATGAAAAATGTGAAATCTTTGAGTATCACTCAGACTTTTTAATACACATGAAAAAGTCTCAGTTTGTTTTGGCATTTGCTCCACAGTATTGAGGCATCTGGTTTCTGAGTACTTGGGCCTTAATCATTGTCCCTTTTGATTGGAATGAAGTTATATTTGGAATCTTTTCACCTTGATCTAGTGGATTTACTAGTGGACTTTTAATCTTAGGAAATGAGCATCTATGTATAATACCAGATCTACTTAGAAAAAGACCTCTTTGGTTTGATTTTGGTGAAGGGAGAAAACAGCTGTTATTTACTTTCAAAATTGTAGCTTTGATAAAATTGAAAGAGTCAGAATTGAAAAATTTTGGGAAAGCAAATGTTTAATTAATATTGAACTTGGAGATTTTAAAGTTGGGTGATAGATGGCTCCAAAGATGTTTGAATAAATTATTAAAAAGAGTAATTTTTACCCCACCTCCACCCCTCCAATTTATGAATAGCATTTTTTATTTGAGGGCATGTTGACCTGGTTTTTTTCCTCTTAAAACTAGTCCTGCTTTACTATCTCATCAAGAGCATATGCAATGGATTCCATTGCCTCATAATGTTTTAAACATGCAAAACTAAAAAAAAAAAAAAAAAAAAAAAAATTGTGTTGAAAAGTTGGACACTGCAGTAAGCATCATATTTAATCGGATTGCCATTTCCATTTTCAGCAAAAGGACCTTTCTGTAAAGAAGAACTTCAAAAATTTCAGAAATGTGAAATTGATTTCCATGGAAACCTCGTCATCCTCTGATGACAGTTGTGACAGTTTTGCTTCTGATAATTTTGCAAACACAGTAAGTGCAGTACGAGAATAAACAGAATTGAGTCTGCGATGCTGAAAATGCCCCAAATGCTTTGTACGTGATTAAAACTGCTTGCTTTTTGCCTACATTTCTATACAGCCGTTATGAAAATACAGTATGCTCTGTAATTTCATTTCACTTTTTGCTGTGGTTCTAGGTAGTAATTGTTGGAGGTAGATTAGCTACTTATTCTATCCTTTTGAAATGTCGCCTAACCTAACATGCCTGATGATTTGCCATAACAACTCAGAAATCATTTGTAAACCCCTGAACCATTTTTCTTTGTAACAAAAGCTATTCTCTTGTAGTGCACTTGTAAATGTGATTTGCTCTCTGCACGGTTTATGGAAAATTGGTTCTTGAAAAGGGGGGATGCACAATGGCACTTATTTATTTATTTTACAGAAGCCCAAATTCAGGTCAGATATCAGTGAAGAACTGGCAAATATTTTTTATGAGGACTCTGATAATGAATCTTTCTGCGGCTTTCCAGAAAGTGAGGCGAAAGACTTGAGAGGGGATTGTGGAATTTTACACAAACCCAAATTCAGGCCAGATATCACTAAAGAACTGGCCACTATTTTCTGTGCCGACTCTGATGATGAATCATTCTGCGGCTTCTCAGAAAGCGAAATACAAGATGGAATGGTGAGTTTCAGGATATGTCAATGTCTAGAATTAATGTGTAGTAGTGGAATGAAATACTTATTCCCAGTCTGATTTCTTTTTGTAGTTTGCCTCCCTTTTTTTGGTCATTTAAGGTGATTTGCCATAAAATAATTTCTTTTAGATAATGCGATATAATTCATGATTTGAAATTTTGATTTTATTATAAAATTCCTGAAAGAAAAACTTAGTTTTAAGGAATATTCATGATGAAAAGCACTTGTCCTTTCACAGCACTGACTCACCACTGAGTTTTAATTGTAAACATTTCTTATGAGTATTGTAGAAATACTGAAATTTATAGTAGAAAGGCAGAGGTTCATTCATTCTATTCCAGAACCTTAAGTTATGTGAAGCCATTAGTGGGAAGTTCAGTTAGTTTGAAAATCTGTTTATGGAAAATTCTTTATCAGGGATGATAAGGATAATGAGGGACCTTTCTTTCATCCAATATTTTTCATGCTTGGCTTTATCCCATACCCTGCTGCTGCTATTGCTGCTGCCATTGCTGCTACCAATACCTCATCATTGCTACTGCTGCTGGGTTACCTACTACCTTCCCTACTTAATTGACTCAAAAAGTTTATTGCTTCTTTGGGGAATCCAAAATATAGAGGAGTGTGCTTTTTCCTTCACTCAACTTACTAAAGGGAATATCTTTTGTAACTTAAAACTATTAATTTGGTGTCTGGATTGGAAAAGTGAAATGAAGATCAATGGGTAATATCTTGCAGCCCAATGATTGAGTTTCATTTGCAAGAGTCACCACAAAGCTACGAGAAGGGCTACAGAGGGCATCTAAGCTCATCAGCTTAGAAACAAACCTTGTGAAAAATACATAGGTGACTTAAAAAATATAAGGAGATGTCAAAAGGTGCTTTCTTTAGTCACCAATTTTGGAAGGATAAAGGCAAGCATTTTTAGTGACTTGTATAGAGTGGTCTTTTGCTCAGGCCAAGTAACTGCACTCTTCCTAAAAGGAAAAAAAAACAGAATTAGAGGGACTCTTTTCCCATTATCCAGGTTGTCAGGAGAAATGAAATATTCCTTGAAAAAATGGAAGGTCTTCAAGACACTCAAAGAAGACAGATGATTTGAAGAGGCAGAAAATTTTGATCTTTAACAGGAGGTGGGAGGGGGAAAGAATGTAGAAAGAAGACGGGAATAACTTTTTTACTCTTAGAAGACCTCAGAAATAGGCAGTAGGCTCTTGCCTTGAATGTGGCATGAGTTGGCCCCTCTGAGAAAGAAGCAGCTGCTTGTACTCCAAAGAATGGTAATGAGGTTCTATAGGTAGCATCAGAAGAGATAATCTAATAAGAATTCGAGGAAAAAAAAAAATAGTTTTAATTATTCTTGAGGAACACTAAGGTAGCAATTTTTTGATCTGTTATTAGCCTTCTTAAGAAGTTATGTATCTGGAAAGGGATGGAGCTTCCCAATAATTTTTAGACCTGGTGAGAACTTCCTAATGCATTCACATGAGGGAAAATGATAACATCATGAAGAAGCCTAGAAAACATGAGAAGGCATTATGAAATCCTGGACAGTGGCTGCCAGTGTAAAAGAAGGAACTTTAGAAAAGAGCAGGCAGGTTTGGAAATTGAACACATGGCTAAAAAGAGTGAAATTAGGGGAAGTGAGGGAGAGAAAGAAATGTTAACTATATTAAAGGTTTATTTGTTAAGTTTTTTTAAATGATATGTGACAATAGTATTTGGTCAATTATTTTAGTGGAATTAGTTTTATTTAATAGTAGAAGGAAAACAACTATGGAATAGTATGAGCTATCAAATTTTCAAATGCAAGCAAAATTAAAAACTTCCATCATGAAGAATAATATAACTTAAAAAGTGACTTTTTTCTGAAGGTGTTACACATTCTCTTGTCCTCTCTGTTCTCAGATACCTCATCCTTGGAACATGCTACTTGTTCTCCACAGGGCCTGCTTAGTAACTTTTAAAAGGCTCTAAGTATGATGCTAGACCTGCCATACACCACCATCGATTAATAACCTCATTTTCTTTTTAAATCTTTAGTACTGTCCTGTTGTATTACCCCATCTAGACTATTGTTTGTTGCTGATTACCAATCTAACCACATCTTTACTAAACTATTAACATCAGGACACTTCCTGACCTTCCAGTCCACTAACTCTCCCATCCTCTGTTCCTCCATTCAATCTCAGCCAATCAAAGGGTTGATTGGTTTAAATCTTACTACTCAAACTTCTTCTTTGAAGACATTGAACTCAACATTTTCTCCTTGTAATCTCTAACTTTCATTGCTATCAGTGCCTCATTTCTCTTAATGGTTCTTTGCCTATTCTGCCATTTTTGACTGATTAATCACTTGTCCATCACCCTCTTCTTATTTCCCACCTTTTATTATTTTGGCCCTCTATTTAACTAGACAATTCAGTAAGGACATGTAGCATCACTCTTGAATTCCTTACCCTCCTTTCCTTCTGCTGTGTATACCTTCTCATTCTCGACCTTGGGCTTCCTCTTCCACATACTTATTCCACTCTTTATCCCCAATGTATGTGGACTAAACCCACTACAAATTACTGTTATCTAAACTAAACTACACAAATACATAGCAATCCTTGTATTCACTTCTGATTGATTCTCCATCACCATCTTCACAAAGTTTTTCCAGAGATCAAGTTCCTAACCAAATCCCTCTGCCCTCAACAAGTTCGAGGGACTTTGCCTAATGTTTCATTGAAAACATACATGCATACCAGTGGTAGTATATTTACTTTGAAAACCACAAATTAACATTGTCTGTGTTATGTTTTATTTTGTTAAATATTTACCAATTCCATTTTATCTGATTCTGGTTGCACTGGGAAACAAGTTTGACACTTCCAGTCTACACTAATTTCCTCTTTTTATTTTACCTTCAGTTAGTAACTTAAAATATTTACCCAGAGTTTTTCTGACTCCTCTTTGTTAGCATTTTGTGCAGCTGAAATGATAATTGATTCGGCTGTATTTTCTGATTTTTTTTTTCTTTTCAAAATTATAGAATCTTAGAATTTGGAATAACCTTAAGAGACTTCCTAGTTAGCTTCAAACCCCAATCACTCTTGAGACTGGTCATACAAAAAGCTTCATTGACTCTATGGCCTTTGATTAGCTTTTTCTGGGACCTTTCTATAACAATTAGTATGACTAACCAGTCCCTAGTTCTGTATTTTTCCCTTCTGGTTGGCTTGTATGACACTTCTCCTGATTTTCCTACCCATGTGACTACATTGTTTCCTTTACTAGTTCAGCCTCTCATACCCTCCCAGTGTGACTATCTGTCCCTTCAGTTTCTGTCTTCTTGGCCCTTTTTTCTCTACATCATATTTCTTGAAAATCTCATCCATTTTTCCAATGTACTCAATTTAATATAGACTTAATTCTGAGCTTCTGCCTCCATATTTTCAGCTGCCTTCTAAGTATTTCTACTTGAATATCTGACCTAAGACTTCAAAGTCAGCATGTTTAAAATTGAGCTAATGTCATCTCTTCTTCTAGAGGAAGCACAGTATAAATATGGCATTTAACTTGGAATTGGAAAGACCTGGGTGCTACCTTCAACACTTATGTGCTATATGATTCTAGACAGAAGTGCCTTCCACTTAAGTCTGGTTCTGTATTCATTCCTGTTTCTAGCCCTGATACCACCAATTTCTTTATCATCCAAGCTCATCTTTGATTTGTCCTTCCCCTCACCTTCATATCCAGTCACTTGTCAACTTCTGTCCTTTCTCTTGCCACTATGGTTCTCACAGCGACCAGCCTAGATTTTTTTCTTCATCCATTCTTCCATCACATTTGTGTGCATATGTGAGGCACTTGGAGTAAGTGAGTTGCCCAGAATCACACAGCTAGGAAGTGTCAAGTGTTTGAGACCAAATACTCAGGTCCTCCTGACTTCAGAGCTGGTGCTCTGTCCACTGTACCACCTAGCTGTCCCCAAAACAAATACATGCATGGGCTGGGAATTGAACCCAGGCCTCCCACTCTTGGTAGGCGAGAATTCTACCACTGAACATGCATGCAAGGGCTTCCTGTCCATTCTTGTCAAACTCTCCTTTCTTCAAGGCCCAACTCAAGAGCCATTTATTCCATGAAGCCTTCCTGATCCCACTGCCCAGCCCTATCCTACCTGAAAGTTTTTCCTTTTCAAATTTTCCTCAAATTTTGATTTTCTCCTTTATCCTATCATTCTCTAGCTTGACTCTATACAACTAAATTCTGGTAAAACATGAGTTATTCAGAATTAAGGATTGAATCCATCTTTCATTTTTCTATTTTTTACATTTAGGACAATGTCTTACATACACTAGGTACTTAATAAATGTTTAAATTAAATGAAATTGGATATAGGTAGATGCAAGAGGCTGCTATATATAAGTTCTTTGGTCTGTTGATTAGGCAAAATATATGCATTAAAAAAATGAATTGTGTGACTTTGGGTAGATCATTAGCTAATATTGGTCAGAAATTCCATCTTGGATATTAGTAATAGCCTTTTGAGGATGAGTAATAATATGAGATTATCTGTTTCATTTTAACTAGTAGTGAGAATCTTCAATTTTTACTAATGATGAGAGTAGCAATTACACTCGGGTTACTGTCTGATTTTGATCATCTAGAGAATTGATTGATTTATGTGTTCATTTTTAAATTTTTCGATGTATTGGGTATATGTTGTAAAATTAAACAAATTGTTTTATTTGAACAGAAATTGGATTCGGATGATGAAGGCAGAAGGACTCGGAGTCAAATGAAACGGTTGGGTCCTTTGCAAGTAGCTCTAAAGTTTCCAACCCGAGACCTCAAAAAGTCAAGGAAACAAAAAGCTGCCCCACCAAAAGCCCCTGAGGTTCCCATTCCCAATTCTGATTCTGATTCAGAAGATGAGAAAGGCTCCAGTTTTTTAGAAAAGAGGGCGCTAAATATAAAGGAAAACAAGGCAATGGTATGTGTTCTAGAATTCTGTGTTCAAATCTATTATGTCATACTGGGCTTTTCCCTTCTATGGGATATGTTGTTCCTGTTGTAGTTCATAACATGTTTCCTCAAATTGATAGGTTTTTGTCATTCTGTTGAAATTACGTTTACCCGTTTTGTTTTAGTTAATGCCTGTGCATTAACAAAGAATTCCTGTGCTTTCAGATTATTAGATTTAAAGGTATGGTAACAGAAGAAAGAAAGAAGGAAGACCTCAATTTCTAAAGTTTCTGACTTATGTTAGGAAATTGTTCTAATAAAATGATTTGTTCACTTTATGTTTTTGTTTTTTCCCTCCTACCTTGCAGCTTGCAAAACTTATGTCAGAATTGCAGAGTTTTCCAGGATTATTTACTGAAAGGAGATCACTTCCAGGTAGTAGCCCAGTAAGTATAAATTAATTTTGTTAGCTTGTGTTTCACAGAAAAAGTATGTTAGCAGATTTAATTAGAAGAAAGAACTTTTCAAACTGTCAAGTTAAAAAAATGTTCAGGTTTCTTAATAACACTAGATATGATTGCAACTTTTAAGAACAAAACTAGTATGATTAAGATCAATTAGACACATTAGTGCAAAGAAAAGAAAATTAGCCATCATCCATCTTCACCTTTGATAGATTATTTTCTTTTGATCACTACTGAACATATAGGAAATCTTGGGGCTCAACAGACAGACCACTTTAAGAAGGAGTTTGGGAATAGTACTGGAGATGCTATTAGTTCCTTTCTCTCAGCTAACACTAAATGGATGGCTGACTGCTAAGCATCATGCACTGATGACACAAATATGACAAAAATGACACAATCCTCACCATCAAGTAGCTTATGTTTTAATGGGGGAAATAATTTCTGTTCCTCCAATTAGATACAAAACATATGGAAAGTAATTTCAGAGGAAGCAGTACTCCTTTGAGAAAGAAATTGAAAGATCTCTTCTAAGAGGAAAAAATAGCAACTTCTGTTGTTCTTTAAGAGACTGGATTTTGCCCATACTAATGATTTAGGGCTGGTTCCTGTGGGTACTTTAGCAACAGTTTGATTTAACTCAGATTGTGGGAATGAGTAATATTCTTTGTTTTGAAGAAAGTGTTTTTAGGGGAAATGCATGATCTTTTTCCTTCATGGGGGTTTTCCACTTTAGCAGTCGAAGCCAAATCGAAGGCGCTCCTTCCCAAGAGACCCCTCAAGAAGAAACCCTGAACGAAGAGCTCGTCCACATACCAGGTCGAGATCTCTGATCGAAGGACCCCCAGATCTACACTTAGAAGATGAAATAGATTTTGAGGACAAGTACATGTTGGTGAGAAAAAGGAAGAACATCGATGGATATATGGATGTAAGTTCCCTCTCTTTCTGTTCTGTGAAAGCCTCTAGAATTTCACTGTTCTGCCGTTACCTTCTTGTTTTGTTTTGTTTTAATTTCTATTTATTTATTTTGAGAAAGGTTTGCTGCAAAAACTTGTATTTGATTTAGGACAAAAAGACTAAAATCCCACTCTGATATCTCTTCATAATATGACAATGTCCTAGGATTCTCAACTGTCTTTATAGGAGCTCCTTAGGTCAGATAAGTTCCTACTATGCTGAAAATGTTTCAAGTGTAGACTTGTGATGGACTATATAACTGTCATCTCAGGACCAGTCTGTCGATACAGAGAGTTTAATCAATAGAAGATTGGGCATAGCAATCCATTTAAGGATATATTCTTTTTAAATCATTTTTAAAAGTGCATATTCTTAAGAGTAAAAGGGTTACAGGCTACATTTTCATCATTGAAAATAGTGGCTCTTAGGTTGGTATCGTTTTATCAAGGAATTGTTATATGGGTGCATCTGTACAATTAATGTGATAATTTGTTTTTCCCAACAAATACTAACGAAGATTTTTAGGCTGATTACACCAAAATGCCTGTGAAATTTAAAGCCAGATTAAGAAGTAGGGAAATGATTTTTATAAATTGTTGTGACATAGGATGACTCCACGCCCAGAAGTCGTCGTCCAGGAACCATGACCCTTCCTCATATTGTTCGTCCGGTGGAAGAGATTACAGAGGAAGAGCTGGAGAACATCTGCATTTCCTCTCGGGACAAGATCTACAACCGTTCATTAGTAAGAACCTCTAAATCAGAGATTTTTTAAAATCTTTCTTCTGTCATGGACTCCTTAGACAATGGTGAAGTCTAGAGGCCTCTTTCAGAATATATATAATAAAGTGCAGAGGGTGACAGAAGGAAACCAGTTATATTGAAATAGTTACAAAATATTTTTTAAAAAATTAATCTGGTTTTATAGACTTTAAGTTAAAAATTCAATAACTCTTCCTCTCGGTTAATGCCTTGCTAGAATAAGGTAACCTATTTTTCACTGTATTCACTTCCCCTTAAAAATTTAGTACATTTTGTCTAGACTCGGTTTCCTTTCAAGGTAGGTGGGTGATTTGCTAAGTATACTGCAAGTGTTCAGACCTTCTTGTAAAATCTCTGGACCTACCCCCAATCCCAAACTATGCTTAGGACTCAGGAATAAGCAGAAGATAATATGAAACATATCATGTTGCTCATTTTTTGGTTATTTTTTTTAAACTTTTATAGATTTTATTCATTTACAACATGCTCAACTTTATAGGCTCAACTTGCATAGTTCATTGATCATAAAATTTAGCTGCCCATTTACTTTTTTAAAAAAATTATAGCTTATTATTTTTAAAAATATAATTTTTGACATTCACCTCTACAAAACCCTATGTTCTGATTTTTTCCCTTCCTTCCCCCCTCCCCCAGTTGGCAAGTAATCCAATATATGTATGGTTGGATTTTGTTTGTTTGTTTGTTTTTTGACTGAGGCAGTTGGGGTTAAGTGACTTGCCCAGGGTTGCACAGCTAGAAAGTATTAAGTGTCTGAGGCAAGATTTGAACTCAGGTCCTCCTGACTTCAGGGCTGGTGCTCTATCCACTGCATCACCTAGCTGCCCCTGATTCAATGTATGTTAAACATGTACATTTCCTCTATACATATTTCCACAAATATACTACACAAGAAAATCAGATCCAAACGGGAAGAAAAATGAGAAAGAAAACAAAATGCAAGCAAATAACAACCTTCTGGTTATTTTTTAAGCTACAGAGTTCTGAAGATGAAAATGGAAAATGTCTTCACTATGGTTCATTCCCATTCACCCCCTATCTTGAATCAAATATCATACAGAAGAGAAAGCTGGTGTTTCTTGATTGGATGAAATCTTTGTGTCTGAAGTTGTTTTGCAGGCAACAATTCATTTTGAAGTATAATACAAATGATAGTGAGCTGCTTGAGGACCCACTACAGAGGAGCTAAATCATTAAACCTGTTATTTTCTCTATAGAAACTATGCTTCTTGCTCTCAATCACTGCTTTTTTTTGCTTCAGGGCTCCACCTGCCACCAGTGTCGCCAGAAGACTATTGACACTAAGACAAACTGCAGAAACCCAGAATGTTTTGGAGTTCGGGGACAGTTTTGCGGCCCATGTCTTCGAAACAGATATGGTGAAGAGGTCAAAATAGCGTTGTTGGACCCAGTAAGTGCCATGGAGGGGTTCTTCTAGCTGTAGTTGTCTCCTAGTGAGAGGTGGAAATTCTCGTCTGGGATTTTGGAGCAAGTCAATAAACATTTATTTGTAAAATGGTTCATGTTTCAGACACTGTGCTAAATGCTGGAGATACAAAGAGGTAAAAACAAGAAAAACCAGTCCCGCCCTCAAGGATCGCATTATACATTACCTATTATATGAAATATAAAAATATCCATTATTAATGAATATCCTTTGTACTTTCTCCTTAACTGCTTAAATTTTCTTGGTTGTAAAAGTTCTAAATTTCCCATAGTTTGAATGGGCTTTCCAGAATTAATCAGTAAATTTGGATTTGCTCTGAAATTAAGTAAGTAAAGTAACCAATAGTTTCTATATTAGTTAATCAGTAAACATTTATTAAACATCTACCATTTTTTCAGGCATTTTACCAAGTACCAGCAGTACAAAAAAGAGAACTCCTGCCCTCAATTAGCTTACAATCTAATATATGAGCTAGTTCAATTATAACCTTTCTTGGAGTTACATTGGTTTATTCTGAATGTCCACTGAATTTCCTTCTAGTACTAAGGATTCTTTGTACTTCTAGTACTATGATTCTAAAATATATAGTTCTTAGTTTCAAGAAACTTTGTTCTCTTGGTGGTTGTGCTTATTTCACCCATACTTATTTATTGAAAGGAGCATGAAAGGGATGAAGAGAAAAATGTATGAAAACGTATTACAATTTTTTTTTTAAAATATGTCTGTGGTAACCTTTTATTGTCTGTGTTTAATTTTGTTTAAATCTTAGAATTGGCATTGTCCGCCTTGTCGTGGAATCTGCAACTGCAGCTTTTGTAGGCAGCGAGATGGACGATGTGCAACTGGTGTTCTGGTGTATTTGGCCAAGTACCACGGTTTTGGAAATGTGCATGCTTACTTGAAAAGGTAAGGTATCTGTGGACTCGACTGTTTGTACCTGAAATCAAAATGAACTAACCTATGGGGATCCTGGTGCCATCAAAAACTAGAACTTAAGTGTTTTTGTTTGTTTTCTTTTGCAGTCTGAAGCGGGAATTTGAGATGGAGACTGAAAATTGATGAAGGATTCACTGACACTGTTTTCTCTAATCTTCTTGTTAAGCTTCAGTAGTTTTAGGCAGTTGATGGTTAAAAACTTCAGGGTTCAATCTTGATAATCAGTACATTTTTTGATAGTGGGGGTACATTAAGATAAAATTAAAATCCGTTTTGGAAGCACTAGTAGTATAATTTTAAAGTTGCATTGTAGTTTTTAATGCTTTCCCCCTCCCCTTCACTATCACTGACTTTAAAATGATTTTATTGTCCCTTTAGTATTGATGGGGAGGAAATGGGATGGTTGGTTCATGACTGGGTATAAAACCCTAGAACCTAGCAATATAACAAAACACTTGAAAATGCCTAATTAAGTATTCTTAAGTAACTAACTCTCCTAGTATTTCACATACATTGAGGATTCTGGCAAAAAAGGAGCCTTGGTACTTAGAAACACAGAAAAATGACATGATAAATGCAGAGGATGGAGTATGGTATTTTACAGTCAACTCAACACACAGAGCCTGCACTTTGAGTACCAGGATTTCGGTTGTCACCAGAATTACTTGCTTCTAAACTTTTTTGTATATCATGAAGTTTAAATGTTCATATACTGGCTAGTAAATATCTTTGCATTATAAAATTTCATGTGCTGCATACAGTTATATACTTGAATTGGCATTTTAAAAAATGACAGCAACCAAAAAGAATATAAGAATTCAGTATTAAATATGCTTAACGGTTTCCTTTCCTTTTTTCCCCAGTAATCTTGCAGTTGAAAACTGAACTAACCTTAGAATCCTTGGTATTAGATTTAAAACATCTGCTTTCCCCCCCTTGTGTTTTGTACAATTCCTATGTAGGGTATTTCAAAATATCTCTTAGACTATATTGTATAGAAAGTTGACATAAGTAATAGTCTACAGTGCTTAGCATTTCTGCTTGACTGAAGAAAATAATAGATCATGCACCGAGTTAACTTTAGATTTAAAGTTCTTTACTGCTGACTGGAAAGTGCCTTCTTGAAGAAGGAAGAAATCAAATGGTTAAGACCAAAGTACTTTCTGATCCTGTTTGCCTATGGAATAACATCCACATTTGGCTTTTAGTATTAATTGAATTGGGACACAGGACATTACTGTGCTCTAAGGGGGTGTCCTTTCTACTTTCCTGTACATGTAGCTTCATGTCACAGTTCTTATTCAGTATTGGATACATAATTAAAATCAGAAAATAAAGCAAACATTGTAAATAGGTCTTTAGATCTGTAATGTTCTTTTGTACACAAATTTTATTTTATTAATAAAAATTATTGTTCAGACTTGTCTCTTTTTTCTTTGATATCTTTCAGGGAAAAAAAAAGTATTAAGAGAAATAAGCATTTATATTAATTTCAACCAAATATGGGATTTAGGATGACAACTCAGATTTAAGACTTGTTTCTTACTTAATGGTTCTGTTGTCCTGGGCAGGTCTCTAAGTCTTGATATAAAACTCAAACAAATTCAGGCTATTAATCCATATTTAAAGATCTTTGTGGGCATGTATTGACTTAGAGAACCTGTTCAATTCAAGTACTAATGTAGGCCACTGAACAATACTTAATCTTGATTGAGAACCACTTATTAACATTGGATTCTTTGTGACCCCATTTCGGGGGTTTCTTGGAAAAACTACAGTGACTTGCCATTTCCTTCTCCAACTCATTTCACAGATGAAGAAACAGACAAAAATTTAAGTGGCTTGCCCAGGGTCACATAGCTAGTAAACATCTGAAGTCAAATTTGGAACTCGGGTTTTCCTAATTCTAGATCCAACTCTTACTGTACCACCTAGCCAGCCATATTAGCATTGTTTTATTGTGTTTTCATAAACTTTAAATAATATTTCCCAATGGTGACATTTTAATCTGGTTCCTAAAGTCACATATTTGATAGCTCTGTTCTAACCAAGACTTTAATTTACAGAGAAAATGCTGGTCTGAACTATTAGATAGATTTCTTCACCAGGAATTTCCTTTCAATGAAATCTGAGGTATAATCCCTATATCTAGGTGAAAACAATGAATAAGACTTAGAGTCAGAAAGACCTGGCTTCAAATTCAACCTAAGAATCACTTGTTCTAAAATAATAAACGATTTTTTAAAAAAGAATCTACAAATCTGTCTCCATTTCCTCATTTGTAAAAATAATAGCAGCACCTACTTTCCAGAGTTGTTGGGAATGAGACCATCATTATTAAGTATTTCTTTAACTATTGTCTAAGATTCTTACTTGGATCTTAGATTGTAAGCCTCAGGTGGGCAGAGCCAGCAATCTATGGCCATTTAAATGAGTGTCTATCTTGGTATTTGATTATTTCAATGAATTGCATGTTTTTGGATGAGCCCCCCCCCCCCCAAAAAAAAAAACAAACAAACCCAAAAACCCAACATTACTTTCAACTCATGTGATTACCAAAAGAATTCTCTAAATGGAATTGTTTAGCCTAGTAACCACAGCAAATTCAAAAAGACTCATTTTCATCAGTCATTCAACAGCTCTTTTAAAACCTGCTGTGGATAATATAATTCTAGAAGCCTAAAACAGGGTCTTTGCCTTCAAGGAATTTTAGTTGAATGTTTAGAGAATTAACTGTCTGAACTTAGACTAGTTTTTGGGAAAAGCCATTGAATTCACTTAGATATTATATAATTACCTGCGATTCTGGGAAGCAGGGTATGTGAAATCAGTTTGGATTTACAATCTTGTTTCTATTGCTCATAAACTGCATAATCTGGCCTTTGGTTTCCTCTTCCATAAAGGGGGCTTTGACTTGGGTTAGGTTGGATAGTCCTCCAATTCTGAATCCATGGTGATTCTGTGTAGCAACTATTCCTTGTTGCAAAACAGGGTTTGGGTAGAAAGGGGAGGAAAAAACTTCAACTAACCCAATTGATTTTAATGGTCAATTTAATCCAAGAAATCCTGCATCATCACTTATGTTAACCAATTGGAATTGCTCTTTTTAGCTTAGTTTGTTAGAAACAATGTGATTGTAATAGTATCTTGGAGGAAAAAACATTTTAGTGGACAGGTATTTATTCCTACTCAATGCTAATTATGATGCCAGTGTTAATTTCAGTATTTCTGGCTTTTTCCTCAATGTTTAGTGGAAATGTTTATGCTTAGGAATTTGTTCCTCAACTATATTTGAAAAATTGGATACAGATTTCTTATCTCTGGGATCCATTGAGCCTGGATCTCAGAAAAATAAAAGTATTGCTATTAGTGATTTCAGCTAACTTGACCATTTGGGGCATTTTAAGTATTTCAAGGGAAAAAAAAATTTTTAATTCCTTACTGTAAATATTTTGCAGCTTTCATTACCAGCAAAAACTATTACAAATTGTCATTAACAGCTGCCACTGAACTAAAAACAAAAACCATGGAGATGAATTCTCACTATTGATAAGAGAGAAAGATAATAACTAAATTCATTTAACCTCAGGATGGTTAGAGTATGTACCAAATTTTCTAGTTAGTTGCTTTCAACAAAAGGGCTTAAGAATAGCCTTTTAGGAGAAAGTAGGACCCATGTTGTAGTCCCTGCTGAGCCAACTATTTTTTAAAAATGAAATTTTCATTGTTAAACAAGAGGATTGTTTTAGATGTGTAAGAATCCATCAGGTTGGGTTGCTTTCACTCAGAAGAAACTTTAAATGCAATTTCTGATAATGCATAGCTATAGAAACTGTTGAGAATGGGCCAGTATTCAACTCATTGGTGTTCTGCCAATTGCATGTGTGTTATTAAAAGTAAAGAGATTGGTTTGCTCCCCCCAAAAGAGGGGAGAGGAAGGAAGAAATACATAGTGATTTTTTTGGATCAACTATTCACCCCTGCTCCCCTTTGAATTACTTACGATTTCATAATGATCCTCTGTAATTCTCACTATATCTTGATAACAATATGTGAATGAATTTTTTTTTAAAGCCTCAGCTCTTGACTTAACCACAGATTTACATCTCTCCATTTGAAATTTCTGACTAAAATATTAGAAAAGAGCAAAAAGGAAAGAAATAGAAAAGCCTTTAAGAGCAAGAAATTTTGTCAGACTAGTCTTAGTGGGCAAAAACTGAAGTAAGGATAAGGCTTTGTTATTATACTTATAAATTTTGCTCCTAGGACTTGAGACTGTACTTGGGATTTCACTGATAAAGATAATTTCTGGATGAGGACACAACCTATGCAACATTAGCCAGAATAAAGATCCTTAATCTGGGGTTCACAAACTTTTTTTTTTTTTAATTTTGATTTTTTTCAACACCATTTCTATTTTATTTGTTATCCAGTGTATTTTATGTGTTTAAAAACATCCAGAACAGTCAGTCCATAGGCTTTACTGGATGCTAAAGTAATTTATAACACAAAAGCTTAAGAATCCTCCCTACTAGAGTCCTGGGGTGATTCCATTACTTGCTGGGGGTTATGTTATTAGAAGTATCAGTACCATCCTAAGCAGCATCTCTTCCTGGTTTTAAAACTAGCTCTAGATCAAGGTGGGAACCTTTTTTCTACTTAGGGCCACTTGGATATTTATATCATCATTCATGGGCTATACAAAATTAGCTTATAGAACTCAAGCAGCAGGAGATTGTTTTACCTAATTTTCGGCTCATCTTCTGTGATTGCCTCAGCAAATGATTTCTAGGCTTCATATGGTCTTCAAGCTAGATATTCCCTATCCCTGCTCTAGACTCTCCACCATATTGTTTATATCAAAGTTTGATAGTAATCTAGATTTTTATGAGAGATAGGCTCAAACTTATACCTCAGTATGAGCTGTTTCTATAAAAGCAGTGGTTCTCAAAGTGTGGTCCAAAGAAACCTTGGAGTCCTTGAAACCCTTTTAGATGGACTACAAATTCAAATTTAGTTTTTATTTCTAATATGGCAAATATCTATAAATATAATACACATAAACAAAAACTCTTTGGACATATCCTCAATAATTTTAGTAATATAAAAATATTGAGATCAAAAGAACCACTGCTCTAAAGTGTCAAGTAACCCTATTTATGATAGTCATAATTAGCTGTCTTTTATAAGGAGAATATATGTAAATTTGTAGATAAAAGAAATTTTGAAATCCTTGCTTCTGTGAAAATGCTACAGCAAAGCTAATAGGAAATCATGCTGTTAAATGTGCATTCTTTTACTACTCTCCTTAATCAACTTAAAACTGATTTTGCTTATTTCGGTGACATTGATCCAGGAAAATATCTCTCATGAAGCAAGACAAATACCTAGTAATCCAGCAAAAAGAAGCAATTTATTCCAGAAAAGTAAAAAAAAAAATACTGTTTTTCATTTCAGTGAACTGATAAATTTTTTTGACCTTGTTTAATATTTTCCCTACTATAGTTATTTTCACTGTAGTTAAAAGATCCACTAAAGATCATTCTCAAAATTTTTCATCTACCAGTGAACAAACATTTATTAAGCATGTACTATGAGCCAATTTGGGCATCTGAGTAGTGCAGTGAGTGGATAGAGTATGGGCCTAGAATCAGGAAAATCTGAGGTCAAATGTGATCCCAGACACTAGATTTGTGACCCTGGGTAAATCATAACTTTTATTTACTTCAGTTCTCATATGTAAAATGGGAATATGCTGGAAAAGGAAATGGCAAACTACTCCAGCATCTTTGTTAAGAAAAACTCAATGTATTTATCACAAAAGAGTCAGATACAACTGAAAAACTAAACAACTGGAGCAGATGCTGTGCCAAGCCCTGTATATATATATTAAGACAAAATTCAAATACTTCCTCTCCTCAAGGAGCTTATGTCTTCATGGGACTATTCAGCCACTATTTTCTCTCAATGATGCTGTCACCATTTACATGATGAATCTTACAATGGAAAGTATTTTAGAAATAACTTTAACTTTATCAATCCTGATGAAATTTAGTATTTTAAATTATTATTATTTTAAATTTAGAATTAGTAGGTGTCTGCATACATGATATTATTTGGGAGGTGCTGGGAAATTCAATTCAATTACCACTTAAAAAATTACCACCAGCTAATTTTCTCTCCAAAACAGTTGTTGGGTTTTTGGTTTTGATCATTTCTAAAACAGAGGCAGCATGGGCTAGTAGATAATCCTTGAATTTGAATTTGTAGATAGCCATTTGAGTATGAAATCAGGAAGAAAGACCATGCTTGAAACCCTTCTAACACTTGTTGAGTTACTTTGGAATAGTCAATCAAACTCCCTGTACCTTACATATATCCTGAGGATTTTAGGATAGTTCGCAATCTTCATTAATGGAGGAATTTACCACACATGAGTACCCTCACGTGGAGGAAATTATAGATCTCTGTATAAAATGATGCAGACAAAACAAGGAATGAAAGAAGTAATTTGAGTAATCTGAGTAATTCTTTCTTCTTAGATCATAATAGCAAGAGCCTTACAGGTGATACTTATACACCATTATGTAAACCAGTTTCTCTACTACTTGTGTCTTCTCCCCAAGATTTCCTTTCTAAGACCCGTTTTACTTGGAAATGGAACGGGTGGCTACCTGCATGGTGTGGGAGTTGATATCCTAGTAAAGGGAAACAATATGCATTTAGTTAAATAAATCTAAAATATACACAGTAATTTGGAGTTGGGGGGATAGCCCTTATGACTACAACATTAGGAAAGACTTCATAGTGTAGGAACTTATGCTTGAATTGAACCATGAAGGGATTCTAAGTGGACATGAAAAGATAGTGTATTCTGGGCATGAGGGACAATGCATGCAAATTTCCAGAGGTGATAGATGAAATGTTGTATACAAAGAATAGCAAGAATCCCATCAAGGGCCGAGTTAGTAGAATTGGGAAGACCAGTAATATGAGACAAATCTAGAAAAACAAATCAGAGATATTCTAGAGTCTTCATGCTACTCAAGCTTGAAATTATGCTAAGACTTTTGGGATTCCCTGTATATTTGGGCAGATGAGTAAAGGATGGAATAGAGAAGAGAGTTCTGAGAGAATGCTCCCAGATGGAAAGTAATGAAGTTGTAACATCAGAATGATTATTGGGAAGAGACTTGAAGAAAAGTAAAGAACTGTGAATAACTCTGATATTTTGAATTTAGGTGCTTTGGACAGAAGTAAAGAATATAAAAATGGGTGCTTTGGGGAAAAAATGATTATCAAATGCCTTGCTGAAATCCAGATATGCTCAGGTTGTAGAGCATTGTCTTGATTTACTCCCTCCCCCAAATATCTCTACTACCACTACCAGATTTCTTTGAGTCAAAATTTTTTTTTTTAAATACAGAAGCCTCTCAGGCTTTTTTAATGAAATTGTTATCTAATTCTTATGTAGCATTCTAATCCATTGCAACATTTTTATTCTTCAATTGTTTGCAGGCCAGACTTTTTTTGACCCTTTTAAGGGTTTTCTTAGCAAAGTTACTGGAATTGTTAGCCATTTTCTTCTGTAGCTCATTTTACAAATAAAGAAATTGAAGGTTAAGTAACTTGCTCAGGGTCATACAGCTAGTGTCTGAAGCTGAATTTGAACCTCAGGGTCATACAGCTAGTGTCTGAAGCTGAATTTGAACTTAGATCTTCCTTACTGACACTATTCAGGTGCCATCTGTGTGAATTCACTTTACATTATAACAACACAACACATTACAACTAAAAAATATTGAAGTATGAATAAAGAGATATCAGATACTATGACCAGTCGACATTTATTTAGGTACAAAAAGGGCTTTTATCCTGTCTCTTTGATCTTTAAAAAGACCCAACGAGGTAGATAGATATTACTATCCCCATTTTATAGATGAAAGAAATGAGTTTCAGGATGAATAAATGACTTCCCAAAGACTCAGCTAGCAGAAAGCAGAATCTGTATTCAAACCCAGGACTTGATCTCCAGTTTTGGGGATGCAACACTTTTACTTTTATTCATCTTTGAAATTTGGAAGTCTTATATGGGGGAGATATACTTTCTTTCTCTTTTCCTTTCCTCCTAATTTTCTGAAGTCAGTGAAAAAAATACTATTTAACTACTTGCTTCTCTCTAGGACTGTGGCCCTAGATTTTAATTTTTAAAAGTTGATAACATTTGATTATTATACATAAATATATAATACATATATAAATATATATAATGCATTGATATACATAATATTTGATTATTATATATAAATTACTTTTTATTGAACAATCTTTCTCATAACTTTCTGTAATTTTTGTAATTGTGACTAAGGGACCATATATCTTTCTATTCATTATTTATCATTTTTTAATTAAAAAGATGTTTTGTTTTAATAACTAAGTCATCTGGAGCCAACATTGCCATTGTATATAACCTGAATCATATTGTTTTTAATGTTATTATTTCTATTTCAAAGCTGTTGTGTAAATTACTTTGATTCTGCTTTCCTCCTTATCAATTTATGGAAGTCTTTTCAAGTGCTTCTGAATTCTTCATATTTATTCCTTATGGAGCAATGATATTCCATTGCATGCATATGCCACCTTGTATTCAACAATTTTCCAGTTGAATGTTACCTGTTTTATTATGGTGATGTAGTTGCAGTACAGGTATTAGACATAGAAAATCCTGACATTATTTGCCATCACTTACTATATCAATATTGTATCATTTCATGTCATTAATCAATTGTTTCCTCCCAAACTTTGAGTTTTACTTTGTATCCATATACAGTGTCTGTGCAAGATTTATGTACTGATGAGCTAATTTAAAGGATTGTAATCTGTCATGTAATTATCTGGATGATATCTAGATAATCATCGTTAATTTATTTTTCCTGTGTGGATTACTGGACACATTTCTTTTGAGTGAACCTTATTGAAGAATCTGCACTAATGCAAGATAATGATTGTTTGATACTATTGAGAGAAATAACTATTTCTTTTCATATTAATAACCAATTGTTAAAATTGGTAAGACCCAAGTTTTTTCCCTATCTTATTTTCTTGTCAGAAATCCAGTCTCTCAAGGATAGGACTGATGGAAGTTAGAATTAACATTCTCCCCATTCTAGGTATTGGTACTCTATCCAACTAAATCAGACTTTTAATCTAAAATGAATTCCTGATCTTTGCTAATTCAAGTGGTGGTAGATTCTCTGTCTAGGTTGCCTATGGCTGTGGTTGGTCTTCCTGTAGTCTCTGAATATGATATTACCCTTCGTGCCTTTCATTATAATAGACCTACCTGTCATTGATTGTTAACCAATCAAAATTCATTGCCACCCTCTGGAACACTCAGTTTTTCCAAGGGCATATAAGTTAGGAGCCCACTACCATGATTCTTGTCTTTGGTCTGAGAGAAACCAACTGATCATTCCTATTGTTAACAAATTTTAAATAATCTTATTAATAAATTATTAATAGGATGTTAGCATTATTAATTATTTAACTAATTTATTATTATGTTAATTTGTATTGTTTAATATAAAATAAATAATAACTCATAAATAATTATTTCAAACTTTTTAAAACATCACTCTGTCATTCAAAAATTGGAGTTTCTGGAGAACTTCACATTGTGAACATCTTACTATTTACCTTGGACTGTTTATTCCCCTTCTCCTCATTAGGATAAGTTTTTAGAACCTCCAAACATCAATAGCTACCCACCCACTCTCCCACTTCCCAATTCCAGAAGAGTTAATTCACTCCTCTTTAGATTCTGCCCTGAGCTTGAACTGATCTGATTGGTCATTGAGTTAGCGAAAGCTCATATCTAATCCATCCTAGAACTTGATTTATATCCAGTCATCATCCGAACACCAGGGCCTATACAGGATGGACATCTTTCAAACTATCTTTCCACCATTTATATACTCACTGCTTTTTCCCTTCCTCTCATTTCTTCCACATGTTATTTTTATATTGGAAACCAATACAATAAAAAAGGAAATGATGGGACTATCCATTGTCCTATGACCTTAATACTTATTCTTTTTTGTATTTTGGACCCCTTAGGCAGGCTGGTAAACCCTGGTGGGTCCCTTCTTAGAATAATATTTTTAAATGCATAAATTGAAAGATAGAAGATTTCTAAGGAAATAAATTATATTGGAATATTAAAAATTATTAGAATATTAAAATAAAATATAATATAAAATTATAATATTAAAAATGCCAAGTTTATGAACCCCATGTTAAAAATCCCCGCCCTGCATCAAAATTTCTTTGCTGGCCTCTATTTCCATTTATTTTTGGTTATTGTTGAGTTATGTCAGTCATATTCAGCTTTCTGTGATCCCACTTGGGTTTTTCTTGGCAAAGATGCAAACAGGGTTAAATGACTTGCCCAGGGGAACACAGCTAATAAGTATCTGAAGCCAGATCTGAACTCAGTTCTTTCTGACTTCATGGCCAATGCTCTATCTGCTATACCAACTAACTGCCCCACTTACACATATCTATATTTATATCAATACAGACATAATGTGTATATATTGTATATGTACATACACATAAATATATAATATATTAACATATATACGCTTCCTTTTAGAATGCTTAAAGTCAGGATTTATTTCATTTTGCATCTGTATTTCCAGGGCCTGGCACATTAAGAAATATATATTGTTTGATTTATAGGGAAAGTCTCTCTGTCCTTATTTTGTGGAGGAGTCACTGATATTTGTGTATGTGTGTGTCTATATATATAGACACGCACAAACATGTAGATATACATATACATACATATATACACACATGTATATATATGCACATATATACAACATATGTATATTGAATAAGATTTTATTACATGTGATTTCTTTAAAATTTCAAAAATTTTTGGGAAAATCTATGTTTTGGAGAAAAAATCTCAATCATAACTGAAGTTTTGTCTTCTATAAAATATCAAAAATAGCAGAATTGATAGGAAGATGTGAGTTCAGCTCCAATTTCTAATATATAATGGCTTAATGACCCTGACATCAATGGATTTATTAATATAATCTGGGGGGGCGGGGCAAGTCTAGTTGTTGATCTGCATTGGGAGAGGAAATCGGGAGGGGTGTCAGCTTAGACGGCACTACCCTCATTGTTCAGCCCAAAAGGCTGCTATCCGAAATGGATGATCCTGCTGTGAATTATAAGCAGTCTTTGAGAGAAGACAGATTCTCAATCAGCAGCCAGGACATTGGTGGTTTTTCAGTCTGAAGCAGTCTTCCTGGCCACAAACACTCTTAACCAACAAACCTCTATTCCTCCAGACCTCACTTATCTCCATCCCATTTTTCCCTCCAGCTATATGTTACTTGTGAATTGACACCAGATATGTTTACTATTCCTGAAGAGTCATTTATATCGGTATTACTACAGTAAATTCTTTACAAAATAAAAATCAATAGTCACCGACATACTGAGTAGTGAGGAAAATAATTGTTTATGGCACTCAGCTTAAGCTGTTCTGGTAATCACGTTGAAAAATACAATATTTATTCATTAGATCAAATTTAATGAGGCCTCCTGGCAGTAATTATAAAAATTACTGTAGCAGTAAATTACTAATGAGTTGTGATGTGCTTCCTACCTGTGAGGAAGGACTGGAGGTTGAAAAAACCTGATATCCAGGCAAGGGAGGGAGAGAAAGATCTAGAGCTGGGTTTCATTGAGCTCTCAGCAGCTCAGCAAAGAGTGAGAATATACAAAAACTATAAAACTAAAATAGAAGGAAAAAAATAGAGAGTTCATAACCCAGGGTATTTCTCAATCATTTCCCATTCAAATATGATCAGAATTATAGAATTCTTTCCTCAAAGGTGAATACCCCTGCAGAGATGCAGCATTTCTGGTAGCATCAGAGCACCCAATGATTGTAGAGAATATCTAAGAAGTTGGAAGCTGATTTCAAACAAATATCTTTATCACATGAGAGCTTAACTGTTCGCTGAGATCCTATTCCTCTATGTCTTTTTCTTTTAAAAAAATTATTTATTTTATTCTGGACTTAAGAAAAAAAAACAAGCATTTCCATAACACAAAATAGAAAAAAGATGATTATACATTAAACTGAAAATCTATTATCTAGAACTTGCTGTTCTTTTTAAATATATAACAATTATCATGTACCTTTTTTTTCTTTTTTTCTTCCCTTCCTTCACTTCTTCCTTCCAAGAGATGGCTATCATTAGACACAAATATATAAATATATGTAGACCATTCTATACATACTTCTATTTATCAACTCTACCTTTCTCTGAATATAAATAGCATCTTCCTTCATAGGCTCTTTGTAGTTAATTGGGGCATTTGTAATAGTCAAAATGATTTAGTTGCTCAAAGTTGTTCTTAAAACAATATTGCTGAAGAGGAAATTAGAGTAATAATTAGGAGCTATTTTGCACAAATATATGCCTAAAGCAATATTGTTGGTACTGTATACAACATTCTTTTGGTTCTGCTTATTTTGCTTTATGTGTCTCTGGTAAAACTGTTCTCTTCATGTTCAATTTAATAAATGTTTATTATGGCTCCATTTATATGCAAGATCCTATGATAGGGACTGGAGTATATGCATAAGTGTGCAAATGATTTATTTGCCAAATGCTAGAAAAGATCCCAAAGATTTTTGGTCTTATTCTGTATTTTTTCAAATATTGTAGTTAGCGAGGGTTTAGTTCCACACACAAAGGATCAGGACAGGTTGAAGCTATGATTCCTCTATTTATAGAAGACAGCTAAATGTTTTTGTGTTTGGTTTGGGGTTTTTTTTTTTTTTTTTTTGCTTTTGTTTTTTTAGTATGCCTATAATTAATTTTGATTGAAAATTTGCACTTTAAAAAAAAAAAAAGGACCTGAAATACACAGATCTGGAAGCAGGCACAGCTTAGAAAGAAATGTATATTGGGCAAGTTCATTTGAAAGGTGAAACCTTAACAAGGTAAAGACCATCACAGCTTTGTTGAGCAGTTTCTATATTAAATTTAAGAAGTTCAAAGCTATCACAGGGGAAACCAAACCATGTATAGCACACTGCAATTCAGTGGTAAAGCATGACCTCCAGGGAACTAACAAAGCCAGATCAGATCTTCCCACCACCACTACAGGTCCAGGAATAAGCACGTAAAGCAGATGAGATGTTTTGCAAAGCATTCGTCTCAAAAGCCAAGGAAAGAGGTGCGTGTCTCTGAATGGCAGGTGGGCTCCTAAAGTGACAGCTATCTATTCCCGTAGTGCCTGCCTATTGTCTACCCCACACATAACACCAAGAGGATTTTTATTTAACTTTGTGAGTTCTGACAGCATCTCAGAATGTCGTGTTCAAAGTGGGTCCAGCCCCCTCCTCTCATAGGGAGGGCACAATGACATTAGAGTGTGAAATTTTTCTTTAATTGCTGTTCCTTGAAACTTAGATTGTCAGGTTTGTGGGCTTGTCAGACTAAAGTATTGAGATTGTCATTATGTATTATATCACTAGAATATGATCATTGTATATGAAACTAATGAGTAATATTGTACTTAGTGGGGGGACTTAAGGCACAGTAACTTTATAAACCTTTGGGAATGTGGGAACAATTGCTATGTTCCCAGAAGAAAAAGATGATTAGAAAAAAGGGCAAAAAACCTAAGCCCTGGCTTTTCCACTTAGTAACAGGATAATCCTGAATGTGTGGCAAGGCCTTTCATTTCTGCCTCAGTTTATTTACTGTAATATGGAATATTATATAATATTATAATATGGAATATTATATTATATAATACTGTAATATACAATAATAGCTGTCTACCTCATATAGATGTTATGAACATCAAATAAGATAATGTATTTAAAGCAATATTGTCACCCATTTTTATTATGGAATGTAATGTTCAGAATTTTAGCTAGTAGGAAGGTCAGCAATAATCCCTTTTTGAAGAAGGGAAGGGTTATTATTAGATAAGTGCAGTGTTTATAAGCCTAAGTAACAAAAGGAGAGACAGAGAGAGACAGAGACAGAAAAAGAGAGGAGGAATAAGAGGAGAAAGAGGAGGAGGAGGAGGAGGAGGAAGAGGAGGAAGAAAAGGGAAAAGAGAAGGAGGAGGAGGAGGAAGAGGAGGAGAAAGAAGAAAAGGAGGAGGAAGAGGAGGAGAAGGAGGAGGAAGAGGAGGAGGAAGAGGAGGAGGAGGAGAGGGAAGAGGAGGAGAACAAGAAGAAGAATGAAGAGGAGGAAGAGAAGGAGGAGAAGAAAGAGAAGAACAAGAAGGAGGAGGAGGAGGAAAAAGAAGAAAGAGCAGCAGAAGAAGGAGGAGGAGAAGGAAGAGGAGCAGGAAGAAGAGGAGGAGAAGGAGGAGGAAGAATAGGAGGAAGAGGAAGAGGAGAAGGAGGAGGAGGAGGAAAAGGAGGAGAAGAAGAAGGAGAAGGAGGAGGAAAAGGAGAAGAAGAAGGAGGAGAAGGAAGAGGAAAAGGAGGAAAACAAGGAGGAGAAGGAGGAAAAGGAGGAGAAGAAAGAGAAGGAAAAGGAGGAGGAGAAAAAGGAGGAAAGATGAGAATGTGTTTATGTGTGGAGTAGATAGATGATATCTTTCATCTTGTAGATTGTCAATAGACATTTGTCATGTAAATGAATATTCCTCAATATTTTGCCACTGACTTAATCATAAGATCATTGATTTAGAGCTGGGAGTGACCTTAGAGTCTATTGAGTCCAACCTCTCCTAGTTTTCCTTTAGAGAGAAGGAAACAGGTAGAGAGGGATTAAGAGACTTGCCCAAGATCACACAGCTATTAAGTGCTTTAGGAAGGATTTGGACCCAGGCCCTCCTGATTCTAGCTCAAGCATCCTATCTGTTACACCATGCTACCTTTTGATTTCATGAACACTTCTTAAGAGCCTACTACTATGTGCCAGTTACTGCTTGACAGGAGGATCTAAATACAAATCAGATGATGTCTGAATAAATCAGAAGCATCTTGGAAGGAAATATCTGGGGCTTTTAGTCTCAGCTTAGAGTGCCCATCTCCATCCTTCAGCAAAGTCAAGAAGCCCAAACACTTGTTCCTTGGGTTGACAGGCTGAAGGGGGTTTTGTTTTCAAACCCTGGGCACCCAAATACTGCATGACCTCCATTTAGAAAAAAAAACAGATTAGAAAGCAAAGGGGCTTTAAGCCCAAACCTAAGTACCAACCTGCACTAAATTCCTGCCTCTGGTGTCTCATTGAGGTGTGGAACTGACCCAATGTCAATTAAAGAGCCCTGGGATTGAGAGCAGAGGACCTAGGTTAGAATCCTAGCTCCCCACACAATGTAGTATGATCTTAAACAAGTCCTTTCATCTGGCCTCAGTTTCCTCATCTACAAAATGAGAATATGGATATTCTATCTACCTTGCCCTGCAGTCATCAGAAATATAGGAAGCATCTGTGATGATTTCTGGGATGGAACTCTCAAGGTGGGGACACACAAGTCCTGTGACTGAAGACTAAGGGGTTAGGGGATTTTCTTATTGTCATAGCAAATGTGCTGTGAAAAATGCTTTGGGAGCTGCAGAGCATTAAATAAGCACTATGTGGATGCTATTGATAGCTAATATAGAGAACTTTGTTAATATCATTTGATTTTCACAACCCTGTGGTAGCTATTCTCTCCATTTCACAATTGAGGAAACTAAGGCAGACAGAGAGGTTAAATGATTTCAAGGTTGCACAGATAGGATTTAAATTTGGGTCTTTCTGACTTTATATCCAGGTAAATATCATCTAACTGTCCTGGGTTCTATAAGCCTTTCCCACTGGTATAAAAACGTTTACTAGAGGTTGCTAAACAGCAGAGCGGAGAGCACCTTGGATTTGGAGACAGAAAAACCTGAATGCTGTGTGACTTTGGATAAGTGACTTAACTTCTCTTGGCATCAATTTTCATATCTGCAAAATGAAGATAATATTAGCATCTACCTCCCAGGATAATTGTGAATATAAAATGAGATAATAATTGTAAATGGCTTTGTAAGCCTTAAAGTTTTATATAAATGCTATTACTATAATTGTTGCTGCTTTATCATTATTGCAATGTATCTATCACACAGAATTGGCTATAATGTGATGGATTTTTTTGGCTCTAGCAACTCATCAGCATCGAACAACTGTAATTTGCATCACTTTGGGCACCCATAAGGATCTTTTGAAGCAACAGATCGAGTCAGGATTAAAAGCATAACCCCAAAGAGCATAGCTCTCTTAGTGGGACAGTTACTGTGAAGCTTTTTACAATTCCTATTGGTAAAAGCATTAGCTCTAAAATCCTGTCCCATCAATAAGTATGCATTTGGTGTTCACTTTCCCTGAATGACTGGGCTAGTCTAGGGGAGATGCAAACAAGTGTAAGACCTGGTCTGTGCCCTCGGTACTTCTAATTCAGTCAGAGAGATAAAATAGAATCATTTGAAAACTGAAATTTTAATGCAAGAATTAAAAAGCGTGAAGTTTTTCTGAGATCAAAGCAGGCAGAGACCACAGTGAATAGAGAGAGCTTGAAAAACTTGAGAGAAGGCAAAGACCTTGAGCTAGGTAGGATTTAGGCAGAAAGGAAAAGGAAAGGTCTTTCAGATAGGGGTGGGAAATGGATCAAGAATATCATGAAGGAAGAATGCAGGGTGTATATAAGGGTATAAAGAGATGCCAGTTTGGCTGGGATAGAGGTTTTGTGCCTTCTATTAGTGTGAAATAAATTTTGAAAAGTAGATTGAGTCAATCTGTGGAAGATCCTGAATGCTAGGATAAGTGATTTGTTCTCTAGTTTGTAGACAATGGAGAGCTTTTGAAATTTTATGAACAGGGGAAACATAATGAACATGGCAGTTTAACATGATAATCTGGTGATGTTGTATAAAATGGATTTGAGGGAATCTAAATCTAGGGAGGCAAAAAGCATATGCCCATTTGACTTTTGAATGCAGTAGGTGTAAAACTTATGCCTTTTCTTCTTTTTGAATTTCTCCAAGTGCCATATGTTTCAGGAGTAAGTCAGAGAACTGAGAAAGATGAAGTTAACCATTTTAAAGCAAGCATGCTCCTGATTTGGGGAAGGAACAGGAATAAAGGGAAAGGGAGTTTGCTTAGCATTCCTATTGATAGTGTCTGTAATCTAGCACTTAAGAAACTGCTCATAGAAAATGTGGAAGACAAGGAGGAAAAAAAAGAGGAGAGTGAGAAAGGATTAAGAGTGAGGAAGAGGAAGAGAACATCATGAGGAAGAATAGAAAGGGAAGAAAAAAAGAGGCAGTTCAACTTTAATCAGAGCAAAAATGTGTCTTGAATGTAGATGGATGCCATACTTTATTGTGAAGAATGAAGATTTCAAGTATAATTTGATGTTCACCTTTTTTTAACTCCACAGGACCACAAAAACAATCCAAGTATTATATGAACATTCATTTGGGTACTTGGCTAATGAAATTTTATCTTCTAAAATGTTTAGATTTTACTTTCATACTGAAAGTCATAATCCTAGCTCCTCTCCCCCAGCTCACTGATTATCATTTCTGTGTCAGGGGCATCTATGTGATTTTATGACACTTATTTTGGCCACTGCATGTGTCAGAAGACATACAATTTTGTGGAGTACCCTGCTTGATGAAAATGAAAAATTATTCATTCTGATCCAAGATTACAATATTAAAACTTCATTTAGTATGTAACTAGGAAACAATGACTGTATTTAATAGTCAGTGACCAAGAAAGGATCATTTTTTTGGACTGGTCAAAACATGTTTGATTTAAAATGTGTTTCTTTTTGACTCTTCAATAATGCAGTGGTTCAAGGCAATTCCAATAAACTTGGAAAGGAAAATGTCAATCACATCCAGAAAGAACTATGGAGACTGAATGTGGATCAAAGTATAGTTTTGTTTGTTTGTTTTTGTTGGTTTCTTTCTCTTTTGTATTTTTCCCCCGTTTTGGTCAGATTTTTCTTGCATAACATGACAAATATGGAAATATGTTTAAAATGATTGCAAATATTTAACCTATATCAGATTGTTTGCTGTCTTGGGGAAGGGGTAGGCAAGGGAGGGAAGAAGAGAAATTTAGAACACAGTCTTACAAAAGTGAATGTTGAAGACTATCTTTATATGTATTTGGGAAAATAAAATACAGAAAAAAAATTTTAATGTGAAAAATAAAGAAAGAAAATGTGTTCCTTTTCATCTAGCTAAGAAAGTTTTTCCTTTTCGCCTACATGGTTGGAAGATCTGTCTTTTCCCAAAGATGCATTTATATTCTCTGAATATAACAATAGATGCATGATATTCACAAGATTATGGAATTTTGAGCAGCAAGAGACCCTAACCTACATAATTGGATAAAAAGAGGAAACTGAAACCTAAAGGAGAAGAGTGATTCACCCATGAGCACATTGGTGGTAAGTAGAAAACCACACATTTAGAGTTGTAAAGGCTGTTGATGTCATTGGGCCCAAACCTCTCTTTTTATTGATGAAAAACTGAGGCACAGAGAGATTAAGGAATTTTCCAAAAGTCTAGTAAGTATTTATTAGTTTAGATAATAAATGTCTGAGGCAAGATTTGAGCTAAGGCTCCCTGACTCCAAGTACAATAGTTTATTCACTATGATTCTTGTTGATGTTCAGTTTCTGACTCTTCAAGACCTCAATTTGGGCCTTTCTTGGCAAGATTACTAGAGTGGTTTGCCATTCCCTTCTCCAGCTTATTTTTAACAGATGAGGAAACTGAAACAAAGGATTAAGTGATTCGTCCAGGGTCACACAGCTAGTAAAGGTCTAATTTGAACCCAGAGGTCAGAAAGTCTTTCTGACTCCAAGCCCAGCGCTCTGTCCACTGAGTCACCTTATTCCCATACTATGGTACCTAGCTGCCTCTTAAATCACTTCGGATTTTAACCTGGGTCTTCTGCATCCAAATCTAATGTTATCTTCTACTCCTCCACCTAGTTTCTCAAGAAAAAGAGAATTTGTACAACTACCCTAAGACAAACCAACAATTTTCACAGTCATATTCCATTCAATAACCTAAGATATCAATTCTTTGTTCATCACTCATCTCTACTGCTCCATAGTAGTCAATGCCTAAAAATGTTCTCATTTTTTCCTGGCTTGGCTAGAGAAGCGATTTGTGTGGGTAGGTTGGTGCCTTATATATTTTGTGAATATTATTTATAAAGGATTAACTTGCATCTAGCATTCATGTCCACTAATTTAGCTTAAACATAGACATTATCCCACTTGTTTTCCCTAGATAGATCTCTTATTCCCCCAGACCTAGTTACCTCAGATATTAGTTATTGGAGCTGGGGTATATTGTACATGATTAGTATTCCTCCTACGTATGACACAGCTTTTCTAACCTGTACTTCTAGCAGATTGCATGCTCTGATTTTCTGAGAATTTTAGACCAGAGGGAAAGTAGTACTCGCAGATGGTTTGAACTACCGGCATAACCAAAACATCTGAGCAAATGAGCTCTCGGAACTCACTTTAAAATGCAGAAACAAGGGTGTGTTGGGGAGAGAAAATGGAAGAAGAGGTAGAAAAGAGAGAGGAAACAGGATGGAAACTCACCAGTCCTTCAAAGGGCGCTGTTGGACCCAGAGTGTCCATGAGGGCGGCCACAGAGATGCACCCACGGGTTCGCTGTCCTTTGCATTCAGACACATGCTCCTGGGTGACTTTTTGAGCTCATGAACAAGTATGATTTAAAGAGCCATCTGTGTCTGTCACATGCACACACCGGTCTGTTCTTTGTGGATGCGGCTTGTAGGAGCAGTTGAGAACTGGCCTTCTTTGTCCCACACACAGCAGACTGTTGTTGGGGTTTTTTTCCCTCTACTAAATTGAACCACTCCTGTCCCTAATTGTGTCACTCCTGCTGTCTCCTCCCAGCTATAACAGACTGTTCAACGGTGGCCAATTGTGGTTCGCGGTGTCCTTGAAGCCTTCTTTCAGGCGGCATTCAATCGCTCTCCTTCAGCTTCCTACACAGTGGTGGTCACATCCCAGGGTCACCTATTCTCCTCCTAGGACTGGCCCAGTGTGGCTCAAATGGTAATGAACATGGCTTCCAACAGGCAGACCCACTCACATACAGACAGGCTTTACAGCCCTCCTAGCTTAGGCCACTGTAAAAAGATTTTGTTATTTGTGGCCTTTTCCCCTCCGCTAGAAAAAATTTTCATCTCTCATTCTCTGTGCTTGATAAATACTGGGTGAGTTAAAAGGGCCCGAGGCAGACCACAAATGTACACAACCAGGCACCTGCACAGCAACTTGCCTCTGCCAGGATCTTCAATCCTGAGGCCCAGGCCCAGGGATTTCTTCATCCTTTCAGAAATTTACACCCCTTCTTGGCTTGATATAAGCCGGGCTCACTGTTCCTTTTTTTAGTTAGATATTTTCTTGATGAGGCAGGAGGATTATGCCTTCATCTCCAAGCTCTCAGCCAGTGAGGGCAAATAGTTGATGCAGATGAGATTTGGAGGTGGAGGTGTAAGTTAAGAGTGCTGGACAAATGTCTGAGAAAACTAACAACAATAAGGCATCTGGGACTGATGCAAAGAACACACCCATTTGGCAGATGATTATGAAATTTTCCTAACCCACATGGAGACTAAAAATGGCAGAAGTTGAATATTTTTGTCCGTGGTTATTCTAAAGGGTTATTTTCTTTCCAGAGGTTTGGTGAAGCCTTAAAACATGATTGACTTTGCAATGTTTGGTATTAAAATAAGTGATCTGTTGTTATTAATTATTACAAGTGGTTTGACATCTGTCTATTTTGGTGTTGTTATTGTTCCAAAACCTTGACACTTTCTCTTGTTCATATGGATCTTTTTATCTTAAACTTGAGAGAGAGAGAGACAGAAAATGAGAGACACACAGAGAGACAAAAGAGACAGTGTGTGTGTGTGTGTGTGTGTGTGTGTGTGTGTGTGTGTGTGTTCCTGGTTTGCACTGATCTTCTGGTACTTGATCCTAGCCCTGCCTCACTGTGTGGTAGAAAGGCTGATGCTTGTTCATGCCCATCAGGTACACAGAATGCTATGTATGTTTTTTTTCCCTGCCCAGATTTCATTTCCAGATTGTTGGAAAATTTCCTCACAGACCATTCACTTTTTCCAATTCATAGGGGAAAATATCTGTGGCTCAAGTAGTTTGCTTGAGTGAAGTTGTTGTAATGTCACCTCTTTCACTTGACTGACAAGCACCTTCATGAATACATACAGTGTATTCCTTTCTGTCCTAATCCATGAATATCACTGCGCTTGTTTTCTAGCCCCCCTCATTCCCCAAGTCTCTTCTTGCTATACATGCTTTCATTTTTTTTCATTTTTCAAAGTATCAGTGCAGTGGGTGACAATAGTTCCCTAACTTTCATTACTGGGATTTAGTGGTCTAACCAGTTAGTTTATTGGTTTGAAGGAAAAAATTAAATAAAACTTTTTTTTTTTTTTGGGGGGGGGGAACTAGGGCAGAGGAAACCCTGATCAAAAATGATTCCTAAAGTTGGATGTCTGTTGCAAAAGGGATTTTTTTTTATTAGTGTTTCCATCAGCTTTACCCATTTCTGCCAGCTTAAAATCAACAGGAATAGATATTTTTTTCCTTGATGAAAGGATGCCAGATTGTTTTTGAGGTATTAAATCTTAGGGGAGTCATTTACTTTTCTTGCACTTCATAGCTACAACACGCTATGCTCCCATCCTCTTAGCCAAGAAGATTTACCCTTTCTATCAGAAAGGTTTTCAAATATTGTTTTTTTAGCCCATCATTTTCTAAAACACTTGCCTTTTCCTAATAAACTAGGAAGATATATTACATGCTTACCTCCAAAAACTTACACCAACCAAGGGGCTATCTAGATAAGTGGGAGGGAGAGATGGGGAGGAAGATGGGGAGGAGGAAGGCAGGAAGAAAAATGAAAAGGGTAAAAGAAAGAAGACCTAGGAACTCAATTGAATCCAAGTCTCACTTGGGCCAACCCAAGCTTCTGTTCACTGCCCAGCTGTAGGGTTAAGTCAGTACAATCACATTCAGAATACTTGCCTTATAGGTTTGAAATCAGTTTTTTTCAGTGCTGTTTGAAGGACAATATAAAACAGAATAAAAATCCCAGCCAATGGCTACAGAATTGTAACTAAGGTAAGTTGAGCAGAGCTTTGCCCCAAGGCCCAAATTTAGAGGATATAGAAAGTACTTCGGCAAAATTAAAAAAAAAAAATTCAAACTTAGTACCTGTATTAATCAGTTATGTTGATTTTTCCCCTTCTTTGTTTTAATGCTTTATTATAGGGAATAGTTCTCAGGAACAGGGAAGGATACTGGGGGAAAACTATGGTGATGTAGGAAAGATATCAGTAATAACTTATTTTAAAAACAAATAGAAAACCACCGTATGACCCACTTCTTTTACCTGGTAACTGAATCCCAGGGATGGCCCTTAATAGCCACTTAGTTCACATCCTCTTCAGGGCATTATTTTTACTGTCCCAAGAGGAGACAAAAAATTGCTTGGGATAGCCTAGGTGGCTCCTCAAGACATGAATGCAAATTAAATTAGAAAAATGTTTCTTCTTTTCTTTCCCTTCACCCAAGGCCAGTGAAATGGGAAAGAAATATACCAAGGAACAAGGCTTAAGAGTAGCACCTTTCTATTTGTTTTGAGCAAAGGAATTTCATTTCTTCCTTGTGTTCTCTGTTTAATTTTTTTTTTTTTTTGCCCCTGGAAAACTGTTGGCATTAGAGACAGACAAGTTGAGTTGTCTGATATTACTGAGGAATTATTACAGGTTTTATGTTATAGTCCCTGATGTAACTTATGACTGATTTTACATCAATTCAGACATCAATCTCTGAACTGCAATGCTGTAGCAATCTGAGTTTTTATGCCCCTCCTTTGCTGGATCCTCTGCTCCCATCAGTGTGGGTTGATGTAAGTGAAAGCCTAGCTAAGCTGAAACAATGAAGGCATCTCTCAGACTTGCATATTAGTGAGTGTAATGGCCTGAGAGTGGTTTGTGGTACCAGTAATGCCAGGCTAAGGAGAACTGTCCAAAATTGGAGAGGAAAGAAGGACATTCACCAGGACAAGGCACTCAGATTATTGGTGTTACACGTTTTCTTGATGGACAAGAAGTGACATCCATACTGATTGACTGTTGGCATGTGACTTACCACAGAGCTAGGCTGTGTGTTGATGGATAAGCCAGTCTCATCCAAGTGTCAGGAAGATTATCAGAAAAAAGAGCTGTCTGTAGTTGTTCCATTTCTGAGGAGATTGCCAACTCACCCTAACAAAAGGAAACATTAGTGTGCTATTTGCGTCTCAGAAAGAGACTGTGATAAGATGACATGATAAATGATAGAAGGGGAGTGGGGGAGGTTGCCATAAAAACACATAAGGTAGCTAAATTGTGAAGTGTAAAGAATATCTCCTTTTCACAACCGGTGAGACATTTATTTTAAAAGGTGAAATGGTCAGAACAACAACAAAAAATGTGGCTTTGGGGTTTGCAGTGTCTGGAGGAACAACTATAGTATAGTTAGCTAGAGGGAAAGCATACATACAAAACCAATGCTATTATCATTGAATGTTCAGGAAAGGAACAACTTACTGTTCTGTGCATTTCTTTGCTGCTAGTTTTAAAATTAAAACAGGCAACTCCCAGAGGCAGTTCAAACCTAAATCCTAAGCACTCAACCCAAGCTCAGAGGCAGCTGAGTGTCTTAGTAAGGAATGTTTGGTTTGATTCCTGCTTCTCATACTGAGTATAAATCCTAAACCAATCAATTAACCTCCCTAGGTCTTGGTTTCTGTGTCTGTAAAACGAGTGAGTGACTCGAGATGGTCCTTTCCAGTTCTAAATCTATGATATAATATGATGTACTCCTCATCTATAATGTTGTAAATAATATTAGCATCTGGAAGAATCAAACAAGAGGAATGAATGAATGAAAAAAGCATTTACTAAGTGCTAGGCATAGGCTAAACCCTGGACAGGAGTTGATATTCTAATTAGAGAAGACAATATGTAAAGGGACTAATGTTTGAAAAATTTAGGTGGATGGAGATGACTAGGTGGGGAGGACCCAGAGCCAGACAAGTTATGGTGAAAGCTTTATAATCTGAATCCAGTGTAATCTAGATAAATAAATGAGAACTTCTCAAGCTTTAAACAGTTTTTATAAGCTGGGCAAATGTGTGACTTCTCCAAATTCCAGATCTGGTTCAAGGCTGGGGGATTTAGACTTAGAATACATCAAATATTTGAGGATATATTAAGTCAGACTTGAGGTAGTTCTTATGTCCTGAACCAAAACAGATTCCAATCAGAATGGATCAAAACAAACAAACAACAACAACAAAAAACTGTCCCTCTTTCCTTTTTCCTCACCCTCACCCCCAGCAGTCTATTCTCCTAGGAGGTCCTTTGGAATGCTAATGATTTAACATTGAACCAGAATTAGACGAGCCCCAGAGGTGGGGAAGCTGAGCCAGGATCTGCCTAGGCATTTGCCCAAACATAAAAACCTCACTGTCACACTGGGAGGCTCCTGATGCCAACAATTTGTTACCATTATTTGATTTCAGTTGTTACTGATTTCCTAGAATTTTAAATTTATTTTAAAGTCATTTTCCAGTTGTGTCTGACTCTTCATGACTCTGTTTGAGGTTTTCTTGGCAAAGATATTGGAATGGTTAGCCATTCCCTTCTCCAGCTCATTTTATAGATCAGGAAACTAAGGTAAACAGGATTAAGTGGCTTGCCCAGAATTACATAGCATGTGTCTGTTGATGTTTGTCTTTTGTTCTCAAAAAGGACAATGACATCAAGAAGGTAAGTGTCTAAAGCTGGATTTGCACCAAGGAAGAGTCTTCCCGATTCCAAGCCTGATTACTGTGCTACCTAGCTACCCAACAGATTTATATGGTAGGATACATGCAGAAATTGGTAAATTCTAAACAGACTCATAGTTCAGGGAGAAAAGGGCATGTATTTGAGGGATTACCAAGGAGCATAAATGAGAGGTATATTTCAAAAGTATCCTGCTGGGTGCCCCTGCCTTCTACCCCATCTCACCATCATCAAAGAATAAGATAGCAGGGATTAAGCTTTCCCTTTGATGATTGGTATATGTTTAAGATAAATGTATGAGTCTTTTAATCTGAACCTTATATGTCTCTAAAGTCTTGAGGAGTTTTATGCTAAGAGTTAGGTTCAGCATCAATTGAGCCCTAGGGGCACTACAGATACTATAAGGGATCAATTTGAGAATCTCTGACTGCTTTTAATTAGGAAGGCCAGCCAGATGGTCCAGTGTAAAAAGCACTGGACTTGGTGTCCGAAGACCTGGATTCAAAGACCTTGCTACTTTCTCTCTTCTTTAAATGGAGAGGAGGTCTAGGCTAAAGATGTTTTCATCCCTCTTTAGGCTGTGCTGCTGATTCATCTCCAGAGAACTTTACTCTATCATCCCTAAAGCTCCCTTTTATGTCTGTGTTGCCTTTCCTAATTAGAATGTAGGCTCCTTGAACTCAGGGACGGTCTTTTTGCTTTCCAATGTTTATTACACTACCTGGCACATAATAAGCACTTAATAAATGACTGTTGTTGATATTATGACCTTAGATATGTCACAGTTTTTTGGGCTTCAACTTGCTCGTGTAAAATGAGAGGGTTGGATTAGGTGACCTTTGATAGCAATCCTGCAGCCAGCTAGGTGGCTCAGTGGATAGAGCACTGGACTTAGAATCAGGAAGACTCATCTTCATGGGTGTAAATCTGGTCTCAGATACTTATTAGGAGTGTGATCTGGGGAATCCCCTTAACCTTTAATTCAATTCTTTATCTGTCAAATGAGCTAGGGAAAGAAATGACAAACCATTCCAATTTCTTTGCCATGAAAATCCCCAAAAGGCATCATGAAGAGTTGTCAAAAACACCAATAGCAGAGAAGCAGTTAGGTGGCAGTTGTCTGGAATCAGAAAGATCTGGATTCAAATCCACTCTTAGATGTGTTCCAGCTGTGCCCAAGTGACTTGGGCAGATCACTTAATTGCTGTTTTCCCCAGTTTCCTCAACTGTAAAATGGGGATAATAACAGTGTCTACCTTGCAGGATTGATGTGAAATTTAAATATCTAATATTTGTAATAAGCACTTAACACAGTAACTGAGATGTGCTAAGTGCTATATAGATCTTATTCTCTATTCTTCCTTTCCCCCTGTTCAACCTATGGCTAATTCAGGAAATTGAGAGATTCTAGTCAAGGCTGAGGTAATTTTCAATAACCTTTGAGTCAATTCAAATCAAAAGTTGATAGAAGTCCTCCTTAGAGTTTGCTTGGACTGTTGGGAGAATAAGCAGGGGCTGCCAAGTGGTCTGCTGAGTACCTTTTCTTGTTAATTTATAACTTAATTTAACCTATAATTTAACTTGTTATAGTTTGTTGAAAAGGAGTTAACTAGTCTTGAGCGGGACCAAATTATAAGAAGGAAGCCCTACATAAACCAATAGATCCTTGGATCTCAATTGGCCAACACTACCAGAATGAAATCTTATTCTGCATTTATTACTGGCATAAAGTATAGTCAGTGTTATATAATAGTTATAACAAAAAAGGAACTCTGACTCTGCCAATTTGGAATTCAATTTTTTTCTTATCTATGTGTTTTTGCTTTGCTTCCAGTAGAGATTTTTTAGTGGAGTATGTTGCCACATTTTAGGGATAAAGGAAATATAATCTTAAGAAGCTCAAGCCAACTTGAACTTTAGCAAGGATGAAGCATTTAACCCAAGGAGGTTTAACTTTACATTCCATTTGAGCCTATTCTCTTAAGGATGACTGACTGACACAAAGTCCTAGGCCCATTCTATCCCTCCACCTAAATAATCATACATAGTGAGGAAGCTAGTAAGACCAGGGGTATGCTAGAGTAAATAAAAAGGATCAATCATATCACTTTTATTGGTCAGAGAAACTGTTATGTCTAAGAATATATTT
Source organism: Sarcophilus harrisii (assembly GCF_902635505.1). Lineage (NCBI taxonomy): Eukaryota > Metazoa > Chordata > Mammalia > Dasyuromorphia > Dasyuridae > Sarcophilus > Sarcophilus harrisii. Next base: position 399,906,896 of record NC_045428.1, on the reverse strand, counting down.
CTCAATTAGTAATTCTGCTCCTCAAATGTCTTCAGAATCTTCACTAGTGCCTTGAAGCAGATTAAATCATGCTTCTGGGGCTAACTCCTCCATTATAAAGCCTTTCACACCAAGCTGGTGTTCTTGTACCATTATCTTCTCTGTCACCCCTCATTTCCTCTCCTGCTCTGTTCTGGTGAAGCTCCCCTGATACCTAGCTCCTGGACAAGCAAAGATCCATTGTCACTTTAGTTGTTCCTGTGCTTGGATTTTTTCTCTCTTTTTTCTTCCCCTTAGGACATCAGGATCTACCATATTGTTTTCAAAGACTTAGTGCCTCCCTCCATTCCAGCATTGGGGCCATAACTGAAACTTTCACATATCTCAAGGTATTTACATCAATGTATTACAACATCCCAAATGTCCAGAGATGCAGAAGCAAATTAGAAAATCTACAGGAGGACCATGGATTTAAAAGATGTTAAAAAAAAACCTAACAAAATGAAAAGCAGGTTGGAGAACAATTTTTCAAGAAAGGTAGAGTGAGTTGGGGAGAAGGGAACATGAAAAATATAAGAAAAACATCAAAGGAGTTTCCTTTCTCCATGGATGGAGACAGAGAGTAAATGAGTAGATATAGGAATCATCAGGCTAATAAAAAATGGAATAAAGACTTCAAGCACAGAGAGATTTACAAATATCTTCTGAGTTTCATAGTCATCTCCCAGGAGATGGTCCAATGGGAAGAACAGACCAAACTGCCTGACTATGTCACCCAGAAGGGCTAATTAGTTAAAGCTGTTCATCCCATTAAACAATTCTTTAATTTGGAAATTAATTTATAGTTAAATCCTAGAACTTTAGAAGTAGAAGGAACTAAGTCTGCCCCAAGATCTGAATCCAGATTTTCCTTAGCCAGCATTTAAACCATTGTACTATGCTACCTCTCATTTTGTAGAAGTAGCCTACAAGTTGTCAAATCAAGTCAGGCAAATGTTCAATAGCACAAGTACCTGGGAGAGAGGTGCTATTTCCATCCCCATTTAACAGTTGAGGAAACTGGGGCAGATAGAGGTTAAGCATCTGGGGGTCATACAGGTATATAAGTGAGATGGAATTTAATTCAGGTCTTCTTGTGTCCAAGACCAGAATTCTATCCATTGCACCATTTAGCTACTTATTAAGTTGGTAGATGGTACCAAGGCAGGAGGAAAGATTAACATGTGGGATAACATATTAGGTTAACATGTTAGATAACAAAGTCAAAATCCCCATGGGGTTCTTGGTGTTTGCTTCTATAAAACTTTAAGGCAGAATTTGCACTCTTTCTTGTTGTTCTTTGCTTGCATTTTTGTTTTTCTTCCCAAGTTATTTTTACCTTCTTTCTAAATCCGATTTTTCTAGTGCAACAAGATAACTATATAAATATGTATACATATGTTGTATCTAACATATTTAACATGTATGTGACTGCCTGCCATCCAGGAGAGGGAGTGGAGGAAAGGAGAGGAAAAGTTGAAACAGAAGTGTTTGCAAGAATCAATGTTGAAAAATTATCTATGCATATGTTTTGTCAATAAAAAGCTATAATAATAATAAAAGAAATGAGTATTAAAAGCGCCAATTAAAAAAACAGCTTTAAGGCAAATTTGTCTTTTGACCAACAATTGATGCCTTCCTTTTTTTTTTTAAATGCAATTTTAAAGATCTACATATTAACTTCCATGTTGATATATATAAACATTCCTTGTAGAAATGATCAGTTGGAGACAATTCATAATCAGAGCAAACATATTTTTAGACTTAATTCAAATTTATTTCATTTTGGCAAACATTTATTAAGCATCTGACATGATTAAGATACTATAATAGGTAATGGAAATGAAAATAAAAATGAAATAATCTTTTCCCTCAAGAAGCCGACATGCTACTGGAAGGGTAGATAGACATGGTACCAGAAAATTAGCATGGTACCAGAAAAATTAAGAGGGAAAAGAACATACACTATTAATTGGGGTAAAGGAACTAGGAAATGTATCATTAAAGAGATAGCACCTCAGTTAAAATTTCAAGGAAAAGGATTCTAAGAGGTCATGATAAGGAGAGAATGAGTTCCAAGCAAAGAAAATCACTTCTGAGAATGCATGAAGGAGTTCCAAGCAAAGAAAATCACTTATGAGAATGCATGAAGGAGATGGAGGATGGAGTTTAGGAAATGGCCAGTAGTCCAGTTTGGTTGAAACATAGAGTCTGTGAATTTGGAATATTATAGAATAAAACAGAAAATGTAGGTGTGAGCTAAATAGTATAAGTCTTAATTGCAAAGTCAAGCAGTTTGTATTTTGTTCTATTAGCAATGGAGAACATTATAGTTTGGGGGGGAGGCGCAAAAGAGTAATATAATCAGACCCATGTTTTAGAAAGATTATTTTGGCAATTGTGTGGAGGATCCTTTGGAAAAGAGGACGGGAACTAGGAAGCCTAGTTCATAGGTGACACATGATAAGGGTCTGAACTAGAATGGTGACTATGTATGTAGAGAGAAGGGGACAGATTAAAGACATCTTAGAGGCAGAATTCATGAAACTTGGTATAAAAGAAGGTGAAGAGTCAAAGAATGTCTTTGTTCCACACAGAAATTAATCCATTTTCCCATACCTTTGAATACTAGACTGAGAGTCGGAAAATCTGTAATGAGTTCTTCGTTTGCCATTTGGCCAAGTCATTGGATTAGATGACCTTGCATCTTCTTTCCAGTGCTAATGCTTTAATCTGATGGATAAAAACATGCATTTTGTGCTTAATGGTAATAATGATGATGCTAATAACTTCCATATATTTTCTCACTTGATCTCCCAATAATCCTGGGAAGTAGGTGCTATTATTATTGTTATTATTATCCCCATTTTACAGTTGAAGAAACTGAGCAAATAAAGGTTAAGTATCTAGGTCACACAGCTATATTAGTGTCTGACTGAACTCAGGTGCTCTTGTGTCACTGGCCAGAACTGTATCCATTGTACCATTTACCTGCAAATTTGTATTTGTAGGTACTACAAAGGCAGGAGGGAAGGGAACATTTTAGCCTAGAGTCAAGATGCAAAAATACTCTGGCAAGCTAGAACATTGGGTTGAATCTAATAAGAACTGAAAAAGGGATAATTAGTACAATATTTACAATATTTAACATGGCTTACACATATATATATACATATATAAATATGCACATACATATATACATAATAAAATAAACGTAACAACATAACTTAATGTAACATAACACAAGATGGCATAGATAGATAGGAGTTTGTCTGAAAAAGATCTAGGAGTTTTGGTGGACAGCAAGTCCAATGGGAATCAGTGTGGCAACTGAAACAATTGAAGCCATCTTTAGGCTTTAGGAGAAGCACAATATCCAGTATGGGGATTGTTAGGTCTACTGTGCTCTGCCATGGTCAGACCATATCAGACATGTAAGAAAACATTTTGTACCTAGATCAGGAGTCATGGAATACACACTTGGTTGAATGGATGTGGTTGGGAAATAATTTTTATGGGGGTAGAGAGGAGAAAATAGAAATCCTGGGATTCTAGTTCAATACTCCTATGATAGGGGCAAATAGCAGAATATCTCATGGTTTTCTAGTTTAAGTAGCTATTCTTGTTAAATCAGTAATAGGCTTTATATCAGTCCAAGATCCTGGGGGATAGTGGGCACAGGGAATGTCCTACATCCTTCTCTATCTACCTCTCTCCTGTCTTCTCTTATGTCTTCAGGCTTGAATGACCCAGGGCACTTGTATATTCCTTATTACAATAATAGTGGGTGAGACTCAGCCCTTCCTCAGCAGAAGGGAACAGATAAAGGGAAACCCTTCACCAAGTCTTGAAGGGTGGCAATGGGAGCTTAAGGAAGCATTGCTGGTCTAAGGAGAAAATCTTATCTGTACCCCACTTTGTGTGAGTGCTATCAGAGTGGAAACTAGAAGTGTATTGTCTCTGATATGGAGGAGATGGGCATCAAGGAGCTTATTTCCTTGCTATTTTGTTCAGGATGAACCATAAGCAAAGAATTGGGACAATGACCATGTACAAGGGTAATGATCTTATTCATGATAATAGTGTTCTCCTGTGCCAATAGGATTCCCTGTTCTACCCTACTCTTTAGCAAGTGAGACTGAAACTCTTATTACCCTTGCTGACAAAAAATCAGACTAGGATCAGGGGAGTCATATCAATAGCCAAAGTCCTTGTTGGTCCATATTCAGTCTTCGTAGTTCACTTTTTGAATGGTATTCCAGTTTTCCCACATCTCTTCTAACATTTGTCATTATTTTTTTCCTGTCATCTTAGCCATTCTGATAGGCATAAAGTAGTACCTCAGAGTTATCATAATTTACATTTCTCTAATCAACAGTGATTTAAAGCATTTTTTCATATGACTATAAATGACTTTAATTTTTTTCATCTGAAAATTGTCTGTTCATATTTTTTAACCATTTACCAATTGGGGGAAAGACTTGTATATTCTTATAAATTTGATTCAGTTCTCTATTTATTTTAGAAATGAAGATATACTGCTATAAAAATTATTTCCCAGCTTCTTGTTTCCTTTCTAATCTTGGCTGCATTGGTTTTGTTTGTACAAAAGCTTTTTAATTTAATGTAATCAAAATTATCCATTTTTTAAAAATTTCATAATGTGCTACAGTTCTTTAGCCATAATTCCTTCCTTCCCACATATCTGACAGGTAGACTATCCCATTTTCTCTCCTAATTTGCTTATAGTATTATCCTTTATGTTTAAATTATTTCAACTTCATCTTGGTATAGGGTGTGAGATGTTTCTCTGTGCCTAGTTTCTGCTATACTACTTTTCAATTTTCTTAGTAATTTTTGTCAAATATGAGTTCTTATTCCAGAAGCTGGAGTCTATGGGTTTATCAAACAATGGGTTAGTATAGTTATTAACTATTGTGTTTTTGTATACCTAACCTAGTCCACTTATCTACTATTCTATTTTTTAGCCTGTACCAAGTGGTTTTGAAGACTGCCGCTTTATAATATAGTTTTAAGTCTAATATGACTAGACCACACCTTCTTTTGTAATTTCACCTCCCCATTAATTCTTTTGACATTCTTGACCTTTTGTTCTTCCAGATGAATTTTGTTATTATTTTTTAGCTCTATAAAGTAATTTTTTTGACAATTTCATTGGTATGACACTGAATAAAGTAGATTAATTTAGGTAGAATAGCCATTTTTATTATATTAGCTCAGCCTACTCACGAGCAATTAATTGATATTTTTCCAGCTGTTTAGATCTAAGTTTATTTGTATGAAGTATTTTGTAATTGTGTAAGAGGGAATTTCTTAGGGCATGAATCTTCAAATTTTAGTGGTCTTAACACAAAGCTTAGCTGCCTGTCCATGGTGATAGCTTTGAGTTTCATGTTCAGTTTTGGGTCCACATTTTAGGAGGTTTGTTTGCAAGCTGGCAAAGTGTTCAGAGGACAATCATGAAAGAGAAAGGGCCTCTCAACATGTATTATGAGGACCAATTGACATGAAGATGAGTTTTATAGGAGTCTTCCTTAGTCATTTGAAGGACTAACATAAGGAAGAGGGATAAATGTGTTCTTAGTTCCAAAAGTCAGGACATGGTAGAACTTATGGAAAGGTAGATTTAGGCTTGATATGAGAATGAAAAATCTTAACAAGTAGAACTTGTCAAATGGACTAACTCAGTAGTAGTAGCTTCTCTATCACTGGAAGTCATTATGGAAGTTTTAATTAAAATTAGATAAAATTAGATAGCATAGAGGTCATTGGACCTCTTTAAGAGGAGCTAGCTACCTCTTCCAGAGCGTCTTTTCCTGATTACCCCAGATGCTGGGGCCTCTTCTGTCTAGGGTTACCTTGAATGGATTGTGTCTTTAGTTAGTTTGTTCTGATTTATATGTTGTCTTCCCCTCTCTGAATGCAAACTTCATAAAGTTAGAGATTGTTGGTTTTTCTTTGTATCCTTAGCTCTTAACTAGTACATAGTAAGGACTTTAATAAATATTTGTTGATATATATATATATATATATATATATATATATATATATATATATATATGTTAGATTAAAAGACCTTTGAGGTCCCTTTCCACTCTTGATGACTTTGTAATATAGATGAAATATAATTCAGACTTTGAATTTTATTAGCATGTCTTGGGTATAAAACATTTAAATTATATTCCAAAATGCATATGAATCAGAATAAAAGGGAGAGAATATTGGGTATATACTAAAAAGTACTGGGATTGAGTAAAATCACTCTAGGAATGGTTTCTGGGGAAAAGATAATAACTCCTGTTAATGAAAAATGACAACAACAACAACAACAACAACAAAAACCTCAACTATTTTTTAAAGGGAGAAATAAAAGTCAGAGAAATATTCAACAACATTTAAAATGGATATAATTTATTACAATCAAGTTTCCTTGTACAAAATGCACTACATGATTCAGTCTTAATAATTAGCAAGTGTGAAGGGTAAATCTTTATGATTCTAACAAGCAGTCCATGCATTTTGAATTGCCTTATTGGATAGATGCATTTCTTGGCTGCAGAAACATTCATCTGCTTTACTTCAGTCAAATTAGGGGGAAAAGGAAAATCAAACAATGGGAAATTAGCTGTGTTAAGTGAAATCAATGACCTTGCAAAGGGGGAAAAAACCCACAAGCTCCTTCTTCCACTTTCATTAACAATTTGCCATCTCTTTAATGTATTTGCTAACCTTCACCCTCTTACCCCCTCCCCCTAGCAATCTGTGATGGGGCTTCACCAGTGATAAGATCCTTGGATCATATTTCTAGTAGCAATTGGAATAGATTTTCTAAAGAATTAAATTTCTGCACATTAGATACAAGATCTATAAGGTTTCACTCAAAGTTGCATTTCATTTATATTATTTATATATAACTCCAGTAGCCTCTGTTAGAAGAAGCTATAACATCAAGAAGCAAAACTCAGTTTGCTAGATGTCTATTTATATATGACTTTATTTCAAACAATAGGTAACATGCTTAGTGATCAATTCTAATGATTCTGCTCTGGGAGCAAGGCCAATAATCAAACTCTTATAATGCTCCCATGTCCATTTCAATGAATTCACATCATTTAGGGGAAAAAGTTTACAAAGAACACAATTACTGGCTATCCTTTGACAAAAGTTCATTTGCTGAGGTTAATTAGATCCATGTGTTACAAAGTAGTGAGATGTCATAAAGTAAAATAAAGTATTTCTGCTTGGAAAAAGAGAGGAGAGAGAAAGACAAAGACAGAAATAGAGACAGAAAGGGAAAAATCTTTTCTCCCTCAATTTTGGGATCAGTTTCATAGCATAATATTATTATTCCACTTTTTGTTCTGAATTAAACAATTTAATATTTCTGAAACATACTTTCCATTATTTAAATTAAAACAAGCAATACAGTTTTCAAAGTAAAAGGTAGGATTCTTCTTTTAGACAAAACCTAGAGACATGTATTGTCTATTTAACAATCAAAACACTACAATAAAATAAAATGAAATTGTGGTATCATAATAATGAGTTCCATTTCAAACGGTTTGCTCTGTACTAAATCATGTTCTTTATGTAATGGAATGACAAATTGTTTAATTCATTATCAAATATTCATGAGCTGAATTTGTGCTGTATCACCTAAACGAGCATAAAATCATAAGCAAATATTATATCATCATCATCCATTTCAGTGAGCCGATATGGAGGAAAAGGCTCCGTTTTAATATCTCTGTGATCTTCAGTCTTCAAAAAGGGCTATTAGATCTTTCAGAAATGTTGCTGTAGGGAGGAAAAAGGGGTGGAAAGAGAAATTGAACAAGAATTTTTACAGAGCCTTCTATCCCATCCTTCGATGGACTAAAAGCAAATAAGGGATGTGACCAGAATTCAACAAAAAAGCCCAGCACACTTTGGGAAGTAGCATAAAAACAGTTCTTTAATGGGAAAGCTTTAATCTGAACAGAAATTTAAGAATCAGACTTTTTAAGGTAAACTAGCATTCATTCTTAAACAGATAGAATCTCATATTAGCCTGTCTGCATTTAAAGCAAAGCTGATTTTTGTCTATGAAAGGATTCAGCTGAGAAGAGGGCTACTTCAGAGTTTATTTATAAAGCTGGTGTGTGTTTTTTTTTTTTTTTTTTTTTTTTTTTTTTTTTTGCATTCTGGACTTAATGTAAGAATCTATATTATTAAAGATCTAGTCATAAGTTATATCTTATTCCTAGGCTGTAAAATAGGTTCACTTTGGAATCATTCTATTTAATAATTGGACTTCTTTGCACAGAACTTTTTTCCTACAATAAATGATACCAATGAATATTATTTTAATGAGAAGGATGAAGAATACAAATGGATATGAAGAGTAGTAAAAACTGAGATAAAAAAAAAAAAAGGAAAGCCCTTTTGGAAACAGTAAGGATCCTCTGGAAACAACTTTATTATTTTTGAAAATCAAATTTCTCATTTTAACTTTAGACAAATGTCCTCCATGGCACAAAATTCTCTACTCTTCCTGATGGATTCCTTTGCAACGGAGAATCTAAGGCTCTGAAGAGTAAAGTACTGTTCAGCTTTTCCAAGCTGCCTCCCTTAGTCTCCTAGGGCAGAAGTGAAACTGTTTTAGAGACGGCCAGCTTCATTTTCCCAGAGAATGTGGGAGTGGTTGGCCTGGTTGGCACACACACAGAGAATAACCTACTTATTTTAAACCTAGTAAGTAGGAAGTCCAGGCTGTGGGGTCTAGAAAAGGCCTCAGCCAACTAATATCAAAATGTCTCTGTGTCTGTGTCTGTGTCTGTGTCTGTGTCTGCTCTGTCTGTGTTTGTGTCTCTGTGCCTCTTTGTCTGTCTCTGTCTCTCTTTCTCTCTCTCTCTCTCTGATTCTCTGTCTGCCTCTGTCTGTGTCTGTGTCTGTGTCTGTCTGTCTCTCTCTCTCTCTCTCTCTCTCTCTGTCTCTCTCTCTCTCTCTGTCTCTGTCTCTCTCTGTCTCTCTCTCTCTGTCTTTCTCTGTCTTTCTTTCTCTCTCTCTCTCTCTTTCTCTCTCTCTCTCTCTCTCTCTCTCTCTCTCTCTCTCTCTCTCTCTCTGTCTCACACACACACACACACACGTACACACACATCTATGGATGGTTAGTGACAGCTGTAAAGAACTATCTAATAACTAGACACAATTGATAGCAGCTCATCCTGTTGTACTTTTGGGTTGTTAATTCCTGATAGCTCAGTGGGGAAGGTATTTTCCCTCTTTTCAGAACAGAAAGTAGCTCCTATCCTTCTAATTATACCAAATTTTTTAGGTTAAATTATACATTGAGAATAGGGGAACTTAGTATTTAAAGGAATCCTATGGTACAGTCCTTTTGTACAATGAAAACACCCCCTAATTTTTGTAAATTCAGATAATCATATACTGGGTTTGTTTAATGAGGTACACCTGCTTTGGGCTTTTCCATTTTGGTGATTCATTTCTCTCTAATTCCTTTTTTAAAGAATGTATAGCTGATGAGTATAAAGGCCTTAACTCTTCCCTGGGAAGATCTTTCCTCTTTGCAAAAAAAAATTATTCTGATCTTTCTTGCGCAGCAAGATAATTGTATAAATATGTATTCATATATTGTATTTAACATATACTTTAACATATTTAACATGTATGGAACTACCTGCCATCTGGGGAGGGGGTGTAGGGAAGGAGGGGAAAAGTTGAAACAAGTTTTTGCAAGAGTCAATGTTGAAACATTACCCATGCATATGTTTTGTATATAAAAAGCTATAATAAAAAAGATTAATAAAAATTATTGACATTTAGATAGGTCTTTTAAATTTGTGCAGAGTTTAATATATACTACTTATTTAAGAGTTCAACAATAACTCTATGTGGTAGACATTATAGGTTTTTGTTGTTGTTGTTCAGCCCAGTCCTGTGATTTCACTAGATTGAGCACTTAGTGGTCAATCCTAGTATGGAAACTCCTTTCACCAATGAATATCTGCAATCTTAGGAAGATTATTTTCAATGGAGAGGTCCACAGTCCTTGCCTGAGGGAGAGAAAAAACATGGCTTCCCTAGGAAGACATCATCACAAATGGTGCTATGATATGAAGTTTTTATTATCTCATGGATCAAAATTATTCTTTTTGAAATTCCCAATGGAAAGCCATTGGGAATTTATCTATCTCTGATAAAATTAGAGCAGAAACCAGTTCCTACTGGCTCTTCTTGTTCTCATTTGTTTTCCATATTCCTCATCCTTATCAAAACAAAACAATGATTTCCTAATAACCCTTTTCTTAAATTGGAAGGGCACAGCTAAAAGCTAACATGAGGAAAAATCCCCCATGTTCAGAGATATGAAATTACTTAGCTACAAGTCTTCCTCGAGTCTTTCTATTCTGAATCCAACATTATGAGAGAAAAAGTTGTGTTGCTTTGTTTTGTTGTTGTTTTTTCCAGAGAATTCATTGGCAGAAACAGAAGTCTCTAGGATAGACAAAGAATAGGTTCATAACCATGGGCTCATGGGTTTACAATTGGAAGGGAATCGGAGGTCTCCAATCCAATTCCCTTGTTTTATCAATGAGGATGATGAAGTTTACTGACCCTATCCTGGGTCATGCAGCCAGTATGTGAGACAAAATTTGAATCCAGCACCTCTTGACTTCAAGTGGAAGGTAGAGAGAGAAACAAAAGCTCCCAAACTCCCTATTCTATTTTCCCACTGCTCAGAAAGGAAATCTTTAAAAGGTTCTCCTTTTGTCTTAAATTTCCCCCAAGTCTGAGAGGGAGCATGCAGTCCTTCAAAAACAACTTATCCTTGATTTGCTTTTCTGCAAGGCAGGTACTGAGTGCATAAGGAAACATGCTGTAGCCGAAGGAACATTAGCTCTACAGGAAGGGTCCTTAGTTCAAATCTTTCCTCCACTTTCTTATTACTTGTGTAATTTTAACCTCGATGGATCTCAGTTTTCTTTTTTATGAAAAGAGGAGAGTGGAGTAGACGGTTCCTAAGGTCCCTTCCGTCTCTAAGTCTATGATCCCTAATATCTGAGCAGCAATGATTTTCGGCGCCTGCCCGCCCTGTGTGGGTCTGCTTGCAGACACTTAGGGAAAACTTCCAAACCCAAACTTCTAATGCTCCTAATTGTCAGCAGTAATTGGGTCAGGAAATGAGAAAATCAGAGAATGGCCTCCAGTGATTGTAAAGAAAATGGCCAAGGGGAAGCAATGCGGGAGAAACTGCAGTAGGTAAATAAAGTGGATGAAAGGGCATACCAGTGACCTCAAATATCTTTTCTCCAGAATAAAGTCAAATTTGGGGGTGTGGGGCGGACGGAAGATTTCGTTCTCAGAGACAGCAGAGATGCTGTTGTAAGTGCTTTAGCTTCCAGCAGGGGGAGCTCTGACTCTGGAAACACTTCATCTGCTGTTACTGTAGCAAAGCTTTTGCTTCCAATATGCAAGGAGATAGCTGGCTGAGTCTCTATCCTAGCTCCCAGGGGTCAATGATTATGGTCAACGGATATTGAACAATATATACTGAACAAGTTACAAAGGTCTTCCACATCCCCTGGTGCGCAGAGTTTTTTTTGTTGTTGTTGTTCACCTGTTTTATACCTTTGTGGTTTTTTTAAAGAACAAGGCTGATTTGGGATCTCTCTCTCTCTCTCTCTCTCTCTCTCTCTCTCTCTCTCTCTCTCTCTCTCTTTCTCTGTTACTGTATCTCTCTTTCTTTCTCTCTGTCTTTGTATCTCTCTTTCTCTCTCTCTGTCAGTATCTCTCTCTCTCTCTCTCTCTCTCTCTCTCTCTCTCTCTCTCTCTCTCTGTATATATAATACACACACACACACACACACACACACACAATGTTTTGAAATTTGATAGTATCATCACAAGCATTTCATTTTAAAAATGAAGAAACAGAGCTCCAGGTGGCTTTCCCAGGGTCACACAGTTAGAAAATGGCTAAATAGGGATTTGAATTCAAGCTTTCCTGATTCCCAATTCATATTCCTCTTCATTTTACACTATCTCTCAAAATGAGTACATATATCAGAGAGCTGGGGCTCAAAAGCCTTTTAGATCTCTCTGGAAACCATCAGTTAAAATGTCCTCTTTTTTTTTCTTCTTATATTTTCAACCAGTATCCTATGCTCTCTTATAAGGAACACCTCCTAAAATGATTTCTTACAATCAATAATGAATGCACTTCATTAGCTGGGTCAAGACATAGATCATATGTTGACATAGGCAGAAAGAATCATGTGTTCTTGTTTCATAGGAAAGAGGGGAAATTTTCTCTTCTTGAATGCTTAACAAGGTTTCTGATGTCTAATTGTAATGATAATATTGTGGATTCCACATTTGTAGATAGACCCACATGTTTAGAGGATTCTGTGCTTGTGTGTGACTGGAACAGAGACAGAACAGACATCTTTAGCCTCTTCTCCCCCCACCTTTTTCCAAGGATAGAAGGAGAAGAAGGAAGTTGGAAATGGAAGTCACTCTGTTCTCAGAGAGATGAGGTACTAGTCTAAAAGTAATTCTATCTGCTCCCTTAAATATAGTTAGTTTTGGTACGTGGTGAAGTTTATCTTTTTATCATTTTGGTGAGAGAATGAAGATTCCAAACTCAGTATCTAAGGTTTGATCCTTTTCCTACCAAATACCTATCCCAAAATCGTACATAGCAAATAGCAATGAAGCCTGTTCATTCAAATTGTAGCAAACAAATCAGAAAAGGTATTCATTTTGTTGTTGTTCAGTTATTTTCAGTCACTTTCATGATCCTATTTGGAATTTTCTTGGCAAAGATATTGGAGTACTTTTGTCATATCCTTCTCCAGCTCATTTTACAGACAAAGAAGCTGAGGCAAATAGAGTTAAGTGACTTGCCCAAGGTCATCCACCTATTAAGGATCTAAAGATATATGTAGAAGAATGTATATTAGATGACACAGAGTGAAAGAGCTCTCCCTTTGAGAGCAAGCTAATTCAGTTCTAGCAAGAGTCCTTGATTTCACTCAAGAGGAAACCCTCCCTGAAAGTCTTTAGATTAAAAACAGGGACATGATAGAGAATGCCAACTCCTCTCATGTCTTCCCATTCTTTTCCTTCAGCATGAAATGGGGTTAGCATCTTTATCTTCTCTCTCAAAGTTGGAAGACAGGAATACCCAAAGAGACTCGGCCTTCAAAGATTCTTGCTAGGAGAGTCCTCAAGGTGGGCCTGGTTGAGATCAGAAGCTCTTGCTTCTTGCCAACTCCCTCCAGTCCTTCATACAGGGCAAGGCATCCATTTGCACCAATAAGGAAAGAATCCATAACAGTGGGCCTTGAGACACGGTTTATATCATATTCAGTTGAAAGCTGGAACTTCTGGGTTCTAGGAAAGGGGATATGTATATTGTTATTCCTGTATCCTGTATATGTATAGAAACTATTCTACTAGATCCCATATTTCTTTTAGTAGCTGTCCTGTCTTCAGAAACAAGGCAAGAGACTATTTGGGCATAGGATAAAAACCTTAGAAAATGATTTGCAAATCTGTATGATTTTAGGTACAGCCAACAAGATACTTTCTTAGCATGGTATAAGGTGAAAAAACAGTGTAGTATGAATTAGGAGAATTAGACTTAAGTCCCCACACTGCATCTAAGTAAGCTGTTAAATTGGATAAGCACTTAACCTCTCAAAGCCTCAGTTTCTTCCTTTGTCAATTAAAAGAATTAAATTCAATCTATTTTTAAAGTTCTTCTAGATCTTAGTAGAATTCATTCATCCTCTTTGGCAAGAGAGAGAAATAGTAGAGGGATGAAGCAAATTAGATTTGTGTGTGTGTATTATCACAAAGTGATGGAGAAATAGGCTGTGACTTTTCCTGGTTATCTTAAAAAAGGAAAAAAAAATTAGGGCCAGTTTAGAACAAGAGGAGGTAATTTCAATCTACTCCCTTCTCCCATGGCTATTTGTAAGATATGTTACAATTTATCTTCCTCTCTTTACTTAAAACCATTCCTTCTAAGACTTCAATCAGTTTTTTCCCCCTTCATACTGAATTTATTTTAATCACAGACATGCATTTATCCAAGACTTTAAAGGGATTTACAGATTATAAGGATTTGGGAACTTCTGTGATGAAAGAACAACTTTCCCCAAAGCTTACAAAAGAATAACAACAAAGAAATGGTGGAGGTTATAAAGAAACACCTGAGGGTTTACTTCTAAATAGTTGTAAAGGACAGTGGCAGAGACCAGCAGGTCCCTGGTGCTAAAAAAATATTTTCTGTTCCAGCCTTGAGATCTGTATTTCTGCTTCTCATTCACACAGGCATAGGAATAGTCGAAGGAATACAGAATTAATTGTCTGGTTCTGTTCATGGAACCATTATTAGGTCGTGTAAGCTTTCTCTTGCTGCTTTGATGAAAATTTCCACATACCTTGTGGGATATAACTGTTTTTATTTCTAGTCACTGATATAGATAGACAATTCCAGTCTCAAGAAAAACCTCTCCAGTTTTTCTGGGCCAGCCATAGGCTTTTCTCTCAGCTTCTTATTTCTCCTCCTTTGCAGGCAGGTCTTATGTTGGATATGTGTGTAGAGATGGGCAGTGGAGAGAAAAAACAGGCTTTAGGACTCTTGAAGGATAGTAACTACAATGTGGAACAGAAAAACCTAAAGGAAAATGAGTAGGGTTTTTACAGTGGATGGGACTTAAAACAGAAAAGGAAGGTCCTATGAAGTGAAGAAGAGATTGAGGCTTCTAGGCAAATAGATGAAACTTAGAGAGCAGTGGGACTGAGGGAGTTTTAAAATAGATCTAGTTTCTATACTGTTTTCTTATTAGGAATGATTATTCTTGAAAGAAAATAGAAAGTAGGCTAGAGAGATACTCACATTTAGCTTTATTTTGCTGAGGATATTTGGAATAATCTTTGATTCTTTTATGAAGAAATTTTCTCTAATATGGCAGACCGCAGTCTCTGTATACTTGTACTCTGTGAAACAAAGACTGATTCAATACATACATATGTTCTGAATAAGACCCAACAGGAGTCTGGGAAGCATCTCATCTCAATTTTACTATGAATCTTCCATGGAGGATTTAATTATGGAATACTTCCTTTTCTTCTTTTGATATTTCAGAAATTCCAATGTATCCATTGAATTGCCTTTCTATTGTCTTTTATCTTAATACAGGATTGACCCTCTCCCTTACCCCCTCTCTTTTCAATTGCATATATAAATGTTTTTTACTTTTTTTCTTACACACAGATAATTGCTGGCCAAATGCTGATGTGTGCTTATACTTACCATACCTTTCATTGTTTTTTGAGATATTTGTGATTTTAATGTTGTTGAAAGGAAAATTCTTCATTTGGGCTTTCACTCTAATTAAAAAGACAAAGAGAATTAGAAGGTAGCAACATATTGATGGGTTGATCACTGAAAATCAGCAATGACTTTTAAGTTGGGACAGCTTTTATAGATAACCTTAAGATATATCAAATAGGTCTACCTCAGCAAAAAGGCTGTGACTTTTCCTGGTTATCTTAAAAAAGGAAAAATATATTAGGGCCAGTTTAGAACAAGAGGAGGTAATTTCAATCTACTCCCTTCTCCCATGATAAAAAAGAGGCGATACAAAAACTACAGACTTGGTTTCTCCTTTCTCACCAGAGCTTCCTCCAAAACTGATAAGCAGGACTGGAATAATGGGTAATTGTGTCAACATAACTTTCAACATTGTACTCCAAAATTTATATTTTTTTGATATACTGAATCACTGCAAGAATCTAGTTTTTAAAACATAAGATTTTGTGAGTGTCAAAACTTCAGGATAATTAAACCTTTTGTCTAATTTTCCAAATGTAATCTGGTCTGATCTATTCAATTCTGGACCAGCTCTTTATTCCTTTTGCAGCATTTTCTAATAAGTATACATACTTATACAGTTATCTTGCTGCACAAGAAAAATTGGATCAAGAAGCAAAAAAAAAAAAAAAAAAAAACAACTGAGAAAGAAAACAAAATTCAAGCAAACAACAACAAAAGAGTGAAAATGCTGTTATGATCCATAATCAGTTGATATTATGTTGATAAATTCATTTGATAAGCTCCCTCTGCAGCTGTATATCATGGTCTTAAATTATTGGTTTTCTTTTAGATGCTACCTGCTTTAGAAAGCCCCACTCCCTTTTAAAAAATTCTCCCTTCTTTTTCCTCCCAGATACCACATATTACTTATACTTCAAATTATCTCATTACCAAATATTACTTATCAGTAAGTAATTAGATTGTAAACTCCTTGAAAGCATGGATTGAGTTTTGGATTGTTTTTCCTCCTTATTTCTCTTTCCCTTAGCACAGTATTTACACATAATAGACTTAATAATATCTCATTGAACTAATGAATAGCATGTATTCTCTAAACATTTTGTTTTCCTATTAAGAATAGATTCTTGACTGAATAAGTTATGGAATAGGAATGTTATAGAATATATTGTTCTATAAGAAACAATCAGCAGGATGATTTTAGACAGGCCTGGGGAGACTTACATGAACTGATGTTAAGTGAAATGAACAGAACCAGGATATCATTGTACAAGGCAACAAAAAAATTATACAATTATCAATTCAATACAAAACAGGCTTTAGGACTCTTGAAGAATAGTAACTACAATGTGAAATAGAAATTCTGCTCTGTGGAACTATCAATTCTGATGGAAGTGACTCTTTTCAACGAGATGATTCAGATCAGTTCCAATAATCTTGTGATGATGAGAGCCATCTACACCCAGAGAGAGGACTATGGGAACTGAATGTGGACCACCACACAGCATTTTCACTCTTTCTGTTGTTGTTTGCTTGCATTTTGTTTTCTTTCTCGTTTTTTTTTCTTTCTTGATCCAATTTTTCTTGTGCAGCAAGATAATTGTATAAGTATGTATACATATATTGAATTTAACATATATTTTAACATATTTAACATGTATTGGATTACCTGCCCTTTAGGAAAGTGGATAAGGGAAAGGAGGAGAAAATTTGGAACACAAGATTTTGCAAGGGTCAATGTTGAAAAATTACCCATGCATATGTTTGTAAATAAAAAGCTTTAATTAAAAAAATAAATGAAAAGGGAAAAAAATAGATTCTTGTAAGATGGTCCTGTAATACATTTTTAGTTCAGCAAAATTAAAGGTTGGAAGGTGAATCAATGAAATATGAAGGGGAAGGACTTTCAGTGCAAAGGAAATACTACATATCTATGAAAGGATCTGAAATTTCACTAGCTTAATTGAATAAATAGAATCCAGAAAAATAATGAAACAAAGACCACTTTAATACAGATATTTGTTCTGTATGAGACCCAAAAGAGGTCTGGGAAGTATCACTTGATTTCCAAAACAGAAGACATCCCAAGTATTGTCAAATTGGAGGGACTAGATCTTCTCTACATCATGTCTGAAGGTGACAAACCTTAGATGCAAAGTAATAGGCAAAGTGAAGAGATTTTTGACAATCCTAGCTCAGTCATTGTCCTTGTTGGAAGAGTTAAAAAGGATATTATAATATCCTTGCTGACTGAATAGCTGAAGATAGTGAAAGACCATAGGTGTTTATAAAAGAGCAAGCCCAGGGAATCCAAAGGATCAAACCATCCAGCAAATTGTCATTGCCTGTGAAGAGTCCAGTACACAAACTATCTTTTTAGCCCAGGCTAGCATAAGCAATCCAGAATCAGGTAGAACAACCTGGTCAGTCCAGCAGCAGTACTGTTTAACAGTTGAAAACTACTTGGCCTAACCAAATAGCAGATTAACACATCTCTCTGAGAAGCCTTGCCCTGTGAGGGGCCAGCCCAGCTGAACAGTAGAATAATCTTTCTTTCTTTAAATAATGATAAAGCATTTGTTAAACAGATATTATCTATCTGAAACTGTGCTGAGGATAAAAGAGCAACTTAAAAAAAATAGTCTCTGACCTCGAGGGGCTTCCATTCTACTGGAAGAAGACATCATATGAAAGGAAACTGGGAAGGGGGTAGAAGAGCTCAAGGTTCATTTGGAATGGGGTAGAAAAGTTCAAGTAGTGATGTGAAGGCCTAATAAAATAAAAGCTCATCTCTCTGAAACCATTCTTTCAGACAAAGTATAAGGGAGAAAGGAGAGAAGGAAAGGATAAACATGTAGTATGGAGGCCTGATTCTGGACAAGATAAGGCAAAAAAAAAAAAAAAAAACACCTATCAGAGTTTGGTATCTCCGGGGAATGTCTACAGGATTGGCTGGAGGGGCATAAGGGTAACAATTGGAACATAGATGGCATGTTATGAATTTGGCCAGGAAGTGGACTTGCAATTCTAAATTTAAGTTCTTTTGGCCAAGTATATTCTCAAAAAGGGGAATAATTATGTATTTGTAAGTCCAAAATTTTCAAAGAAATGCTTGGTGACTACTCTTCTTGCTATATCATGCCTTTGATAAAAAACTAAGCAAGTTTCTTGGCTAATTTTTACTGGTGAAAGTTGATGAATTTAGATTCTACCAAAAGATTTTTATTAGAATTCTGGAAGTAGTAATGAAAGGATGAATGGACTTCAATAAAAGGCTATGATCCTGGCAATAAACCAGTATTTGAGTGAGCCCCAGTGAGAAAAACACTTCTTTCCACTGCAAGAACAAACTGATCCTGTAGAATTATCTTGTACAGACAGAGTTCTTAGTACTGATACACACAGTTATCTTACACAATCTGGAGATTAAACTATAGATATCAACTTCTCAATCTGTCTTGTATAAATAGGACATTAACTAGCAATAAACAGGATGCCCATGATCTCCAGTTGACTGACTGATTACACAATTAGCATAATTAGCACACTGTGCTTGAGTTCTTCCTCATAAAAAGTCCCTCCTTTCCTCTTGTATTTGCTATCCCCTAGTAGTATTATAATAAACTTTATTCCTTGACTTGGAGATGGTCTAAATCTGTGAATTCTTTTGAGAAACCTCCACACATTTACGACTTGTATCTCCTCATTTTTAGTGCCCAATATAAGGACCAGTGATGATTCAAGCCCTCTTCCAGTCCAGGTAAGCCTGCCTCCTTCATTCACCCAAACAAGCATCAAAGAAGGCTTGTTGGAGCTTTGGTCTGGGTCTGTCATGAGCTCTGGCAGAATTCCCTTTAGACAACGGATGCCTTATCTCAGAAACACCTGCAATTCATTTCACCTTCCCCAAGATGCTGTAGAGGTGAGTGACTACATATCTACCCACTCTTTTAATTTTATTTGCTTATGGTGAAATGGGCCAATCCCCTTCTATACCTGGGATTAAGTTTTAGAGTGCCTTTTGCACAACTGTAAGAAGGTTCATTTCCGAAACCTTAAAACGGAACCTGGTCTTTTGTTAGAGTTCATTTGCCCTATCAGTAGCTGCTGTCACTGTGGACACCTAATCTGGCAATGCCAGTGCTTATTGGATGACTGACCTCAGGCAGGATATTATATGCTGAGCTCTATCATATTACTATCATATTTACTAACATAACTTGGGGGGAGGGGGATAAAATGGAAGAAGAATTCTGTACCAAGGACCATGGTGAGAGGTTTTATTTTTTTTGGGGAATCTTCTAAACTTGTTGAAGTAGATACTATTATTACCTCCATTTTACAGCTGAGGGAACTGAGGCAAGTAGAGTTGAGTGATTTGGCTTTAGTCATACAATTAATAAGTGCCTAAGACTGTATTTAAATCCATGTCTTTCCAACTCTTGATCCAGCACTCTTTCCACTGTGTCCATCAGGTTGCCCAAGATCTCTGAATTCTAACATCTCAACCCCACCCTTTTCTTTCTTCCTTTCTTTTCTTTCTTTTTTTTTTTTTTTTTTTTTACCAAAATGAGGTTAAAATGAGTATATAATTAGAGATAAATAAAATGATGCTATATGTAAATTAGAAGAGTGTGGAAAAGAAGAATTTTTGGCCAGTCAAGTTATAAGGAGAATTATAACATGTAAGATGGATAATTTTGATTTTATTAAATTTAAAAGTTTTTTATAAAAACAAAACCAAGGCAAATTAGAAGAAAAACCTAAATCTGGGAAACAATTTTTGTAGTAAGTATTTCTGATAAAGGCCTAATTTCTCAAATATATTGAGGGCTGAGTCAAATTTATAAAAATAGAAGTCATTCCCCAATTGATAAATGGTCAAAGGATATAAATAGACACTTTTCAGACAAAGAAATCAAAGCTATCTATAGTGACATGAAAAATGCCCCAAATCACTATTGATCAGAGAAATGAACATTAAAACAATTCTGATGCAGTATCTCACATCTATCAAATTGGATGATATGACAGAAAAGGAAAATGGTAAGTGTTGGAAGGTATATGTGAAAATTGTGACATTAATGCATAGTTGATGGAGTTGTGAACTAGTCCAATATGCAGGAGAGCAATTTGGAATTATGTCTAAAGGATTATAAAACTGTACATAACTTTTTGACCTAGAAAGAACACTTCTAGATCTATATTCCAAAGAGATTTTTAAAAAGAGGGAAAAGGACCTATTTGTACAAAAAAAATTATAGAAGTTCTTTTTATAGTGGCAAAGAATTGAAAATTGAGAGAATGTCTATCCATTGGAGACTAACTGAATTAGTTGTGGTATATGATTATAATGGAATACTATTGTGTTATATAAGAAATGATGAGCAAGATGATTTCAGAAAAACCTGGAAAGTCCTACATGAATTGGATTCAGAATGAAATGAGCAGAACTAGAAGTATATAGTAACAGCAATGTTGGAAGATTATCAACTCTTAATGACTTATGTGTTCTCAGCAATACAGTAATCTAAAATAATCCCAAAGTACTCATGATGAAAAATGCTATCCACTTTCAGAGAAAAAAACAAAACAGAGGAAGCCTGAATATAGATCAAAGCATATTTTTCACTTTATTTTTTCTGCATGTAATTTTTAACATGTAATTGAGGGAAAATATGATAAAAATGGTATCTAAGGTTTTCCCCAATCACTGAATTTTGTTATCTTATGACTAAAATAACTGACCTTTTTTCATGGACAGGAGACATGATGGTACTGTGGACAGAAAATACAGTTTCAATTTCTGCCTCTAACACTTATGATTTGGGTGACCTTGGGTGTGACTTTGGATATTAGTATTTTCCTCTGGGAAATGAAGTAGACTAGATGGCCTAGATCTGTTCTCTTCAGTGTTTGGCTTTATCCATCTATTTTCTACTTTGCTCCCATAATGAAGCTTCTGCTCTAAATAAGGAGTTATCATTCTCTAAATACAATGTGCCAAGTCCTGTCCTTATAGCTTCACTTATGCTTTAACCCTATAACCCTCTCCTAACATTCTCTTCCCTTTTCCACTTCTCTAAACTATACCATTCAAGGCCCAGACCAAGTTCAACCTAATCAAGAAAGCCCTTGCTATCTCAAGGCTGCAACTTTCCCTTAATAGCACTTGAGGAGATTAACACTGCAGATGTCTAAATCCTGACTAAATGGTCCTCTCTCCTCCTTCACAATTATTTAAGGTGGCACTAAACAATTGCATTCCTACTGTTGAATCAGTAGAAGTGAGAGAGAGAAGCCCAGTATTCTTCTAGAATTCTTTGTCTTTATTACTAGTTAGATAAACAGTCTTTCAGCTCCAGAGCAGCCAGTGATAGCTTTAATTAGTAGCTATACTATGGAGTTTGGGCTGATGGCAACTAGCCAGTTACATTGATGGAAAGAGGAAGAAGAAATGAATGGTTTCCTCCTTCTAGGATTTTATAGTTCCCATTACTATTTCTGAGATTCATTTAATATTCCAATAATGCCTTGTTCTATCTTCTCCAGTTCTCCCTCATCCTTAAATTCCTATGATAGAGTTAAAAGCACACAATTTAACAATTAGTTTTCTATCATTTTGTAGGTTGGTCTTGTTTCTTTCATCATTTTGTATGTTCCTTGAAGGCAGGAAGTATAATTTTTATTTTTTTTTTTTGTATTCTCCTGTGCATAGTACCCATTTCATAGTTGTTGTCTAGCCTTTTTCAGTCATGTCCAACTCTTCATGAGTTCTTGGCAAAGTTACCAGAATAGTTTGCCATTTTCTTCTCCAGCTCATTTTTACAGATGAGCAATTGAAGCAAATAGGTGCTCACACAACTAATAAATATCTGAGGCTGGATTTGAACTCCTGAAGATGATTCTAAACCTATTGTTCTATCCATCAAGACATCTAGCTACCCATTCTATGATATAATATTTTTCAATATATGCCCATAATTTGAGATTCTATGTGATTAGTATTTACTTATCGGTGTCAGTTGAGTCACTTTTTTTTCATTGTGTCTTTTTGCTTCATGACCCCATTTGGGTTTTCTTGGCAAAGTTACTGTAGTGATTTACCATTTCTTTCATCAGCTCATTTTACAAATGAGAAAACTGAGGCAAACTAGGTTAAATGACTTGAACTCAGAAAAATATCTTCCCCTTTTTAACTCAATAGTATTTTATTTTTCAAATTACATGTAAAGGTAGTTTTCAACTTTCATTTTTGTAAGATTTTGAGTTACATTTTTTTTTCTTCCTTCCTCCCTTACTGCCTCTTCCCTACGACAGAAGCTGATTTGGTTATACATGTACATATATTCTTTTAAACATATTTCCATATTTCTCATTTTGTGAAAGAAAAATCAGAACAAAAGGGGAAAACCACTAGAAAGAATATGCAAACAAACCAAAAAGGTGAAAATAGTATGTTTTTATCCACATTGAGCCTTCATTGTTCTCTCTCTGAAGCAAGTCTTTGAATTGGTTTGGATCAATGCATTATTGAGAAGAGTCAAGACTATCATAGATGATCATCAATAAACTTGCTAATACCATGTATAACATTCCCCTGTTTCTGCTCATCTCATTCAGCATCAGTTCACATAAGTCTTTCCAGGATATTCTGAAATCAGCCCATCCATCTTATAGATGGATTTCTTATAGAAGGATAATATTCCATTATATTCATATGCCACAATTTATTCAGCCAGTCTCAACCAATGGGCATCCAGTCATTTTTCAATTTATTACCACCACAAAAAGAGATGCTACAAACCTCCCTTCCTCTCCTGTGTGATCTCTATGAGATACAGACTCAGCAATGACACATCTGACAAAGGGCATAACGGCTTTATAGCCTTTTGGGTATAGCTCCAAACTACTCTTCAGAATGGCAGGACTAATAATTCAGAACTCCACCAACAATGCATCAGTGCCCCAGGGGAAGATATTTTCCTGAAAACTCTCTCTCTCTCTCTCTCTCTCTCTCTCTCTTTCTAGCTCTTTCTCCTCTGTCTCTCATTTTTTCTCTCTTTCTCCCTCCCTCCCTTTCTCTCTTTACCACTTCCCCTATTGAAGAATGTGATTCAGGAAGTTATGTCCAGAATTCCTTCTCAAGCTCCAAACAAGAATGGGTCTCTTAGGGTAATTTATTTCTGAATGCCATTTCATTACCAGTGTGGGTTGATGAGATAAATCTACTCCTAACTTCTTGAACTCTGCCAGACTGCAAAAGCACCCCAAAACTGCTTTCCCCCCCTAGTTAGTTAGTTTTCTTCTCAACTGTGTCTCCATGGTAGGCTCTCTCAATTGTAAACTCTGTCTTTTAGATTGACTCACATAAATGAAAGGGTAAAAAAGGAACAATGGTAATCCATGTTTGGGGGATAAATCATAGTTTCTACCAGTCTTCTTGAGTTTCTGATTTTTTCATATACAAATGTACTATTGAAAAACTAAGACCCTCATAAGATGCCAATGGTCCACTATGATCTTAAAAACTGTAAATTTACCAAAGTCCTTTTACAAGCTCCTTGCAAATTACCCATTGAAATTATGATACTTGATTTCATAAAGTAGATTAGGCAACTGATCAGAGGTCCCCCCAAACAACTCTTGGTCTCTCCCTTTTTTTTAATAAAAGCTTTTTATTTTCAAAATATATGCATGGATAATTTTCAACATTTATCCTTGCAAAACCTTGTGTTCCAAAAATTTCCCTCCCTTTCTCCTGCCCCTTCCCTTAGATGTCAAGTAGTCCAATATATATTAAACACGTGCACTTCCTCTATACATATTTCCATAAATATCATGCTACACAAGAAAAATCAGATCATAGACATAAAGAATGATATTATAAACAAATTGGAAGAACATAGGATAGTTTACCTCTCAGATCTGTGGAGGAGAAAGAAATTTGTGACCAAAGAAGAACTGGAAATCATTATTGATCACAAAATAGATAATTTTTATTATATTAAGTTAAAAAGGTTTGTACAAAGAAAGCTAATGCAAACAAGATTAGAAGGGAAGCAATAAGCTGGAAAAACATTTTCACAAAGGCTCTGATAAAGGCCTCATTTCTAAAATATATAGATAATTGACTCATTTCTAAGAATCAAGCCATTCTCCAATTGATAAATGGTCAAAGGATATAAACAGATAATTTTCAGATGAAGAAATTGAAACTATTTCTAGTCATATGAAAAGGGGCTCCAAATCATTATTGATCAGAAAAATGCAAATTAAGACAACTCTGAGATATCACTACACACCTCTCAGATTGACTAAGATGACAGGAAAAGATAATGAGAATATTGAAGGGGATGTGGAAAAACTGGGACATCGATGCATTGTTGAGGGAATTGTAAACTGATTCAACCATTCTGGAGAATAATTTGAAATTATGCCCAAAGGGCTATGACACTGTGCATACCCTTTGATCCAGCAGTGTTTCTACTGGGCTTATATCTCAAAGAGATCTTAAAGGAGGGAAAGGGACCCACATGTGCAAAAATGTTTGTGGCAGCCCTTTTTGTTGCGGTAAGAAACTGGAAACCGAGTGGATGCCCATCAATTGGAGAATGGCTGAATACATTATGGTATATAAATACTATGGAATATTATTCTATAAGAAATAACAAACAGTATGATTTCAGAGAGGCCTAGAGAGACTTACACGAACTGATGCTGAGTGAAATGAGCAGAACCAGGAGATCATTATACACAGCAACAGCAAGATTATGTAATGATCAATTCTGATGGATGTGGCTCTCTTCAACAATGAGATGATTCAAACCAGTTCCAATTGTTCAGTGATGTAGAGAGCCTTCTACACCCAGAGAGCGGACTTTGGGAACTGAGTATAATTCACAACATAGCATTTTCACCCTTTTTTGTTGTTGTTTGCTTGCATTTTATTTTGCTGTTTTCTCTCTCTCTCTCTCTCTCTCTCTCTCTCTACTGATATGATTTGATTTTTCTTGTGGTGGCACGATAATTGTATAAATATGCATCCATATACTGGATTTAACATATATTTCTACCACATTTAAAATATATTAGACTACTTGCTATCTAGGGGAAAGTGTGGGGGAAGGGGGGAAAATTGAATTACAAGATTTTGCAAGGGCTAATGTTGAAGAATTGTGCATGCATATACTTTGAAATAGAAAAAGCTTTAATTAAAAAAAGTCAGATCAAAAAGGAAAAAAATGAAAAAGAAAACAAAATGCAAGCATAGTTCTCATAGTTCCCTCTCTAGATGGAGATGGCTCTCTTCATCACAAGATTATTGGCATTGATCTCAATCATCTCATTGTTGGAAAGAGTCACATTCATCAGAATTGATCATTACGTAATCTTGCTGTTGCCATGTATAAAGATCTCCTGGTTCTACTCATTTCACTTAGCATCAGTTCATGTAAGTCTCTTCAGACCTCTCTGAAATCATCCTCCTGATCGTTTCTTACAGAATAATAATATTCCATAACATTCATACACCATAATTTATTCAGCCATTCTCCAATTGATGGGCATCCACTCAGTTTCCAGTTTCTTGCTACTACAAAGAGGGCTGCCACAAACATTTTTGCACATGTGGGTTTCTTTCCCTTCTTTATGATCTCTTTGTGATACAAGCCCAGTAGAGATACTGCTGAATCAAAGGGTATTCACAGTTTGAAACCCTTTGGGGCATAGTTCTAAACTGCTCTCCAGAATGGTTAAATCAGTTCACAATTCCACCACAATATATTAGTGTCCCAGTTTTCCCACATCCCCTCCAATATTCCTCATTATCTTTTCCTGTCATTTTAGCCAATCTGAGATGTGTGTGGTATCTCAGAGTTGTCTTAATTTGCATTTCTCTGATCAATAGTGATTTAGACCATAAATATGCTCTATGACTAGACTAGAAATAATTTCAATTTCTTCATCTGAAAATTGTCTGTTTATATCCTTTGACCATTTATCAGTTGGGGAATTGCTTGAATTGTTGTAAATTTAAGTCAATTCTCTATATATTTTAGAAATGAGGCCTTTATCAAAACCCTTGAATGAAAAAACCCTTCCCAGTTTATTGCTTCCTTTCTAATGTTATCTGCATTGGTTTTGTTTGTACAAAAACTTTTTAACTTAATATAATCAAAATTTTCCATTTTGTATTCAATAATATACTTCAGTTATTTTTTTGGCCTCTCCCTTTTAATGAATAATTAATCTTTCACTCTTTAGTTATAAACCTATGGAGCAACTGCCAAAGACAGCTTGCCAGATGAATACCAATACTTTGGTGCTTTATAGTCTAAGAATGTAGAGAAAATTACATAAAAGCCATTGTTATTAATCCTTCTTGCCTTCCTACATTGACATAGACACATACCATGTCTGAGATGGAAGGGACCTAATCTAACTCAATCCCTTCATTTATGGCTCTATTTATACAGATAAGAAAACTGATGCCTAAGTAGGTAAAGGAACTTGCCCAAATGCCTTTCCTTTCTTCAAGCACATACTCCTTCTTTGTTCTCACCCTCCCCCATTTTAATTAATTCTTTTAAATATGTTAACTAAAATTTCAGCTGATAAAGACTTAAAAAAAATATGGCCCATTTTAGAAATATTTGCATTTTAATAATGGACTCTTGAATATTCTTCCCCAGCACTCCTCCCAACCCCAGACTTTATGAAATAAAGGAACAAAAACCCTTGGACTCCATTAATCAGATAGAAAGGAAGGAATCCATGAAAACTAGTTAGATACCTTTTTAAGTTTGCCAACCCCCCAGGTTAAGTACATGGTACTAATGAGACCAAGGTTGTGCCTTTCATCTCTGATTAGAAAAGATTATTTCTTTGTTCCTTTGTAATAGATCAAATTTGTAAACCTTCAAGGAAACTCATAATTGTGTGTCCCTACTGGGCACAAGGACTGGGTGAGAAATTGTGGCGCAATCAATGCAAACCTCTCACTAACTATAGTAGATAGCGGTATAAAGGTCTTTGGATATGAAATCAGTCCATCAACAAGCATTAATTAAGTGTCCACTCTGTGCCAGGAGAAGATCTGGATTCATGTCCTGATTTTGCCATTTATTTCTTGTTTAACCTCAGACAAGGCATTCATCAATTAATATATTGAGTATTGATTAAATGACTGTTATGTGTTAAGCTCTGTACCAGACTCTGGGGGATACAAATAGAAAAAATGAAAAATTCCTGACTATATCAGAACCTACCTCATTTTTTCCCTCTGTGAAATGAAGGATGTTGGCCCTTATAACCTCTCAGGACCCATTTAATTCTAAAAAATCTATAATTCTGAGGTTGGATGACCTTTAAGGTGCCCTCCAGATTTAAAATCCTCGCCTCCTGAAAGAACAGTATAAAATCTTGTCTTCTTGATGGTGGCTGCATGATGTCATCTTTCTGTGTGATTTCCTCTCTCTTCATGACATTTTCTTTATCTGTAGAATGAAGGGCATAGATTAAATGATATCTTAGATCCATTCCTGCTTGGAGCCTATGATCAGAAGTTTCCATAGGGATGCTCTTATTTATAGGATTTAATGTTTGAAGAGACTTTAGAAGATCAAGTCTGATTCCTGCATTTTACAAATGAGAGACTGGGGGCACTGGGAAGTAAAATGATTTGCCCAAGAAGAATCATGATTTGAACCCAGGTCCACTGAAGTCAAATCCATTGCTTTTGTCTCAGTCTCTGCCTGTGAGGTCCAAGCCTACTTCATATTCGAAGCAGGTCAGGTGCTTTTGAGAGCCACACTTCTCCAATCACTTCTGCCTTATGTGACACTTTGTATTGAGAAGAATATTCTGAAGAGTTGGGGGACTGGGTGAGAGAGGGAGGAGGAGGAGAAGGAAGAGAGGAATGGTCTCCATGAACCAAGATTGATTTGGAACGTGAAGCATCTTATTGATAAAAAGCAAAGCCCAGACGGAAGGAAGCGGTTTGATATAGCACATGATTTGAAAAAAATCATGTGCATCTGTTTAGCACAATATACAACATAATGACAGCAATCTTCCCTGTTTGTAGCTATTCATCTGATTATGCAGAGTAACAATTCTTTTAGTTACACATTTATTTACCCAGGGATTTTTTTAATGGATAATAAGTTAGTAAATCAGATAGCATGTGTTCGGGATAATACTTTAGTAAACTGTCTACCACACAAGGCAGTTGCAATTCATGTTTTATATAATATTCAATGTGCCATTAATATCCACAACACAATGTGAAGTTATGCACAGATCTTCATGAAGGACAAAACCACTTTTAATGATCCTTTAATACTGTTTTAGCTAGACACATGTTATTTGGAACAAATACCAGTTGGGGCTTTGTAATACACCGTGAGTATAATGAAGTGTCAACTTAACTTGTACTACAACTCAATATCCTTTAGATTTTCTTATTCTTGATTCTGCTATGATTTCTAGTCCTTAACTCAGAGTAATTGTGAAATTTTCCATACTATTTGTCAAATCCAAGCTTGTTTCCCAAACAGATATATGCTGTATCTTTGTTGGCCAAATAACAAACGTGGAGAATATTTTACTCATAGCATTGAAGTGACAAAAATAAAAAGAACTGACATTCATATAATATTATACATTAAAAAATAAATAAAAAGTACTTTATCCTTTGATCCTTACAGCAACTCCATGAGGTATTTAGTGTAAATATTACCTATCAGATGCTTCCTTTCTTCCTTCCTTCCTTCATTTCCTCCCTTCACTGCCTTTTCTTCTTCCCTCCCTTATTTCTGTTTCTCCCTCATTTCCTCCTTTCCCTTCTTTCTTCCCTCCCTTCCTCTTTTTTCCCTTCTTCCATTCCTCCTTCCCTCATTCTCTCCCTTCTTCTCTCCTTCTCTCCCTTCCTCTCGCTCTCCTCTCCTCCCTTTCCCTTCCTTCCATCTCCTTCCTTCCTTTCTTTCTCCTTCCTTTCCTTCTTTTTTTCTTCCCTACCCTTCCTTACTTTCTTCCCTTCCCTTCCTTTCCCTACTTTTCTTTATTTCTTTCCTTCACTCCCTCCTTATCTCTCTTTCCTCCTTCTTTCTTGCCTTCTTTCCTTTATTCATCCTTCCTTCCTACCTTTCCTCTCTCCTTCTTCCTTCCTTTCATTCTTCTATCCCTCCCTTTCCCTCCTTCCTTCCTGCCTTCCTTCTTCCTTTACCTTTCTTTCCTTTTCTCTCAGTTTAGAAGCATGTAGACAACCACAAACAGAGCCCAATGCTCATCAGCATGGAAGCTTTGGCCAATTCTCTTTCCATTTTGGGAAATTTGCCTCTCCTGTGCAGCCTCACCATGTTGGTATCAGAATTAGTGTAGATACCTGACTGGCTTTCACTCTTCTGCAGCTCAGAACTCTCAAGTTCAAGTTACCCACCAGCCTCAGTCTCCCTAGGAGCTGGGATTATAGGCAATGACCACCATTTCAGGATTAATATTTTCTCAAGTAAGCAGAATGGATAGAGGGCTGGCTTCTGAGTAGAGACCACCTAGTTTTAGTGCTGCTTCTGACACATACCATGGTTGTGACCATGGGCAAAGGGCAGGTCCCTTAATCTTTCAAAGAGCTGGATAACTCTGACTTTACTTCCTTGTACAGGGAAGTAACTGATCTTGTAGAAGGGAATCACTAAAGTGACACCATCACAGGTCTGTACATACAAAATATATTATCCTCATTTTACAGGTGAGGGAGCTGAGGTTTAGAGAGATTATGTGAGTTGCCTAAAGTCACATAACTAGAAAAAAAGACAAAAGCATAGATGATCATGCATATACACATAAATGTATGTATGGATATTCAAGATACATACATACATGCATTTTGTATATATACTCATATAAAATGCATATATGTTGGAATAGTAGAGGCATCTAGGCGCAGAGGTAGAATGTTGGATTTTGAATTGGGAAGACCTGAATTCAAATCTGGTCCCATATTCTGACTAATTATGTGATTGTGGGCAAGTCACTGAATGGTTGCCTGACTTAAATTTTCTTATCTGTAAAATAATAGCACTTACCTCCCAGAATTGTTTTGAGGATAAAATTAGTTTTTACAATGGACTTTGTAAATCTTAAAGTGCTATATAAATGCTAATTACTGTTGTTGTTACTCAAAGGCCATAAGCTTTATTTATAGAACCTGTTTGAAGACTAGAGGAAGTAATCAACAAAAGACAGCACAATGATCACAAAGGGTTCCCGATCTTCTTGTTTTCTATCACATTTATGAGTCAGGGTCCCTGAAAATGTATCTGTTGCTATTGTATGGCTATCTAATCTCCCCCTAAATTCAACAATACCCTCTAACTTACCAGATGCCGACCCCTTTTCTTTTTTCTCAACATGGCTCATAAAGTTATCTATGAGTCATTAAAACTATATCACTTGCACTTTTTGGCCTCTTATTTTAAAGACAAGTCCATGGGTCAGATTCCCATGGTATACCAATCTTGCAAGACCAAATGAAAATCTGAACCTCTTCATCAGAACAGAGCTTGGCAGTGGGCATTTGAAAGTATAACTTCACACATGGAGTCTTTAAACTCGGTTGCGAACATGATTGCTGGATAGTTAATGGCAGTAACAGGAAGATTTTGTCTTTTATTTTAATGGAATGAATCATGACACACTCATTTTTATTGATTCTTTGCTCACTAACAGGGACATTGAATTTTTAGTCTGCTTTTCAGGCTATAAAGAATAAACAGCACATGGTGAGTTAGCCACTAGAGTCCAGACTCCTTTCTACATAGAACCATCAACCAAGTCATCTGCCTCAACTTACCCAAAAACTTTTCTAAGTTTAAGAGGACTGACTTGCATAAAAAGGGAAAAACACTGGACAATTGGATCTGTTATTTTTTTCCTTTTGAAGTTTTATCAGTGCCTTTTGTTTTTATCTTCCAGTTATTTCTGTATGTTCAATTCAATCTGTAAGCATTTATTATCTACCATGATCCAGACATTGAGCTAGACAATGAAAATACAAAGACAAAAATAAACAGTTTCCAGTGTCAATCTGCTAATGATATTCTCTTCCTGCTTCACATTGAGACTTATATGATAACAAGGAAAACAATTGAGTAAAGTTGCCAAAGCTACTTTCTGACATCATAATATGCAATATTCTTTTTTTAATTTTAATTTCTAAAAAAATTATTAAAGCTTTTTATTGACAAAATATATGCATGGGTAATTTTTCAACATTGATCCTTGCAAAATCTTCTGTTCCAAATTTTCCCCTTTTTCTCCCCACCTCCTCCCCTAGATGGCAGATAGTCCAATACACGTTAAATATGTTAAAATATATATTAAATCCAATATATGTATACATAGTTATACAGTTACCTTGCTGCGCAAGAAAAATCAGATCAAGGAGGGAAAAAAACTGAAAAAGAAAACAAAATGCAAGCAAACAACAACAAAAAGAGTGAAAATGCTATGTTGTGATCCACACTCAGTTCCCACAGGCCTGTCTTTGGGTGTAGATGGCTCTCTTCATCACTGAACAATTGGAACTAGTTTGAATCACCTTATTGTTGAAGAGCCATGTCCATCAGAATTGATCATCATGTAATCATGTTGTTGCTGTGTATAATGATCTCCTGGTTCTGCTCATTTCACTTAGCATCAGTTCATGTAAGTCCTTCCAGGCCTCTCTGAAATCATCTTACAGAGCAATAATATTCCATAACATTCATATACCACACTTTATTCAGCTATTCTCCAGTTGATGGGCATCCACTCAGTTTCCAGTTTGTGGCCATTACAAAAAGGGCCGCCACAAACATTTTTGCACATATGGATCTTTCCCTCCTATAAGATCTCTTTGGGATATAGGCCCAGTAGAAACACTGCTGGGTCAAAGGGTATGCACAGTTTGATAACTTTTTGAGCATAGTTTCAAATTGCTCTCCAGAATGGCTGAATGTATTCACAATTCCACCAACAATGTATCAGTGCCCCTGTTTTCCCACATCCCCTCTAACATTCATCATTGTCTTTTCTTGTCATCTTAGCCAATCTGAGAGATGAGTAGTGGTATCACAGAGTTGTCTTAATTTGCATTTTTCTGATCAACAATGATTTGGTGTACCTTTTCATATGACTAGAAATAGTTTCAACTTCTTCATCTGAAAATTGTCTGTTCATATCTTTTGATCATTTATCAATTAGAGAATGGCTTGATTTCTTATAAATTTTAGTCAATTCTCTATATACTTTAGAAATGAGCCCTTTATCAGAACTTTGAATATAAAAATGTTTTCCTAGTTTATCAATATGCAATATTCTTGAAGACTCCTCACCTTTTGACTAAGATGAATGGAAGAAAAATAATTTACTGAGCACTCATTGTGTGCCAGACACTGGCACATAGCACTGGAGACACAAAAACAACAATAAAAATGAGGCAGTTCCTTCTCTTAAGGAGTTTACATTCTAATAAAAAGAGATAACAAAGTCAAATAACCTCTTTAGCTATGTTTCCTTATATTTCCTTATGAAAGGAGTGGGCTCAATGGCCTTAGTTTTCTTCCAGCTTTATATCTATGAAATTATGGTCACATATGGGGCAGTTAAATTGCACAGTGGATAAAGCTCCAGTAATGGAGTTAGGAAGACCTGAATTCAAATACAATCTCAAATACTTACAAGTTGTGTGACACTGGGCAAGTCACTTAACCCTCTATGCCTCAGTTTCCTTATCTGTCAAATGAGCTAAAGAAGCAAATGGCAAACCATTATAGGATCTTAAGCAAGAAATCCAAATGAGGGCATAAAGAATCAGACATGACTGAAATGACTAAACAACAACACACATAGGGCAGTAATCCCTGAGGAAAGGAGTTGTGCTGCAGTGAGTAGAGCTGTCCATTAATACACCCTTTCCAAAAGCAATGAGGGTTATTGATTTGTTTGCTGTACTTAGTGTAAGGGGGTAGAAAGTGTGAAAGGCGGAAGCAAAGCCAAGATAGTGGAGAGCAGAAACATCTTTATTTGAGCTCTTCCTGACATCCCTTAAATCAACACCAAATCAAACCTCCAAACTGGTTTTGGAGTGACAGAACCCACAAAGATTTGGAGTGTAACAAATTTCCAGCAGAAGATATTTTGGAAGAACTTCAGAAAAGGTCTGTTTCAATTGGGCAGGGTGAGGGGTGGGGAGGTGGTCAAGTACAGGGGCAGTTCAGGGACCCAGGATGGTGTACTATCTGCACAATGGGGAATCTATCAGGCAGTTTTTAGCCAAAATACAGCAAATTTGGCTACTCTAACTTGGTTACAAGTCACAGGATCAGCAGATTAATTGTGAGAAATCCAATGCAAATACAAAAGACAAATAGTGAACCTCTGAACCTCAGAATAACATGGGATTTGACCATGTCCATCCAGCATGGAAGTCAGGAGCACCAACCCAGTACAGCTATTATTGTCTGTAGAGGAAGCTTGGGACAATCTCCCCTTTACCCTAAAAGCAGATCTCAAACTTTAAAAAAATGAGCAAAAAAAGCAAAAAGAAGTCTCATCATAGATAGTTTTTTATGGAGAAAGAAAAGAATAGATCCCCAAACTCTGAGGGCACTAAAAGGAAATCATTTCCAGATGAAGTCCCAAAGGGTGATATGAGTTGGATCCCATCTCACAAGACTCTTTTGGAAGGATTCAAAAAGGATCTTAAAAGAGAGTTAGAAGAAAAATGGGGAAAGAAAATGAGAACATTGCAGGAATGTTTGGAAAAGGAAACAGAAATTATCTGAACACCTTACAAAATAGATTTAGTGAAATGGAAAAAGCATATAACTCCTTACAAAATAGATTTGACAAAATAGAAAAAGAAAACAATTCCTTGAAAAACAGAATTTGTGAAATGGGGAAAAAAATCCTTTGAACAAAACAAGTCATTTAAAAATTCAATTGGCCAAATGAAAAAAGAGCTTAAAAAAGTAACAGTGGAAAATTATTCACTAAAAATTAGAATTGAACAAATGGAAATGAACGACTCAATGAGACACCAAGAATCAAACAAAAAAAATTAAAAATAGAAGAAAATGTAAAATACCTCATTACAAAGCAATTGGCATGGAAAATAAATCTAGGAGAGGTAATCTAAGAATTATTAGATTTCCTGAAAACCATGATGAAAAAAAAGAGCCTCAACATCATCTTTCAGGACATCACCAAGGAACACTGTCCTGATGACCTAGAACCAAAAGGTAAAATAACCACTGAAAGAATTTACCGATCCCCTCCTGAAAGAGACCCCAAAATGAAAACTCCAAGTAATATTGTAGCTAAATTTCAGAATTAGTGAGAAAAGGAGAAAATATTGCAAGGAACCAGAAAGAAACAATTCAAATATTGAGGAGCCACAATCAGGATTACCCAGGACATAGAAACTTCCACTTTAAAGGGTCCAAGGACCTGGAACCTGATATTCTGAAAGGCAAAGAAACTTGGATTGCATCCAAGAATCAACTGTCCAGCAAAATTGAGGATTATCTTTCAGGGAAGAAATGGACATTCAATGATACAGGTGAATTTCATTTATTTCTTATTAAAAGACCAGAGCTGAACAGAAATTTTGATCTTCAAATGCAGAACTCAAGAGAAACCTGAAAAGGTTAAAAGAGAACTTGAGAACTGTATCTCTGTAATGGGCATACTTAGAGGATTCAAGTGTAATTTGA
This sequence comes from Sarcophilus harrisii, assembly GCF_902635505.1. Taxonomy (NCBI): domain Eukaryota; kingdom Metazoa; phylum Chordata; class Mammalia; order Dasyuromorphia; family Dasyuridae; genus Sarcophilus; species Sarcophilus harrisii. The sequence goes on along the minus strand of NC_045428.1, from coordinate 399,871,751 downwards.
TTTTATTGTGATAATATAAAAAAGAAACTAGAGATGAAAAGGGGATTGTACTGAAAGAAAAGGGAAATGGAGGTAAAACAAGGTAAATTACATCTCATGGAGAGGGAAAAATACCTGTTATAATTGAGGGAAAGAAGAAAGGGAGATGTACATTGTATGGATCTTATTCTCATCAGATTTTGCTCAAAGAGAATGTCAGACATATTTAGCTTCACAGAGTAACTTGTCTCACCCCATAGGGAGGTAGGAGAGGAAAAGGGAAATGAAATGGGGAGGCTAATAAAAAGGGGCTGTAAAAGGGGAGCTCTGTTTGAGAGAGGGGGTGTCAGAAGCAAAATACTGAGGAAGTGGGAAAGGAGGAAAGGAAAGAGAAAAGTATAATTTAGGGAAAATAAAATTGTGGGAAATACAGAGTTAGTAATTTTAACTGTGAATGAAAATGGGATGAACTCTCTCATAAAATGGAAACAGATAGCAGACTGAATTAAAAGCCAGAATCTTGCTAAAGGGTACCATAGATAATGAATGTCAATATTAAACATATATACACCAATTCCTAGAGGAAAAGTTAAGAGAGCTGCAAGAAGAAATACACAGCAAAACTATTCTAGTGGGGGATCTCAACTTTGCTCTCTTAGAGCAAATTCAACCACAAAATAAATAAGGGAGTCCAATAATCCTTAAATTGTCTCTACTAGATTTATTTTCCTGGTCAGTTGTTTTCCCAATTAGGTCTTTTACATTTTTTCTATTTTTTCTTTTCTTTTCTTTCTTTTTTTTTTTTTGTTTTGATTGATTCTTATTGTCTCATTGAGTCCTTCATTTCCATGTGTTCAGTTCTGAATTTTAGTGAATTATTTTCTTCATTTTTAAAAACTTCTTTTTGTATCTGTCCAATTGAATTTTTAAATGAGTTGTTTTGTTCTATGGAAGTTTTTTCCATTTCACAAATTCTGTTTTTTAAGGAATTATTTTCTTTTTCTGTTTTACAAATTCTGTTTTTCTGGAAGTTGTTTTCTTTTTCTGTTTTATCAAAACCATCTTTTAATGAGTTATATGACTTTTCCAAATCCTCTTACAAAGTTTTCATTTCCTTTCCCCATTCTTCTTCTAGCTTTCTTTTAAGATCCTTTTAAATTTCTTATGGGAGAGCTTTATGTGAAAGGGGCCAGGTTTATCACCATTTGGGGCTTCATCTGGAGACAATCCGCCTTTAGTCTCCTCAGGGTTTGAGATCTGTTCCTCTCTTTCACCATAAAAGCTATTTATGGTCAGAGTTTACTTTTTTTACTGTTTTTTTTTTTTTTTTTTTTTAAGTTAAGGTCTGCTTTTAGGGAAGGGGAGGTTTTCAAAGCTTCCTCTATAAGCAACCATGGCTGTATTGGGTCAGTGGTGACTCATTCCCAGTGTTGGGTGGATGTGGCCAGGTCCTGTGAGATTCTGACATTTTGGGGTTCACTATTGATCTTTTGTGTTTGTGTTGGATGTTTTATAACTTCTCTGCTGATCTACTGGCTTGCAACCAGCACAGAGTAGCCAACACTGCTGTACATTCCTTCCTGTAACTCCACCATGTGTAGTCTGTACCACCCTGGGACTCTATGCTATCTGCACTGGCATCTGTGTTCAGCCGGCTTATGCTTGGCTGCCTCCCTCCTGTTTCCAATTGAAATGATCTTCTACTGGTTCATTTGTCACACTCCCAACACTTGTGGATTCAGCCATCCAGAACTAATTCAGAGGCTAGATTTGCTAATTAGTCTGAGGGTTTTAGGAGAAGGTCAGAAAGAAATGTGTGTCCTCGCCACCATCTTGATTCCACCCCTGGAAGTCCCAGATTTTTTTAACATCCACAAAATAAATAAGAAAGAAGTTAAGGAAGTAGATAGAATTTTAGAAGTTAAGTATGAAAGACCTTTGGAGAAAATTGAATGGAGACAGAAAGAAGTATTTTTTTCTAGACAACACATGGAACCTATAGAAAAATTGACAATGTATTAGGACATAAAAATCTCAAAATCAAATGTATAAAGGCAGAAATAGTAAATACATATTTTCAGATTATGGTACAATAAAAATCATATGTAATAAAGGGTCAGGGAAAAATAGATAAAAAATTAATTAGAAACTAAATAATCTAAACCTAAAGAATGAATGGGTGAAATAACAAATCATAGACACAAACAAAAATTTCATCCAAAGAGAATGACAATAATGAAATAAGATATCAAAATTTATAGGCTGCAGCCAAAGCAACTCTTAGAGGAAGTTTTATATCTCTTGATGCCTACTTGCATAAAATAGAGAAAGAGAAGATCAATGAATTGGGCATGCAACTAAAGAAGTTAAAAAAAAGAACAAATTAAAAACTCTCAATTAAATACCAAATTTGAAATTCTGAAAATAAAAGGAGAGATTAATAAAATGAAAATAAGAAAACTATTGAACTAATAAACAAAACAAAGAGTTGGTTTTATGACAAAACCAGCAAAATGGATAAACCTTTAGTTAATTTGATTAAAAAAAGGAAAGAAGAAAATCAAATTGTTAGTATCAAAATTGAAAAGTGTGAACTTTCCACCAATGAAGAGAAAATTAGAGCAATAATTAGAAGCCATTTTACCAACTGTATGCCAATAAATCTGATAATCTAAGTGAAATGGATGAATACTTATAAAAATATAGATCACCCAGATTAACAAAGGAAGAAATTATAGAGAGCTGCAACCCCAAAAAGGTATGCTTAAATCAGACAACCAAGCATTTAAGACTAATTACCTATTTGATGTGAGACAATGACTCTATTAGCATATATTTGGATAAATGGCTCTTCTCACAATTGGGGCTTGCTGAATGTTTGGTGTAGCTTTCCTGGGATAGATATCAAGGAATGCTTTTCCCAAATTCTTGCTTTTGTTTCCTCAAAGGAGTAGGTGTGATTATAGAACATGTGCCCTTCAGTGGGTATGATCTATCCCACAAAAAACAAAACAAAAAAGCGCTAGAGCCTTACAAGGGAAGGTTTTTACCCAAGGTTTTTTTTTTTGTTGTTTGTTTGTTTTTTAAGAGGTGTTAACAAAACAAAGCAGTTTGAAGTCCCTGCAAGGGACACATGTGCAGGCACTTTTCAGAATTTATTTGCCTGGGAGCTATATGAGGGAAAGCAGGAGTCAGGGAATTAAAGTTGCCATGGTCAGGGGCAAACGATCAGCAACATGGGCAGCTGATCTATAAGCTTGCTTCCCTTCACCTGGAGTGAATTCCCTTTCATTTAAGAAATAATAGAAACCTCTCTAGGTCCATGGGTACCTGGCAGTAATCATTTTCTCTGCATACTTAATTGGGGAATTGTTTGGGTGTCAAAAATTCTCTTTCTGTATAGCCCTCCATAATCATACAAAACATGAAAAACGCATTTGAAGACAATATAGATCTTCCATAAGTCAGGGGTCTAGGATTGGGGTTCCAGAGACAGCCCGCCTTCCATCAACATACAATATAAAAGACTTTAGGCAGATTAGTTTAATTTTTAGGGTCTTAAAAAAACCTTACCCAATTCAGGGCATGATGAGATTGCCTGCTTTCTCTCAAAGAACAAAAGGCAAAGTGGAGTGGCCCCAAGTAAGGGCAAAGTAAGCCTTTAGATAAAGAAACTCTAGTCCCAGGAAGTAAAAGGGTTAAAAGATATAATAGCAGCAGCCAGAAAGTCCTCCAGGGCTGGGCTGCAAATTAAAATATCTACATACTTGCATTGTTTTATATTTCACTGACCACTTGTTCTGATTACAGACATTTGCTGTAAAAGGAAAATTCAGGCAAGGATTAGAGGGTGGGATGAGAGACTAGAGTCACTTGGGGGCAGGAGAAGTAGGAGAGAGGCTAGAGATTCTGGACTGCAGAATCCAGGAGAGATCTTTGGCAAGCTTGCCTACGTCCTTCACTTCTCCCCCTAAAGACCAAGGACTTTAATTCATCCTGACTCTGGCTGACCCTAAAGCCCTCAGGAATCTAGCCTGTATTCTACAGGAAATAAATTAAAGAGTGTCATTTTAGAAAAAGAAATTGAACAAATTATTAATCAACTCTCTAAAAACAAATCTCCAAGGCCAGATGGATTTACATGTGAATTCTACCAAACATTTAAAGAACAATTAATTCCAATACTATGTAAACTATTTGGAAAAATAGGGAAAGGAGTCCTACCAACTTCCTTTTATGACACAAATATGGTTCTGATACCTAAACCAGGTAGGGTCAAAACAGAAAAAAATTTATAGACCAATTTTCCTAACGAATATTGATGCAAAATTCTTAAATACACATTAGTAAAGAGATTACAGCAAGTTATGCCCAAGATAATAAACTATGGCCACGTAGGATTTGTACCAAGAATGCAGGGTTGGTTCAATATTAGGAAAACTATTAGCATAATTGACTATATCAATAACCAAACTAACAAAAATGATATGATTATCTCAATAGATACAGAACAAAGCATTTGACAAACTCCAATACTCATTCCTATTAAAAACACTAGAGAAGATAGGAATAAATGGAGTTTTCCTTAAATTAGTCAGTAGCACCTACTTAAAGCTATCAGCTAACATCATTTGTAATGGGGAGAAACTAGAACCATTCCCAATAAGATCAGGAGTGAAACAAGGTTGCCCACTACCACCATTACTATTCAATATTGTATTTGAAATGTTAGCTTTGGCAATAAAAGAAGAAAAAGAGATCAAAGGAATTAGACTAGGTAATGAGAAAACCAGATTATCACTCTTTGCAGATGATATGATGGTATACTTAGAGAATCCTAGAGAATCAACTAAAACCTACCAGAAACAATAAACAACTTTAGCAAAATAAATCCACATAAATCATCAGCCTTTTTATATATTACCAACAAAGTCCAGCAGCAAGAGATACAAAGAGAAATTCTAGTTAAAATAACTGTAAATAATATAAAATATTTGAGAGTCTACCTGCCAAGGAAAAGTCAGGAACTATATAAACAAAATAATAAAACACTTTCCACAAAAATTAAGTTAGATCTCATCTCTTGGAAAAATATCAAGTGCTTATGAGGTGAGCTAATATAATAAAAATGACAGTACTACCTAAATTAATCTACTTATTCAGTGCCATAACAATCAAACTCCCAAGAAATTATTTTAGGGCTAGAAAAAATAATAACAAAGTTCAACTGGAAGAACAAAAGATCAAGATTTTTATGGTAATTAATGAAAAAATGCAAATGAAAGTGGCCTAGCTATACCAGACCTAAAACTATATTATAAAATAGCAGTCATCAAAACCATTTGCTACTGGCTAAGAAATAGAGTAGTCAATCAATGGAATAGATTAGGTTTACTAACTAAACTAACTAAATAGTTCTTTCTCATTTTCCCTCTCTTTCATCTGATATTTCTTGTGCAGCATGATAATTGTGGAAATATATATATAGAAGAACTGTACGTGTTTAATATATATTGGATTACTTGCCATATAGGGGAGAAGGTGGGGGGAAGGGAGGGCAAAAACATTTGGCACATAAGGTTTTGCAAGGGTAAATGTTGAAAATTATCCATGGAAATTTTTTTGAAAATAAAAAATTTCAATAAAAATATTTTTAAAAAAGGTGTGGGAGGAGGCAAAGGGGGAGAATTGCAGTAATAGAGCTGAAAATATGGCAAGAGATTATTGGATGGGATGTAACATATATTGTAGTCTGTGTTGAGGCTGGTTAGATAGAATAGGTTAGGCAAATTTGCATTCAGTTACCAATCAAGATGTTTCATTCAATTCAACTAAGTTAGAGACCCAAACCTGAATAGATTCCTTTTGTCAGGAACTATGCCATGAATTCTGGAGATCTTATGCAGACAGTTCTGTTTAAGTAGGATGAAGGAAAGTGGAATCAAGAGCAGGAAAGATGGTGAGATTGCTTGAGTGGACAAATGGATGAGATATGAAGTATACTTGTTCTGAGATTGGCTAGATATATAGCAGACTAGGCAAGTTTTTACTAAGTCAACAATTAAAATGATAGCTAGAGTTTCAGAACCAAGTAGATTAACTTCCCAAGGACTTGGTGGGGAAAGGATTTCACCACTGTTTTCTTAGATCTGAATTTTTTCAATTTAACTTACTTGTTTGACTAATTTTAACATTAATTTTTAATTTATATTATTGTAGTTATTATTCATATCATTCTCCAGGTCTGCTTATATTTCTCTGCATCAGTTCATAAAAGTCTTTCTATATTTCTTTGAATTTCTCATGCTGGTATCTTATGGTATTAATAGTATTCATTTACACACACACACACACACACACACCACAATTTGTTCAATTATTCCTCAATGTATTTCCAGGAACCTGTCTTGTTACTGAGGTTTTGCTATTAAGTTCATCCTCCTGTGATGTTTTGAGAATAACATTTTATGTCACTTCACATATTTGGTTTCAAATTTTCCTTCAAATAATAATAATAATATTCCTAATAATAATGAATACACTGAATTTTGTATCATGATGGTGCTTAAATAATTCAAAGAATTAACAAATGCTCATGAAATGAATTCAAATCTAAACTCTGTAAAGCTTGTAATGTTTTATATTTGTGAATATTTGGCAACAATTATGACAACAATTAATGAATAATATTTTTAAAGAATCATTAGGGCACTATGCATTATAGAGGAATAGAGTTTTCTTACTCATTGCCAAATTATTATTTAAATGTGTTCCAGGGATCAATTTCTAATATTGGGAGGGAAAATTCTTATCTCTATCTGTCTGTCTTGTCTATCCATCTATCTAATTCTCTACTTATCTAACTTCATTGTTCAATTGTTTCAGTAATGTCTGACTCTTTGTAACCCCATTTGCAGTTTTTTGGGCAAAGTTACTGAAGTAATATGCTATTTCTTTCTCCAGCTCATTTTGCAGATGAGGAAACTGAGGCAAAGTTAAGTGACTTGCCCAGAGTCACATAGCTGGTATGTATGTAAGACCAGATTTGAACTCAGGAAAATGAGTCTTCCTGATTCAAGGCTGGGGTTCTATTATGATACCTAGCTGCATATGTGCACCCACATACACATGTAATCATACACATGTGCATATGCACACATATGTATATGTGTACACATATGTACATATCTGAGCTCAAATTGTTTGGACTCAAAGAAAGAATTTGCTGCTAAGTCTGGCTAACTCTGTACCAAAGTCACAGTTTGAAAATAAAGATTTTCTTCATAGAAATAATATACTCAGAGTTGGGTGCTCATCTAGTCCCTAATTCTACCTGAAGAATCCTGGTCAACATTCCTGATATGTATTTCTGTGACCTCAATTTGAAAGTTTCTAGTGACAAGGAATTCAGTACCTTATGAGACCTATTATTCTGTTCTATTTCAACACAGCTGTAACAGTAAAGAATTCCTTTCTCTGTTGAGTCTGAGATCTGTTTCCTATTAACTTCTACCCATTAGATTTATTTCTACCCTTTGAGATCAAACATAAAAAATATAAACCCAGTCTTACATGACAACCTTTCAGATATTAAAAAAAAAACAGTAAATCCATTCTTCTTGTCTTGTGAACATCTAGAAGTTGTGAGCATGTTTGATGCAACAAGCAGAGTTTATGTAATCTGTTGGTGATATTCAGAACATATACAGGCATTCCAGTCACTCCTCCATTATTACAGTAGTCAACTTTAACTGATCCTTTATGACATGATGCAATATTCTTCCATCATCCTATTCTGGAAATGCTTGAGTTAATATCTCTCCTAAAATGTGGTACCTAGAACTAAGTACAGTACTCCAAATGGGTCTAATAGAACAGAGTACAGTGGAGCATTTTTCTTTTCTTATTCTTATGTTGTGCCATATTTTTATTAATATATCCTAAGAGTTTGGGTGCCATCACTCAGTTGATTTATATTTTAGTATTCAAGTACATTAATCATGGCAGGTTGTAGTGAATAATCCTTACTCAAACTTACATGAACTGATGCTAAGTGAAGTGAGTAGTGAGTAGAACCAAAAGAACATTGTACACAGTAACAACAAGATTATGTGATGATCAATTCTGATGGCCATCCATGGCTTTTTTCAACAATAAGGTGATTCAAGCCACTTCTAATAGATCTGTAATGGAGACAGCCACCTTCATCCAGAGGAAGGACTGTGGGGACTGAATGTGGATCACAACCTAGTATTTTCACCTTTGTTGTTGTTGTTTGTTTGCTTTTTTTTTTCTTTCTCATTTTTCCCCTTTTGATCTGATTTTTCTTGTGTAGAATGACAAATATGGAAATATGTTTAGAAGAATTGCACATTTTTAGCCCATATTGATTGCTTACTGTCTAGAGAAGGGAGTAAAGAGGAGGAATGGAGAAAAGTTTGGGGTATAGACTTTTTGAAAAGGTGAATGGTGATGATTATCTTTGCATGTATTTTGAAAAATTAAAAAAATTATTATTATAAAAATTGAAAATTTTCACTTTCATTTTTAAAAATTATATTTTATTGATTCCTTTAATTTTATATCAATCATCTCAGGATTTCCCCCTTCTCTACAAACGAAACAAATGAAAACATTTATTATAATTGTTAGATTACATCTAACAATTTACACAATGTTCTACATGGGTGCTTCCTCACCTCTTGACCAAAAAAGAGGCCATTTCCTTATCTCCTGTCTAGAGCCATTTCTGAGTATGACTCTCCCTGAGGTAACCACACAGGCTCTCAGTGAACACTGACTTCCTTTGTAAAGTATTCTCATACCATCCCCTCTGATCTGTCCTAAGATTTTACTGGCAATTGAAGTCAAGCTCACTGGCTTACAATTCTCAGAATAAATCTTTTTCCTATCTTTGAAGAGGGGATGTTTGCCTCTCTTTAGGCTTCTAGCACCTTTCCCATTCTTCCCAATTCCTCAAAAATCACTTTAAGTGGTTTAGCAATCACTTGTCCAAGTTCTTCAGTACTTTAGGACAGGATTCATTTCATGTTGGTAACTTTGAACTCATTTAAGGCATTGTGAGCTCTCTATCTCCTTGGTCACTCTAAGTTTTGATTTCCTCAGACATTTTTGGTCTATTTTTCCCAGGCTGAAGAAGATTGTTCTTGTAGAGGGGAGAAAGGATCTACATACTTGTAATTTCTTCTCCATGACACCGATGCTTTTGTTTTCTAAGATTAGGCTTTGAGGAATCTTTTCCCAGTCTAATGCTTTGGTCATCTTGCTAGTGTTGCTACTGCTTTAAATGAGATTTCACTCTGTCTTTTGCTCTCTCTTTTCTTTGCCCTCTTTTCATCCTCTCTCTCTCTCTCTCTCTCTCTCTCTCTCTCTCTCTCTCTCTCTTTCCCACCCCTTTCTCTTTCTCCCTCTCCTTCTCCCTCCCTCCCCACTCTCTCTTTCTCTTTCTTTCCCTCTCTCTCTCTCCCTCTTTCTCATAGATAAAGGGATAGATAGACATGTATATAGATATGTATGTATATACACACACAGACAAGTATTTTGTTAAATAAATAATACTGGTAGCAGTTTCAGGGAGTTGAGAGAGGTCACAGGAAATCCTTGTATTCCCTTCTGATCTCTTTTCTTCCTACTTACATTTCATATTTGTTCCTATTTGCTCAATCCTATCTGCTGCAACTAATAGGTATAGGAAGGAATCTATTGCTGGTAAGTTTTTTAACTCATGTGATCTGAAAGTATTGACCAGGTGCCAAATGCACTGTCGGGAATTGGGGTCTAAAGGAATATTCTCTTTCAGACCTTTTTTGGTTGTAGAATTGGTGTGGGGAGAAAGGGATAAGCAGGCTATGAAACATCTTTTGGATTTTGTTTTTGCCTCTACTTGCTGCAAATTGGCGGGTTTGCTGTATCATTTTCAATATTCAAGAGACTTGGGATCCTTTTCTGATTCATTTATTATCACTTTTTTCATTGCATTAATTTTGTTTGATATCAATGAAAGTACATGTAAATATGAAAGCAATGCCCCAATCTCCCTGGTGTTTATTTACATTTTTCTAGATAGGCATCTTTTCTGCTCTAGTAAATGGCAAAGTCCTAAGTATCAAGGATCCTTTTACCCATAATTCTCAGGGTTCTGTGCTCTGAGACACAGAAATGTCCCAGGGATAATGAAGGGCTCAGATAGTAGAAGGGTGCCTCTTGTGTCACTTAACATGTGCCAGTAAGACCTAATTGTCTAGCCTTTGTGTGTATCTTTAACTTGAGTCTCAAGTTATTCACAATTTGTTCTTAGAATTTCAAGATTTTCATAGGGAAAGAAGAAAAAGGTAATATTTTTACTACCCCAACCACTTTCTTAGGATACGGTTAATCAATATGCATTTATTAAGTTCCTACTATGTGATGACAATATGTTAAACCCTGGGAATATTTTTTTAAAAGGCAAAAACCAATCCCTGACTTCAAGGAGCTTACAATCTAGTGGGAGAGACCACAGAAAAAGTAACTGAAAAGCGGGGTGGGAGTTGAAGAGATGAAAAGGGAAATAATCAGACTGGATTGATGATGAAGATCTGAAATCAGATCTTTCAACAGGAGATCTTGGAGGAATTCTCTGATGTTTACCTTCTACTTTCTCTAATCAGATGGAGTGGCCATCCTAAGGGGCAGGACAGCCTGAGGAGGCATGAGTTTCAGAGTTTATGTTATTCAGGAAGATGAGTATCTGGAAATGCTGAAATACATGTGAGTAGCCAGGTGAAAAATGACTAAAACAAACACAAAGAAGCAAGTATTACTTTACCATAGCAAGGTCTTATAATGATAGCTAGCATTTATATAACACTTTAAGGTTCAAAAAGTACTTTACAAATTATCTCATTGGCTACTAACCTGGGAGGTAAGTGCTATTATTACCACTCTCCCATTTTACCTATGTGGAAACTGAGGCAGGCAGAGGGTAAGTGGCTTGGCCAGAATCAGAGCTAGTAAGTGTCTGAGGACTTGGGTCTTCCTAACTCCAGGCCTGATGTAATGGACTGAGGCTTGAGTTGATGCACTGAGGTCCTAAGCACGTGAGGCTAAATAGTAATTGGATTATAGTCTATTAATATACATGCTTGGATAAAGAATGGCCCCCGCCCACTCTCTGTGCAAGTCCTGATGTGTTGTATAGGAAATGACGATTTTGGTGGGTGGAGGCAGAGAGACAGGAAGAGAGACTGGGGGAGATTGGGCCTGGGTTCTATTCTGGTAGCAGCTGGTCTTGTGGCTGCTGGTCTAGCTAGCTTCTTGACTCAGCTGCACACATTGCTATCACCGATTCTCTTCCACCTCCCATCTTTCTTCACCGAGAATAAAGATTGACGATTTTCCCCTAACCTGAATTCCTGACTCTGGCTGATTTTAAAATAAGGTCATCACAGCCCAATGTTCTATATACATTAATCCTTAGCTATCTCATAATATTATTGTCTTATATTTTGTCACATATTGTCTTTCTTCTTATGAACACACCCAGTGGTACAGTTATAGTTGAAGGACTAGTTTAAGAATACTAACCCAAATGTCTGGGTTTTTTTTTTTTACTTTTAGATATTTTCCTCAGGCAACCTCAAACTGAGAAAAAGGCTAATCAAATCATTAGAACTATTATCAGAAATGCTTGCCTTTCTGGTCTATTAGTTCAGTAGTTCTGCCTTCTGGATAGTAGTAACCTTGAACAGGGACTATGTGATTTACCTCTTTTCATCCCTTGTGCCTTTTACAGGTGCTTAGTAAATATTTGATGAATTGAATTCAAAGGCTAGTAGTCTTTTTAGTAGACTGGCTAGTGGTTTGGATGTTATGTATATACAGTTGATAATATAAAAATGAAAGTCAATTAATAGCACATAGCATACAGACTCTTGTCAACACTCATAATAATTATTTATGTAAGGAACATGTTCCTCCCATTCCCATGCATGCGTCTTACTTTGCATGCGATCCAAATCTGCCATTTTTATCTGGATCTGGAGCATCTTTAGATATAAAATTTTTTGCAGTAACTTCAAACCATGGAATTCATCTATAAAGCTCATGGTCTAAAATGTTAACAGAAAATAACTGTGATGTTAACAAAAGAAAGCATTTATCATCTCTGTTCTTTCCCCTAGTATTTTCTTGTATCACTAGAAAAGAACTGGAAAGTAAATCTTTTTTTAAAATTTTTTTTATTTAATAGCCTTTTATTGACAGATTATATGTATGGGTAACTTTACAGCATTAACAATTGCCAAACCTCTTGTTCCAATTTTTCACCTCTTACCCCCCACCCCTCCCCCAGATGGCAGGATGACCAGTAGATGTTAAAATATATTAAAATATAAATTAGATATACAATAAGTATACATGACCAAACTGTTATTTTGCTGTACAAAAAGAATCAGACTCTGAAATATTGTACAATTAGCTTGTGAAGGAAATCAAAAATGCAGGTGGGCAAAAATATGGGATTAGAATTCAATGTAATGGTTTTAGTCATCTCCCAGAGTTCTTTCTCTGGGCGTGGCTAGTTCAGTTCGTTACTGCTCCATTGGAAATGATTTGGTTGATCTCATTGCTGAGGATGTGGGGCCATCAGAACTAGTCATCATATAGTATTGTTGTTAGAGTATATAATGATCTCCTGGTCCTGCTCATTTCCTCAGCATCAGTTCATGTAAGTCTCTCCAGGCCTTTCTGAAATCATCCTGTTGGTCATTTCTTACAGAACAATAATATTCCATAATATTCATATACCACAATTTATTCAGCCATTCTCCAACTGATGGGCATCCACTCAGTTTCCAGTTTCTAGCCACTACAATGAGGGCTGCCACAAACATTCGTGCACATACAGGTCCCGGAAAGTAAATCTTGAAGACTTCATAGATGTGACTAATTAAATTTTAGTGAGAAATTCCTTCCATAAGCTCAGATATCTTTTTTTTTCATTGTTGTCTAACACAATAAATACACATATTTTTTTTTCATGATAGCTAAACCATTATACATTAGCAAAGATTTTTCATGTTATGCTCTTTTCCTAGAGTAGGTCACATTTTAGTTTTAGAATTGTCAAATACTTTTAGATATTTACTAACTGTTTGAGTCATATTTTATAATAGTATAAATTTCAATATTTTAAATTTCCAAAATCAAGGTTATTGATGTGTAACTCTATTTAATAACAGACACGTATAAAATTTTCTTTCTTTCTTCCTTCCTTCCTTCCTTCCTTCCTTCCTTCCTTCCTTCCTTCCTTCCTTCCACTGTATCATACTACTAGAATATACCATCTGATATCAATTACCAGATGTGGAAGATGATTTACAAAGAGAGTAGGCAGAGTAGTAGAATTAGAAAAACACTGGCTTTAGATTCAGAGATGAGTTCAAATCCTAGCTCTGCTATTTACTAACTGTGGGATCTCGACCAACTTTTTCAACATTCTGGTCCTCAGTTTCTTCATTTATAAAAATGACAAAGTTGGATAAAGTGAGTTCTAAGGTGCCTTCTAGCTCAATCTAGGATTCTCTGATCATATGAAAGGAACTGTCCAAGGTTTCATCATTAGCTATTATTACTAGACCTAAGATTAGAACTCAGATCTCTTGAGTCATTTGTTCATTTATCTATTCAATAAACATTCATTAAGTACTAATTCTGAGTAAATCAATGGGCTTTCAGTGTAGGGCTTTTTGTGCCTTAGGATACCTTGTCTTTACTGGAAAGCCATATGGTCTGATACAAAATGGAAAAATAAAAGGAGCACATGACAATAGGTATGCATATGTGTGCAAAATAATGGCAGCTAGGCTCTCATTCAGCAATTAACATACTGACATTTGACAAATTCTCCAGGCATTTCTATAAATTCCCTCTTAGCTTTCTCTTCATTTTAGTCCAGCAAGGCATTCACATTTTTCATTCCTCAGATACCTAATGACATCCATTTTTTCCCAGGTTATTTTATTTTTATTATTTTTAATAGCTTTTTATTTACAAGTTATATGCATGGGTAATTTTACATTGACAATTGCCAAACCTTTTGTTAATTTTTCCCTTTCCCCCCACCCCCTCCCTATAGGAGGTAAATCATATTAAATATTTAAATATAAAACAAATACAAAATAATTACATGTCAAACAGTTATTTTGCTGTACAAAAAAATGGCTCTGAAATAGTAACAATTAATTGAAGGAAATAAAAAATAAGTTGGAAAAATAGGGATTAGAATTCATGTAATGGTTCTTAGTCATCTCCCAGGTTCTTTCACTGGGTGTATTCTTCATTCCTTTATTGGACGATTTGGTTCATCTCATTGTTGAAATGAGGTCCAAGTTTATCATCATATAGTATTGTTGCTGGAAATGATATTGATCTCCTGTCCTGCTCATTTCCTCAGCATCCAGTTCTTAAATCTCTCAGGCCGTTCTGAAATCATCCTGCTGGTCATTTCTTTTTTTTTTTTTCTTTTGGATTATTTTTTTAGTAACTTTTTATTAAGAATCCATGCCTGGGTAATTTTTGTTTTAAATTTCCCTTGCCTCCTTCTGTTCCGATTTTCCCTCCACCTCCACCCCCTCCCTAGATCAAAGGCAGTCCTATATATTTGAAATGTCTAGTATCCAGATACAATGTATGTGCAGATCCAAAAGTTTTCTTTTGCCGGAGAATTGGATTCAGAAGGTAGAAGTAACCGGAAGAAAAACAAAATGCAAACAGTTTACATTCATTTCCCGTGTTTTCTTTGGGTGAGCTCTTCTTATTTGATCAATTAAACTGAATTAGGTCTCTTTTAAAAATCCTTCAATTTTTCTTCATACAGTATCGTTGTTGATGTATATAATGATCTTTGGTTTCTCATTTCCTTAGCATCATTCTGAATTCTCCCAAGCCTCTGTATTCATCTTGTGGTCATTTCTTTGAACAATAATTTCCAAACATTCTATAACAAATTTAAACCATTTTCATTGATGGGCAGCCACTCAGTTTCCAGCTTCTACCACAAAACAGGGCTGCCACAAATTTTCATAACAGGTCCCTTTCCCTTCTTTAAAGTATCTCCGGGGGTATAAGCCCAGTAGAAACACTGCTGGATCAAAGGTATCACAATTTGATCTTTTTTGGGCATAATTCAGTTCTCTCAGGAATGGCTGGTTCCTTAAAAGCTCCACCAAAATGTTCAGTGTCCCAGTTTTCCCAATCCCCTCCAACACTCATCATTATTTTTTCCTGTCATTTGAATCGACAAGTGTGTGTGGTATCTCAGAGTTGTCTTAATTTGTTTCTCTGATTAATAATGATTTGGAAATCTTTCATTGGTGGTTATTTTAATTTCATCATCTGAAAATTTCTGTTTTATCCTTTGACCATTTATCAATTGGAGAATGGCTTGGTTTCTTAAAATTAATACTCTTATATTTTTGGAAATGGGCCTTTATCAAATTTAACTGTGAAGTGTTTTGTTTGTTTTTCCTTCTAATTTTTTTGGTTTTGTTTTAAACTTTTTAATTTATTAATCAAAATTTTTTCTATTTTGGTCAATAAGGTTTGGTTTTATAAAATTTTTCCTTTACAAGTTGAAGGATAAATATCCTATTTCCTCCAAGTTGTTTTAAATTCTTCTTTATTTAAATCAGGACCCATTTTGATCTTATCTTGGTATCATTGTTAAGTGGGTCCTTAATTTTCCATATAATTTCCAGTTACCACAGTTTTGTCAAATAATAATTCTTATCCAAAGTGGGGATCTTTGGGTTTGTCAAACACTAAATTTATA
Organism: Sarcophilus harrisii; assembly: GCF_902635505.1. NCBI lineage: Eukaryota > Metazoa > Chordata > Mammalia > Dasyuromorphia > Dasyuridae > Sarcophilus > Sarcophilus harrisii. Next base: position 399,855,940 of record NC_045428.1, on the reverse strand, counting down.
GTTGACTATTCTTCTTGGAACCTAACCTTTCACTGTCAACTAATCTTTTCTTAAATAAAATGGTTTGGTGACTGCTGCTTTTAATGTTTTGGTAATCATAGGCCACCTTCCTTTATTTTTTTCATTAATTCTTTTAGATTCTTATTTTATTCCATATAGTTTTTTTTTTTTTCTAGTTAAAAAATTTTCTTGGAAGTCATTTTAAAAATAAATGATTAGTTTAGGGGTATTGTCATCTTTTTATTTTGATCAACCCTTCGGACTGATATTTTTCAATTGTTTTAAAGTCTGACTTCATTTGTTGGAAAGTTTTTTGTTTTAGCTCTATAATTCGTTTCCTTTGGTAGATTCCCAAATAATGTTTGAAGTTATTCTGAATGGGTTTCTCTTTGTTCCTTTTTGGTTTTGTTGGTGATGTATAAAATGCTGGGTTTATGGGGTTTTTTTAAATCCTTTGCTAAAGTTAGGTTATTTCTTGCTTTTTGTAGAATCTCAGGGTTCTCTAAATATACCATATATCATCTGCAAAGGTGATGTTTGGTTTCCTCCTTTTTCTGTTCCTTTAATCTCTTTCTCAACTCTTATTTGGGGCCCTAGTGTTTTCTAATCAATTGGAATATAATGGTAACAGTGGGAAATTGTCCCTCCAGTCTTTAGGAAAGATTCCAGTTTTGATTGCTTTTTATTTGGTTTAAATTGCTCCATATTTTAAGAAAAAATCCATTTTTTCCTATTTAAGTGTTTTTTGGAATGGATGTTGGATTTTATCAAAGTTTTCCATCTATTAGGATCATTGGTTTTTGTTAGTTTGCTTGTTGATTAGTCATTATTAATGTTTTCCTAATTTAGACCATCATTCCTTTAAATCCTACGTCATGGTGTATTATCCTGTGGATGATTTTTTAATCTTTTTGCTAATATTTTATTTAAGTTTTAGCATCGATGTTCATTAGAGATTGGTCTATAATTTTCTTTCTGTTTCATCCTGGTTTTGGTATCGTACCATGTCTGTGTTGTAAAAGGGTTTGGTGGGTTTCCTTCGTCCCTATTTTTCAAATGGTTTATATAGCATTGGGTTAATTGTTTTTAAATTTTGGTAGGAATTCACATTAAATCCATCTGGTCCGGGTTTTTTCAATTGGTTAATGCTTGTTCTATTTCTTTTTCTAAGATGGGATTTTGGATATTTCTTCTTCCTCTGTTAATCTGAAGCTATATTTTGAAATATTCTTCCATTTCTTAAGTTGTTAATTTTGCCATAAAAGTTGGGTAAAATAATTCCCTAATTTTGCTCTAATTTCCTCTTCATTAGTGGGAGTTCTCCTTTTCATTTTTAGATAAAATTTGATTTTCCTCTTTCCTTTTTAATCAGATTTTAAGGGTTTTCTATTTTTTGGTTTTTTAGACCCTCTTGTTTTATTAATTATTAATGGTTTTTACTTTCAATTTTATTGATCTCCCTTTTTATTTTTAAATTTCAAGTTTAGTGTTTGACTGGGGTTTCAATTTTTCCTTTTCTAGCATTTTTTGTTGTAACCCAGTTCGTTGACCTTCTCTTTCTCTTTTTAAGTAAGACTCTAGGAATGAAATTTCCCCTTATTTGCTTTGGCTGCATCCACATTTGATTGATTCTCTTATTGTCTTTCTTGGGTGGTTTTAATTATTCTATGATTTGTTTTTTAATCATTCTTCAATGAAATTATTTAGTTTCCAATTTTTTTGGTCTACTTTCCCTGGCTTTTGTTGGGTTAATTGTTTTGCATCGTGGTCTGAAAAGGTCATTCCTTTTTCTTATCATTTGAGTTTGGGTTTTTATGTCCTAAATATGGTCTATTTTTGTATAGGTTCCATGGACTGCTGGAAAGAAATTATCCTTTCTGTCTCCATTTCTTTTCTCAGGGTCTATCATATCTAACTTTTCTGTATTCATTTACCTCGACTTCTTTCTTATTTATTTTGTGTTTTGTTTATCAATTCGAGTCAGGGTTGGGATCTCCCTATTATAGTTTTGCTATCTATTTCTTTTGACTCTCTTAATTTCTCAAGGAAATTTGGATCTAACCATTGGTCCATATATGTTTAAAATGATTCTTCATTTTTATGTACCCAGCAAGTATGCCTTTATCTCTTTTAATTAGATCAATTTTTTGTTTTGCTTGATCTGGTCAGGATGGCTTTTCTTTTTGACCACCGAAGCATAGTAGTTTTTGCTCTCCTTTTTACCTTTTTCTATTATTCCCTTCAGGTTGTTTCCTTAAACAACATATTGAAGTTCGGCTTTTAATCCATTCTGCTAATCCTTCCTCTTTTGGGGAGTTTACCCCATTCCATTTTGTTAAAATTACCAATTTTATTTTGCCATCTTGTTAACCCCTATTTTGCTTTTCCCTTCTTTCCCCTTACCCCTTCCCAGTATTAAACTTGGGCCCACTTGCTCACCCTCCAATATCCCTCCTCCCCATTGGGGTTCCTCCCCTTCTTACTCCTTTCCCTCTCATTTTGTTTCCCTTCTGTTGCTTTTCCTTCCTTTCCTTTTCCTTCTCCTTTTCAATGGATGGGGAAGTTTCCCATATATTAATTTCTAACATTTTTTCTCTTAAGTCAATTCTTTGGCATAAAATACCCTATATTCTCCCCTCCATTCTTTTCTCAGATTAATGGTTCCTTTGCCTCTTTGTGAGATATGACCCCCCACTTTCCTTTTTCTGATCAATGTCCTTTCCCCCTCTGATTTCTAGAACAAGGTATACATGTTTTTTATACATCTTTGATAAATTAGTTCCCAAGATTTCTTTTTTAAGGTTTTCTTGAGTTCTATTTTGCAGATAAACTTCTTTTAAGTTCTGGTTTTTCACCAAAAAATGAAATTCCCATTTTTTGAATGACCATCTTCTTCCCTGGAAAAAGATGCTCATAATGGCTGGGTAAGTTATTTTGGTTTATGGGTTCCTTAGTTTCAGAATATCATATTCCAGGCCCTTATCTTTTTAATGTGGTGTCTAGATCTTGGGTGATCCTTTTTGGCTCCTCTATTTTGATTGGTTTTCTAGCCATTGGATTTTTTCCGTTTGGGGGTTCTGGCATTTTATATTTCTTGGTGTTTTGATTTTGGATCCCTTTCAGTGGGTGATTGGTGAATCCTTTCAATGTCTATTTTACCCTCTGTTTCATGACTTCTGGGCAGTTCTCTTTGATAATTTCCTGGAAAATAGTGTCCAGGCTCTTTTTTTCTCGTATTTTCTGGGTCAATAATTCTCAGATTGTTCTCCTAGACCTGTTTTCCAGGTCTTTTTTTCCCAGAAGGTTTTCAATTTTTTCTCCATTGTTTGGTTTTTTTGGTCTTGTTGACTGTTCTTCTTGTTTATCCATTTCAATTCCATTTGTTCTTTTTTTTTAGTGAAGTGTTTTCTTCACTTTTTTATATCTTTCTAATTGTCCAATTTGTTCTTGGAATGTTTTCCATTTCCCCATTTATTCTTTTTGAGCTATTTTCTGTTTCCAGTTCACTAATCCTATTTTTCAAATTTTTTCTTTATCCCTCTGTCTTTAAGTGAGTGGGATGGCTTCTCCAGCTCTCTTGAAGCCTCCTCTCCTTTTCCTTTTCTTCTAAGCTCCCTTGTAGGGGCCTTTTTAATTTTCTTCAAGTTCATCTGTGCTGAGGAACAATGATCTCCTCCTTGAGGATTCACCAAAATAATGTTTTTAGTCTCCTCAGCGTTTAGTCTGTTCTCTGTCTGTATAAAAGCTGTCAGTCGTTAAAGTCCTTTTTAACTTTTTGCTCATTTTGTCAGAGAAGAATCAGAGACAAACTAGCAAAGAAAAAAGGGAAAAAAACCCCACAAATGGAATCTGCTTTTTTGGGGAGGGGCTGGGTGGCGTTACCGAGCTTCCTCTACAGACTGCGGGGGCAGCAGTGAGGCACTAGCAGGACTGTGCTGCACCTGTGCTCTGAGACTCTGAGAGTGTGCTGAGACACTGTGGGGGAGGGGTGTCCAGTCTCAAGGAACTCCAGCTGTTTGGGGTTGTATTCTTCACCCCCGGTGTTTTAGCTTCTCTGCTGGGCTACTGACTTGCTGCTGGAGCAAAGTATCCAATCCTGTAGTGAAGCTCTTCCCGCAGAGACGGCTGAGATCACACCCCAACCCCCTCCGGTCTGCTTGGCTGTGAGCTCCTGCTGCCGCTGCCCTCAGCCTGTGCCCGATCTCAAACCGTCCCGCCCTTGAGCAAAAACAGACCTTTGCTGGCGAATCTCAAGGATGTCTTCTCTTGGTAACTGTTTGTGGGTTTTTTTTCAGTCAGGCATTAATTCAGAGGCTTGTAATGAGATGGATTCTGAGAGAAAACGTGGAGCTTACACAGCTGTATGCCTCCTCGCCGCCATCTTGACTGGTCATTTCTTACAGAACAATAATATCCCATAACACTCATATACCACAATTTATTCAGCCATTCTCCAATTGATGGGCATCCACTCAGTTTCCAGTTTCTGGCCACTACAAAGAGGGCTACCACAAACATTCTTGCACAAACAGGTCCCTTTCCCTTCTTTAAGATCTCTTTGGAATATAAGCCCAGTATTAACACTGCTGGATCAAAGTGTATGCACAGTTTGATAACTTTTTGAGCATAGTTCCAAATTGCTCTCCAGAATGGCTGGATGTATTCACAGTTCCACCAACAATGCATCAGTGTCCCTGTTTTCCCACATCCCCTCCAACATTCCGCATTATCTTTCCCTGTCATTCTAGCCAATTTGACAGGTATGCAGTGGTATCTCAGAGTTGTCTTAATTTGCATTTCTCTGATTAATAATGACTTGGAGCATCTTTTCATATGGCTAGAAATAGTTTCAATATCTTTGTCTGAGAATTGTCTGTTCATATCCTTTGACCATTTATCAATTGGAGAATGGCTTGATTTCTTATAAATTAGAGTCAATTCTCTATATATTTTGGAAATGAGGCCTTTATCATAACCTTTGACTGTAAAAATGTTTTCCCAGTTTATTGCTTCCCTTCTAATCTTGTCTGCTTTAGTTTTGTTTGTACAAAAATTTTTCAATTTAATATAATCAAAATTTTCTATTTTGTGATCAGTAATGATCTCTAGTTTTTCTTTGGTCATAAATTCCTTCCTCTTCCACGGGTCTAAGAAGTAAACTATTCAATGTTCCTCTAATTTATTTATAATCTCATTCTTCATGTCTAGGTCATGAACCCATTTTGACCTTATCTTGGTGTATGGTGTCAAATGGTTTTTAAGAGAGTTCTCCTTCCTTTCACTGAAGTGAAGGCTGAGACTCAACCAGACTCAGAGAAAAGAAGGGTATCCAATGCCCCAGGTTTTTTGTGCAATGTCTTGCAGCCCCTCTCAGGCTGTCTGAATTTATTTTATTTTTGGAGGCAAGAGAATCAATAAAATGCACAAAAGGGACTGAGGGCTGAGTATCACCTCCCATCTCTCAAGCCTGAGCCATCATTTCCTGGTACTGAAGATGGAAATAGGAGTGGAGAAGATGAGGGGCCAAAGGAGAGATTGAAGCAGAAAAAACAGAGATAGAGGAAGTGGGAGACAGTTGTGGATGTGATCTTTTAAACTTGCTACCCTTTTCAACCAATTTCTTCTGCATACCAAGAGTTCCATGTGTTCATCTACTTTCTGGGCTTGCAGTTTTTTTTTTTCTATTCCTGAATGGTTGGAGTAGAAGCTAATGTGCCAAACAAGGGGCAGATAAATGGAATAATGGACAGAGAACTGGGATTGGAATCAAGAATACTCATTCTTATGAGTTCAAATCCTGCCTCACACATTTACTAGTTGTGTGGACAAGTCATTTAACCTAATTTGCCTCAGTTTCTTATCTGTAAAATGACCCAGAGAAGGAAATGGCAAACCATTATAGTCTCTTTGCTAAGAAAACCAAGAGTCAGACTTGATTGAAGAACAATTATGAAATATCAATATGACCAAAGCTCACCAATCCTAAAGATATCAGCTTTATTTACTCAAAAGTTAACCAGAACCTATATTAGAAACTCTAGAAAGTTCCATCAGATTCATCCCCTCTGGAACAATGTCACTTAGTTAACATCATCTACCATAATGCCCTATTATACTGCAGACTAAGGCATTCAATTCATTCATTATTTATACATGGTATAAATAAGGTACTTTTTAAGTGTTACAATTATTTTTCAACTTGGTTAATAGGGTCATACACTTAGACCAAGAAGAGACTCTTTAAATTATTTAGTCAGTCTCCATTTTTTGTAGTTTGAAAAGAGAGGATTATTATTATTTCTTGTGATATTATCTTTTTTCTTTAAGTATTATCTTTTTACTTTCAAAATACATGCAAAGATAGTTTTCAACATTCACCTTTGCAAAACCGCATGCCTCAAATTTTTCTGTCTCCCTTCTGCCTCCCCTTTCTGTAGACAGCAAGCTATCCAATCTATGTCAAATATAACCAGTTCATCTATACATATTTCTACATTTATCAAGCTTCATAAAAAAATCAGATCAAAAAGGAAAAAAATGAGAAAAAGAAGCAAGTAAAAATCATCTCATTGTTGAAAATGGCCAAATCCAACCCAGTTGATCATCACATAATCTTGTTGCTGTGTACAATGTTCTCTTGGTTCTACTCATTTCACTTAGCATCACTTCATATAAACATCTCCAGGTCTTTCTGAAATCATACTCCTGAACAACAGTATTCCATTACATTCATATACTATAAGTTATCCAGTCATTCCCAAACTGATGGGCATCCTCTCAGTTTCCAGTTTCTTGCCACTACAAAAAGGGTTGCTGAAAACATTTTTGCACATGTGGGTCCTTTTCCCATTTTTAAATGATCTTTTTTGGGATACAGACCCAATAGAGACATTGCTTCTCCATTTTTTGCCTGAGAAAATAGAAATTATTTATCTAAGGACAAATAGTTAGTGCAACAAGTAAGTCAGGTTTCAAACTCGGGTTTCCTGACTCTAGATCCATCATTTGTGTCTATGTATTACACAGTTGTGCTAAGTTTTTTAATGCATGTTCTTGTTTTCTTAACTAGCTTATTTTTAATTAATTGACTAGTCTAAAATTTAAATATAAAATAGAAAAAGAAAAAAATTGTCATGTGCACAGTAGAACATAATAGAGAATTAAAAATGTGAAACAATGCATTTCCATTTCAAAAAAGGCTATATAATAAATAATACTCATTGGGTTGACAACTGTCCATCTTTGCTTCTTTGTTGATTTTCTTTTTACCTTTTCTTACATTGTTTTGCTTTTTAGAATCATATCATACTCAACTCTATCCCGATCTTTCTCTCAAACTACTGAATTACGCTATTAATGACAGTCTTATACATGGTTTATATTTCCACATATAAAACACATATTTCCACATAGTTTGTCCTTATTGGGTCCCTTATAATTAATCTTTGATTTTTACCTTATATTTCTGTTGGATCTTATATGTCAAAATTTCTATTAAATTAAGGTCTTTTGCAACAAAACCCCAAAGGTCTGTCAATTCATTGAATATTGCCCCCTTTTCTCTGTTCAGAATTTTGTTTAACTTTTCTGGATCTGATATTTCTGGCCACAGCCCTAATTCTTTTGCTCTTTGATATATAGTGTTCCTTGTCACATATTGCTCCCCTTTATGCATTCTGTAATTGAGCAAGACTGGCCCATTTGAAAATTTTTATTATTTCTAACTTTTTTTAGACTGATCCTTTTGCTGGTCTTCACATATAACTTCTTTATGGTGTTGTCCCTCATGTCCAGAATGCACTTCTTCCTTATTCATATATCTTAGAATTTCCTATTTCTTTCAAAACACAGATCAGATACTACCTTCTATATGAGCCCTCATTGAGTCATTCCAATTGATAATGTCCTTCCCTCTAAATCATTTGGTATTAATACTGTATATATTTTATGTAAACTTATGTATGTAGGAAATTATTCTGCCCTTATGAAAGCTGGCTACATTAGTCAGTAAACATTTATTATGCATCTACGTGCCAACCAGTGTGCTAAACATAAAAAGAAGCAAAAGACAGTCCCTGCCCTCAAGGAAATTACAATCAAATACATCTCCAAGTAAGGGCAGATGGGCAGAACTCAAGGATTCCAGTATTCTTCTATAATGCTATTGATTCAAGTCCCCATTCAATGCCCCCACTTTTAGTTAACAGTAATTAATGTCATAATTTTCCTTAATCAACTAATCTCATTACCTTTTCAAAAAGATATTTTCTTTAATTTTCTTTAACTAACAATGAAGTATGTATGTATGTGTATATATAATATATATATATGTATATATATATTTCAATACATTTGGATAGTATATTCTCCTTTATCTCATTTTAGTCCCTGGAAAAAGTGGGTTCAAACTTAACACAATTTCTATGTAACATTAAACTCACCAAGTTATATTTTTTTTTAAAAATTAATTTTTAAATTATTAAAGTTTTTTATTTTCAAAACATATACATAATTTTCAACATTCATCTTTGTAAAACCTTGTGTTCCAATTTTTCCCCCTCTCCCCCCATTCCTTTCCCTAAATAGCAAGCAATCCAATATATGTTAAACATGTGCAATTATTCTATACATATTTCCACAAATATCATACTGTACAAGAAAAATCAGATCAAAAAGGAAAAAAAATGAGAAAGAAAACAAAATGCAAGCAAACAACAACAAAAAGAATGAAAATACTATGTTATGATCCATACTCAGTTCCCACAGTCCTTTATCTGGATGTAGATGGCTCTCTTTATCACATTGGAATTGGCCTGAATCATTTCATTGGTGGAAAGAGTCATGTCCATCAGAATTGATCACTGTATAATCCAGTTCTGCTCACTTCATTCAGCATCAGTTCATGTAAGTCTCTCCAGGCTTTTCTGAAATCATCCTGCTGATCATTTCTTATAGAACAATAATATTCCATACTTATTCAGCTATTCTCCAGCATCCACTAAATTTCCAGTTTCTTATGAATACAAAAAGGGCTGCCACTAACATTTTTGCACATATGAGTCCCATTCCTTCCTTTATTATCTCTTTGGATACAGGTCCAATAGAGACCCTGTTGGATCAAAGGGTAGGCACAGTTTGATAACTTTTTGAGCATAATTCCAAATTGCTCTCCAGAATGGCTGGATCAGTTCACAACTCCACCAACAATACATCAGTGTTGACCTTTTCTTTGAATAGGGTGTTAGGTATGGGTCAATACCTAGTTTTTGCCATACTAATTTCCAATTTTCCCAGCAATTTTTGCTGGAGTCTTTGGATTTGTTAAACATTAGATTACTATAGTCATTGACTATTTAGTTAACTTAGTAAACCTAACCTATTCCATTGATTGACTATTATATTTCTTAGCCATTACCAAATGGTTTTGATGATCACTGCTTTATAACATAGATTTAAGTCTTGGTACAGCTAGGCCAATTTCATTTGTAATTTTTTTCATTAATTCCCATGAAAGTTCTGATCTTTTGTTCTTCCAGATAAACTTTGCTATTAATTTTTCCATATATAAAATAATTTCTTGGGAGTTTGATTGTTGTGGCACTGAATAAATAGATTAATTTAGATAGTGTTGTCATTTTTATTATATTAGCTCAGCCCATGAGCACTTGATATTTTTCCAAGAGATTAGCTCTAATTTAATTTTTGTGAAAAGTGTTTTGTAATTGTGTTTATACAGTTCCTGACTTTGCCTTGGCAGGTAGACTCTCAAATATATTATCTATAGTTATTTTAAATGGAATTTCTTTTTGTATCTTTTGCTGCTGGACTTTGTTGGTAATATATAAAAATGCTGATGATTTATGTGGATTTATTTTGCTAAAGTTGTTTATTGTTTCTGGTAGGTTTTAGTTGATTCTCTAGGATTCTCTAAGTATACCATCATATCATCTGCAAAGAGTAATAATCTGGTTTTCTCATTACCTATTCTAATTTTTTAATCTCTTTTTCTTCTCTTATTGCCAAAGCTAACATTTCTAATATAATATTCAATTGTAATGGTGATAATTGGCAATCTTGTTTCACTCCTGATCTTACTGGGAATGGTTCTAGTTCCTCTCCATTACAAATGACATTAGCTGATGGCTTTAAGTAGATGCTATTGATCATTTTAAGGAAAACTCCATTTATTTCTCTCCTCTCTAGTGTTTCTAATAGGAATGAGTATTGGATTTTGTCAAATGCTTTTTCTATATCTATTGAGATAATCATGTGATTTTTGCTAGTTTGGTTATTGGTATAATCAGTTATGCCACTGGGAATAACTTGCTGTAATCTCTCTTGCCAATGTTTTATTTAAGATTTTTTGCATCAATATTCATTAAGGAAATTGGTCTATAGTTTTCTTTCTCTGCTTTGATCTTACCTGGTTTAGGTATCAGCACCATATTAGTGTCATAAAAGGAATTTGGTAGGACTCCTTCTTTCCCAATTTTTCCAAATTGTTTGCATAATATTAGAATTAATTGTTCTTTAAATGTTTGGTAGAATTCACATATAAATCCATCTGGCCTTGGAGATTTTTTCTTAGGGAGCTGAATAGTAGTTTGTTCAATTTTTATTTCTTCCTCTGTTACTGTGGGCAAGCTATATTTTTATAAATATTCATCCACTTCACTTAGATTATCAAATTTATTGGCATACCGTTGGGCAAAATAATTCCTAATTGTTACTCTAATATCCTCTTCATTGGTGGAAAGTTCACACTTTTCATGTTGGATACCAATAATTTGATTTCTTTTTTCCTTTTTCTAATCAAATTAACTAAAGGTTTATCCATTTTGTTGGTTTTTTCATAAAATCAACTTTTAGTTTTATTAGTTCAATAGTTTTCTTATTTTCAGTTTTATTTAATCTCCCCTTTTATTTTCAGAATTTCAAATTTTTATTTATATAGGAGTTTTTAATTTGTTCTTTTTCTAGCTTTTTAGTTGTTTACCCAATTCATTTATGGTCTCTTTCTCTATTTTATGCAAGTAAACATCTAGAGATATAAAATTTCCCCTAAGAATTGCTTTGGCTGCATAAATTTTGATATGTTATCTCATTATTTTCATTCTCTTGGATGAAATTATCAATTGTGTCTATGATTTGTTGTTTCACCCACTCATTCTTTAGGATTAGATTATTTAGTTTCCAATTAATTGGTCTATTTTCCTCTGGCCTCTTTTGCATGTAATTTTTAATGCTTCATGATCTGAAAAAAAATACATTTACCATTTCTGCCTTTCTGCACTTGATTTTGAGGTTTTTATGCCTTAATACATAGTCAATTTTTGTATAGGTTCCATGTATTGTCAAGAAAAAATTATATTCTTTTCTGTCTTTATTCAATTTTCTTCAAAGGTCTACCATACCTAACTTTTCTATACTTCTATTTACCACCTTAATTTCTTTCTTATTTATTTTCTGATTTGTTTTATCTAGTTCTGAGAAAACAAGGTTGAGATCCTCCACTAGTATAGTTTTCCTGTCTTAATTCTTTTTATAGTTCTTGTAATTTCTCCCCCAGAAATTTGAATGCTCTATCATTTGTCACCAAGTTATTTTAAATGTGGAATAGTTGCTACTGATAGGCTAGGTCAGAAAAATCATTATGTGGGGCATCAAGGGTAGACTGGTTGTCTATTAATTCGATCATGGATATTTTCCTGTACCTCTCCTGGCATAGAAGGGCTCTTTTTTCCTTTTAAAAATTACAGGCTTGTAGTTACAGCTTTATTACTGATCCTCACAAAATAGAAGAACTAAACGATTAGAGAGGGAAGTCAGGCTGGAGAAGGGGTATCCAGGGTGAGAAGAACATAAAGAAAATCGGATGTTCCAAGGCAAGGAGGTTCCAAGTCCTAAGGGAATTTTCTGAGTGAGATAGTAGTTGAAACATGGTGGCTATATCTTGAAAAGGAGCAGAGTCAATAGGGGAATGAAAGAGACTCTACCTAATCCAAATCAATGAAAAAATATGTGTATATATTCTTAAGGTCTCCAGCATACTTCTATTACATATCATAATGTCTTTCTAGAAGGATTCCCTCCAGTCTTTTCCTAGAGGATTGCAGCAGTACTCTCTTACATATATATATGTTTTCTACCCCTTTCCCAGATTGAATGTAAGCTTCTTGAGAGCAGGGTCTGTTTTTTTTTCCCTTTGTCTTCTCAGTGCCTAACATGGTTCCTAGCACACAGTAGACTTTTAATTGTTGTTTTTCATCCTTTGTTCTCAAAGAGGACTAATGATATCCTAAGCGTGTTGTTTTGATTTAAAGATGGATTAGATTTTGGGGCTTGGATGGGCTCTTAATAAATTATTGTTGACTGATTGCTCATCAGAGTTGAGAGCCCATGACACTTTGTTTTTAGTTTCCAAATTCTACAATCAAAGATAATCTGACTGATTTGACTGGGGAAAGGAGTCAGGATTTCTGAATCTTAACCCATTCATTTATTTATCAGGTGTAACCCTTTACTTTTTCCTGAGTGTTCTTGGAAAATTTACTTAAATGATTTATTTCAGATTTCTTATCTATCAAGTGAGATGAATAAAATACATCCATTTCAAAATATTTTCAAATCTGAATAAAAAGGTCCTGCTCTGAAGGAACAACATCCTGCTGAGTTTCAGATCAGGAAGTTTGTAATGTATTGCTTATGTTGAAATTTTGTAACAATGATTATTTTATAGTAAGCTATAAACATTTCTTGTTGGGAAGAAGTTACTTATGTTTTATATATATATATTTGATATATTTCATCATATAATATGCCTATTATTATATAATAAATATGCATTAATGTATACTAAATTGGTACACATTATGGATACAAATGTTAGATTTCAAACGCCCTTCTCATGTTGTCTTCTTTCCCTTGGTAGAATAAAACTTTTTGAAGGTGGGGTCTTATTCATTCTTTATCTTTGTTTTCCCAACACCTAACATAGAATCTAACACATAGGAGTCACTTAAAAGCTTGTTGAATGATTGACTGGAGATCATGTGAAGTATTTTCTCTGTACCCTAAACACTGGTAAAAAATTAACTTTGATTTGCATCTTCAATAAGCTTCTTAAAATAGCTATTTGTCTAAAGAATTATGTGATGCTCATGTTTTTCAGTGAAGCCTATTACCAGCTCAGAGACTCATGTGTTTGTACAGGTAAACTTTTAGTTCCCATGTGTGATAAAACATCCTACTAAAAAATCCTAGTATTTGCTTCAGAGAATATTTGACCTTTGCTAGAAAGCATTCTATGGACATTTTATTCTTCCACATGAGCTCTGCAAGAAGTCAGTCAATATATGATCTTTACACACTTGTTAAAAAATCCCAGCATCTTAAGTTAATTACTTGGGCATTTTCATTGATGGATGTGAATGTTTTAGCTGATGTTAGTTTTACTTCTCAAGCAAACACGCTGGCTAAAATAGCCACATGGAGTTTTATTTTGTCAAACAAAATATAAAAGTCACAAATAGTTGCTTAGTGTGAGAGCCCTACATTAAGAAACAGTAGACTTGGGTTCTGCCACCTACTATCCAGGCATTGAACCTCTGACCCTCAGTTTTTTCATTAAAAAAAAAAAGGATAATAAAATCTGCTCTGCCTGTTTCATGAGATTTTTTTCTCTTTACTGAGGTTTCAATGAAATGTTGTGCTTTTAATACTGAGTTATTTCAGTTCTAAATTCTTCCTCTCCACCTTTCCCCACCCATTGGGGAACCTCCATTTTCTTGTCTCCCCATTGAGAAAACAAAACAAAAAAAAACATTATAACTGTTACAAAATTATGTTATCAGTAAGCCGAGCCTCACAAAACTTACTTTTGAATAGATTGAATTCATCCACTGGTTACATGTGCGGCATTGAGAAAGTCAACAAGCACTTATGAAACATTTACCATGTACCAAGAATTGTACTAAATAATGGGGAAACAAATACAAGCACCTATATCACTAATATCAGGGGTTCTTAGTCTTTTTGTGCCATGAATCCTAGAAAAGCCAGTCGGTCACTTCTTATAATACTATTTTTAAATACATAAAAATATGTAGGATTATAAGTAAAATAAATTATGTTGAAATTCAGTTATAAAGACATTTAAGTAACACAATGGGTGGTGTCTGGCCTGAAATTGGGAAGGCTCATCTTCCTGAGTTCAAATCTAGCCTCAAATACTTACTATCTAAGTAACCCTGGATCAGTCACTTAAACCTCTTTTCTTGTTTTCTCATCTGTAAAATCCTCCTGGAGGAGGAAATGGCAAAACACTCTAGTATCTTGGACAAGAAAACCCCAAATGGTCTCATGAAGAGTCAAAAATGACTGAAATGATTAAACAACAACATAATTATCTAAATAATAAAAAATAAACTCATGGACCTCTGAAATCTATTCATGTACTTCAGTTTTTAAAAATCCCTTACATCTGCCTATCATAGTTATCATATTCTATGTATCTATGTATGTATCTATCTGTCTGTCTGTCTATCTGTCTATATGCCACAGTTTATTTAGTCATCCTCTAACCTTAGGGCATTTAGCTCTTTCCCAATTTTTAGCTGTTACTAATAGCTATAAACATCTTTGTATAGATAGTTCTTTTTTTTTTCTCTTTTTAATTACTTCCTTGGGAGAAGCCTCACTTTTAATAGAGATCACCATAAGGAGTTCAAGGGCTATTATAATCTGAACTCCTTGTGATGCTCTGCCATCAGGAGTGTTTCTAATTGCCCTGTTATGCCTGTGTAGGCTTCCTGACTAATCCTTTTATCACTCTTAGTTGTTCCTTTGCTTAAATAGAGCTTACTAAAAATAATTTCATATAAAATTATGTGCAGGGAGTTTTCATAAGAAATTTATTGTGAATTTAGCTTTAAATAATTAGATCAGTGACTTCAGGAAATATGCAACAATCTCAAGGAAAGCCTTTAGTATACTGGGAGGATGCTTTGAGGAAACTTTATGGGAGAACACAGACAGCAACCACATAAAGTGAGCAGACATGGGTGGATTATAATCAAGAAATATTAATTATATAGGGGAGATTACAGGAATTCTAAGTATTGGGGAATAAAATAAATTACATTAGTCTATATAACTAGCTCGGCTAGGTGGTGCGATAGTGTACAGAGTGCTGGGTCCCTGGGTCTGGAAGGCCTGAGTTTAAATCTGCCTCAGAAACTTCCTAGCTGTGTGCCTTCTATGTTTGCTTCATTTTTCTCATCTGTAAAATAAGTTGGAGAAGAAAATGGCAAACTACTTCAGTATCTTTGCCGAGAGAACTCCAAATGAGGCCATAAAGAGTTAGATATAACTGAACAACATATTAATTAATTAAACTTTTGCAAGGACTTTCAACATTTAGAGAAGTTTCTCAACACCTTATGTATTACATCTCTTTATCTCCCTTCTTCCCAGTCCCACCTTGACTTTTTCAAACATTCTAGTTGTTCTTTACTCCTAACAACAACTGATAGCCATCCTGGATCTTTCCATTTGCTTTTGAAGTTATATGCAATTTAGATTTTTAAAATAAATTCTGATATTCCATTGTTAAAATCAAATATGATTACTGGCAGACTGGAGATGTTCAAAAGTTGGCTTTTATGAGAGCAAGCAACCTAGTGTAATGTTCAGGCTAGCTTTCTGGAATTAAGGAGTGCAGGAGGCAGGAGAGCCACCAGGAGGATGGTCAAAAATGGAATATCTCTTTTCCAGTCCTTTTCAGCCCTTAAATACCTCAGTATCATTACATCATTACAACACGCTATGGTATACACATACACTATGTATGTGTGAACTAGAGAACCATTACATCACCATTACTACAGAACCATGATCTTATCAATTCCACTGAGTTAACACCTTGCTGTAAGTATCCTTATTTTAAGTATACTTCTCTAGAGTTCAGTCCTCTACAACTTAGTATCATTGAAAAGATGCTACAATTCCCCATATACTATACAGTACCATTCCTTTTCCAAGAGATATCATTTAAAACCCAATGAGTCTATTAGTCAGTCAGCAGCTATTTGTTAAGCACTTATTAGGTTCCAGTGCTATTCTAAATGTTAGGAATACAAAGAAAGAAAAAAACACAATCCTTGTCCAAGGAAAAACATTCCAATGGAGGAAGCGCCATGCAAATATGCATGGTATTTGGAACATATTTGGTATAAATAGGGGGTAATCTCAGGGAAATCTGAGTCTTGAAAGAATTAGGAATGTTCAATGTTGTGGGTGAAGAGAAGGCACAGCCAACTCAAATTGGCAGCCATAGATGACACAATAAGCAAATGTAGCTGAATTATATAAAATATTCCCTATAGGGTGAGGACTTATATAAGAAATAGAAAAATAGAAAGGAGTCCACTTGGTTTTCAGTGTCAGATGATTTTATATTAGATGGTAGCAGTGGAAGGGAAACATGGGAGTTTTTCACTGTGGGAAGATACAACAAGATCTTTAGGGAAAAATCAGGTGGGTGGATAAGTGGAGAATGACTTGTAGTATTGAGATGAGGCAGGAAAACCAGTAAAAAGTCTATTTCAATAGTCCAGACAAGAGATGATAAAAGCTTGTTCAAGAATGGTAGCTATGGATGTGGTGAGAAGGGAACATATAGGAGAAATTTTGTGAAAGAAAAAATAACCAATCTGACCACAGATTGAATTTATGGGGTGATTATGAGTAAAAGGATAACACTAGGCTGAAGGAGGTGTATGTGTGATTGTTACTTATATACTCTCCTTCTAAGACTTCTGGAAATCTTTTACAACACCAGGTTGATTCATATTAGAGGGACACCTCTTCATGTAAGACAAAAATGAAGGAGAAGATGATAGGAAAAGATGTCTGAGAAGACATTTGGTGAGAAGAGAAGAAAGGAAAGATAAAAAGGAACTCTTAGAAAATAACCTTTTTGTGTATGTGAAATAAGGTCCTTAGCAAAGGAGGGGATGTATTTTGTGGAATTCTTGAGGAAAAAATTTAAAATGTTGTACAAGTGGAATAATGAATTGATTGCTGAAACATGAAGCGATTATTCAGTTTTACCTTTAAAAAGTTTCTCTAGGCTAAAGTTTTCTCATCTGTAAATTGAGAAAACAACAATAACTAGTAATTATATGGTACCTATTATGTGCCAAGGCATTAGGTGGTGCAGTGGATAGAGTGTTAGGGCTTGAGTCAAGAAGACTCATCTTCCTGAGTTTAAATCCTCAGACACTTCCTAGCTGAGTGATCCTGGGCAAGTCACTTAATCCTGTTTGCTTTAGTTTCTTTATCTGAAAGTTAACCTAGAGAAGGAAATGAAAAACCACTCTAGTATCTTTTCCAAGAAAACCCCAAATAGGGTCATAAAGAGTTAAATATGACTGAAAATGTCTGAAAAACAACACCAAAAATATGCCAGGTATTGAGCTAAGTGCTACACAAAAATTTCATTCCATTCTCACAACAAGCTTGGGAAGTAAGAGTCATTATTTACCCCCCTTTTACAGATGAAGAAACTGAGGCAAACAGGATTAAGTAATAATTTCCCAAAGTCACACAGGTTAAGGTCTAAAGCTGGATTTAACCACAGGTCTTCCTCATGTAGTCTAGGTGATCTCTGTGATCCTACCAATGACTAAATCCTGTAATTTCATCATGTACTTATTCATTCCTAGATCTAGTCCATTGTGTATATGCAACAGTGGTGTAATGGCAAATGTTCAGTGACTGGATCTCTGAGAAAAAAATCCCCATGTTTAAGTTTAATTTTCATTATTAACACTTTCTTTATTACTTTCTTAATGTAAACAAATAATAAACCAATAAATCATGTTCTAATTTGTAGCTGATTTCTGAAGAGTAAATTCTCACAGTGAAAAATGTAACAATGCACTCTCAAATCAGCCACTTGAGCTAGCCCCAGCATGTACCTGATCTACAGTCTCTGCTCAAGGTACACACAGACAGAGAAACACACACGCACACTCACACATACATAGTAATGGACAACTTTTAATAGGCTGCCTATCTAACCACATGGCATAATTTGAACAATATGTGTTTTCAGCCCCCTTGTTTTTGCAGTGTGGACAGGTAGGTTAATATCTTTTGAGTGTTTAATTATTTCATTAAGGAGTATTCATGGTGTTCTGAGACTCAATGCAATTTTCCAAATATTATCTGTGCATAGGAACAATAGGGAACCTTGACATCAATCGGAAATCTTTCTATCTGGATTCCACATAGGACATTCTCCATGACATTACCTTAGTTGAGCATTTGTCTCCCTATTTTATGCCTTCATTGATGTTGGTTTGAAATAGATCATTATACAACATGACCTTTGTGGTCCCATCTGTCATGGAATTCTGTATGCTTTTAACAGAGATGTAAAAGACACCAGGTTTGAGATAACTCTTTAAGGCTGCATTTTGTTCTGCCAAGTCAAATGCTTTAAAAAAAATCAACAGCCAATTGTGTGACTGGAAAGATGTGGTCTAATGTAAAAAGAAATTGTAAAAGGCTGCCTATTTCTTTTCTGTGTTTTTATGAAGGATGCTATTGATATACGAATGGATCCTTCTCAGAAAAATTTTATAGAGATATGAAAATATGTGAATGGATCTATAGTGACTGATAAAGAATCATAAGATCATATAATTCAGAACTAGAAGAGAAGAAGTTCTTTTGTCCAATATTCTTATTTTTATAGATTAGGAAACAAACTTTGGGATTAAGTGACTGGGCCACATAAGTACCAAATTGCAAAGTTAGAATTGAAGCCCAGATCTTCAGCTTTCAAATCAAGTCCTTTTTACAGCATAACACAACACTTCTATTTGTTATTTTTAGGGACACATTTAGTCGATAATGTTTTCATTCTTTTGTAATATTCCTTCCCTTTGTGATAGTTTGAAATTTAATTCAAATGTCTTTAAAGATTTCTTCTTCTTTTATTATTATTATTATTATTATAGCTTTATTTACAAAACATAAGTATGGGTAATTTTTCAATATTGACCCTTGCCAAATCTTCTATTCCAACATTTCCCCTCCTTCTCCCCACTCTCTCCCCAGATGGCAGATAGTCTAATACATGTTAAATATGTTAAAGTATATGTTAAATCTAATATATGTATACATATTTATACAGTTATCTTGCTTCACAAGAAAAATTGGATCTAGAAAGAAAGAAAAATATCTGAGAAGGAAAACAAAAATTTAAGCAAACAATAACAGAAACCATAGTCCACGCTCAGTTCCCACGTTCTCTCTCTGGGTGTAGATGGCTCTCTTCATCACTAAACAATTGGAACTGGTTTGAATCATCTCATTGTTGGAGAGCCACTTCCATCAGAATTGATCATCATATAATTTTGTTGTTGCTGTGTAAAGATTTCTTCTGTACCAGCCTCTGTTCTTGACCTCATCTTGTTAATCAATATTAACATATTGTCATATTACACAGGATACAGTTATAAGTAGATATCAGGTGAAGATCATAATTCCTTCTGTCTTGAAGAGGTGGTGATTATGGGTATAGAATGTTACATATATTGTCATGTGTTGTCATCTTGGTTTTACTTAATGGTATTTTTTTTTCTGTAACAAGGATTGTGTGTATTTGTATGATATATCTAGAAATAACTGATATAAAAAAGACAATAATAAAATATCAGTTTAAAAATTAAAATAAAATTAGGGAGTTGGAGTAGATGAATTCTGAGATCTCTGCCAACTTGAAATCTGTGCTCCTGTGGTCTCCTTAGTAACAGATGGATTATTTGTGCCAGAAGAAAAAATGGCCATGTTGATGAAGTCATCAAAATATTGAAGTAATTCTGTCATTTTCACATTTCTTCCATGTATACCTGCCACTCAGTAGTGGAATCATAACAAATACTTGTATTCTAGGCTGATCAATGATTTTTGAATATCTAATCCACAAGTCCGTCAGTTTTAATGGCCAAATATAGGCTATGATATTTCTTCTTATCCACTTTAACTAGGAAATCCATCATGCAACTAAGTAGAACTAAGTGAGATGTTAGAGGCTCTTTCAATAACGATCAGCTTCCCTTCCTCTCTTTCTGAATTAGGAACCTAGTTCAGTAGTTAAAAGATGACTTATTGAAAAGTAGTCCTTATCTTGTTGGGAAAATGGGATTGATTAGTTTCATACTAGGTTTTATATTCCAATGGGTAAATGATGCTGGGTTGAGAATTTCTTCATTAATGTCCTTAATGCCATTTGATCAGGTATCCCTTGAGCAAACACAGGTGAAGGAACTCCTGGAGCATTTCATATTTATCATTCTTATAGACCTTTTTCATTACACTTCAAAATGTGGTGTGGATTATTAGCCCCTTAAATTGTGCTTAGCATTAGCCTGGTAAACCTGACCTCATTCTTAGGTAGCCACTCCCTACTCCACCTCCCTTGGCTGACATCAGTTGGCTTATTTGTTTGCTGAAAAGGTCCTTCTGTCATCTTAGTCTGACCTACCACAGAGCCAGATCCCATTATAACTGGGAAAAGCTCTCTCATCTCCTTGAGCTTACTAGACACTGTTCTTCACATACAAATATACTGCTGTGATCTTCAATTATTAAGACACATGCTTTGAGCTGGTTTTCTAGGAGTGGGGATGGGTTTGCACTGATCTATGTTCTTGCTTCAAGTTCACCTTGTGATCAACACTATGCATTTCCCAGTAGGTTAACAAGAGTTGGAACGGAGTCATGAGAGAAGCTAACTAAAATATAGTGGGGGTGGGATAGACATCAAACTTATGACCTTGACCTCATTAGCTTGGCTTAGACCTATTGAGAATCTCTAGGTTGTGACAGAATGCCCCTTCTCTATCCATTTCAGATACTGAGGTATTACAGGACAAAACAAAATGGAGGTGACATTGCTCATTGGTGGGGGTGGGGAAATAACTATATTTTAAATAACTTTGTTCATCTTTATTGTGATGGCTTTATAGTCAAAACCAGAAAAATTCTTCCAATCAAAAATTGTTGCAGTATTTGAAGAAATAAATTAATGCAAAAACCAATCAAACTGAAATTTTACCCTTTTTTCAGGACAAATGAGTAGTTCTGTGTTTTTCATGTGATTGTGAGTCTATGGGTTTCCTATAGTTATCATGGCATAATTTAATTTGAATAGTAAAGGTCATAGATAATTCTTGATAGAGGAATCTTTCTGCTAATTCATTTCATCTGATAATTCTTCAAAAGATCACACCAAAATGGATAGAGTACTGGATCTGGAACCATAAAGCTTTTAGTTCAAACCCAACTTCTGATATTTACAAACTAAAGTTACTAAACTCTCTGAGCCTCAGCTTCCTTGACTGTAAAATGGGGATAATAATAATAACAAAGTACTATATATATATATATATATATATATATATATATATTTGAGTTGTTGTTTATTACTTAAAGATGTTATTGGATGTTTTGAGCCAAGAAAAACAATCAGTTTTACTAGTTCTATAGGCTAGACTCCATAAAAATATCACAAGATCAATCTACCTAATCATTGATTCTTTTTCAGAATACTGTGCATTTGTAAATGAGCTGAAAAGAACTCAGCCTGTACTGAGAATCAGTTGATTATTTTATGGCGTTGTTGAACAATGTCACTTATTAATATACAATTTTGGGAATCACTAATCACTAAAATGGACTGCTGGGTGGCATAGAATGCTGGATGGGGAGTCAAAAAGGCTCATCTTCATGAATTCAAATCTTGCTCCAGACACCAGCTGTGTGAGTTTGGGTAAATCACTTATCTCTGTTTGCCTTAGTATATTCATCTGTAAAAGGGGCTACAGAAGGAAATGGCAAACTACTCCAGTATCTTTGCCAAGAAAATGCCAAATGGGGTCATAACTGATTGAACAACTGAAGTGACTAAACAAGAAAAACACTCCCTAGAACACTATAGCTAATTATTTTAATTTCTTGCTTACAAGTATAATGACAGGGCAATGGATCTCTTCTGATTCTCTGTCTCTGTCTCTCTATCTTTCTCACTGTCTCTCTCTTTTTGTCTCTACCTATATTTATCTCTGTCTTTCTCTGTTTCTGTGTCTCTGTCTTTGTCTCTCCTCTATCTCAGTCTCTTTCTGTTTCCCTCTGTATGCGGTGTGTGTGTGTGTGTGTGTGTGTGTGTGTGTGTGTCAGAAGGCAGAACTTGAAACCAGGTTTTCCCCTGACTGTTGCTTATAGTACATTAGTCCCTCTTTTACACTTCTGTCTCTGTATTATCTCTCTATGTGATGTCAAAATATAAACATCCACATTTTTGCTTTCCCATTTTCCATTTTCAGTTACCTTCTTCATTTGCTTTATATCCTATTCATTTTTTGACATTTAAAAATATATTTTATTCCTTATATTCCTCATATTTTTAATAAAAATGGACCCATGAAACTCCCCAATGAAGAGAGAAACCTGAGTTGTATTTTGGATATAATTTGAAGTAATTTGGATGGAAATCTTAGCACTTCCATCAATGTAACTTAGATCCACCTCAGCTGTAGTTAATTTGAAATCATATTTGGATAGTTGCTTTGGCATTTTCTTTAATGATTCAGAAGATCAAGCTCAATTTGAAACATAACTACTACCATCCTTCATAATATATAGCAATGCTAATTTAGAAAGCAGCTACACAGCTGCCATAGTGCCTACAGTGCTAGGACTAGAATCAAGAAGAACTATGCTTGATTCTGCCCTCAGGAACTTATTAGCTGTGTGATACTGGGCAAGTCATTTTAGCCCCTTTTGCCTCAGTTTCCTCATCTGTAAAATGAATTGGAGAAGGAAAAAGCCAATTCCACTCTCTCTTTACCAGTAAAATTTCAAATAGGATCATGAAGAATCAGGCATGACTGAAATGGCTGAACAACAATAAAAAACAAGAAGCTTCTATTGAATTTATGCTTCAATAAGAGAATGCTTTCATAGCAAAGGACCATGCTGGTAACTACATTCTTGCAACCATAATTTTCCCCCAGAAGAGAAGGCTAAAATGTTCATAGGATCTAAACCAGAATTCCTTTGATTTATGATTTTAAAAATAAGCAAGGCCTGAATACTTGGAAACATAGCCTCCTGCCAAGGTATGATAACAACATTTAATATATGTGTGTTTACAGTGGTTTGCAGCAGCTGATGGACAAAAGTGGTGAGAGCTGCCCTTGACAGTGATTCTGAAAAACAAGGGGAACATATCTTAATTAGAACAACAACAGCAACAAAAAACCCAGCCACGAAAGCCGTATGTGTGTGCACAGAATAAAACACTTGCCTTGACTGAGGTTTGTTACTTTCTCTTCATCTCTCCCCACCACCTGCATTAGCAATCACCATCAGTGCTCATCTTTGAATATGGAAAACAATAATATATACACATATAAAAAATGTGCATTTTATTACCCCTGCCTCCATTATCTCTCCTGTCACAACTCCTGCCAGGGAAAAAACACACATACACATACGCCACCTGGAAGTTAATTGAATCCAACAGGGCTGTATCACAGCAGTTTAACAGATTCTATAGGCAATCCAACCTAAACAAATTAAATCTTGCCTCCCAGCCAAGGAGAGAGCTAAGTGGTCGGGGAGAATACAGGGAGATATCTGGAGATCAATAGAAAGGACAAACAGGGTGAGTATATTGATTTAAATTTGTGAAATTTAACCAGACTAATTTAAACCCACTTTCAAGCAAAGGCTTATCAATCATTAATATGCAGTGTCACATTTTTGGGCTATCTAGATAATCTTGGAACCTGTGAATTTAGTTCATCCTTCCAATAAAGTTTTGGAAGAGATACATATATATGTATCTATATTTATATATATTTATACATATCATATATATTTACATATTTATATATGTGTTTATATATTTATATATATTTACATTTATAATATGTACACTATATTATAAAACAAATATATGTCTAAATAAAACTTGACCAAGTTCAACAGCAAGGAGTAAAATTCACACCAATACAGAAAGTGTCTATGCAGGCTAGGTGGGACAGTGGAATTGGGAATTCCAGTTGGCCTGGAATTGGGAAGATCTGAGTTCAAATTTCTCCTCTGATACTATTTGACTCTGGGAAACTTAACCTGTTTGTCTCAGTTCATCATCAATAAAATGGGGACACACTAAACAAGGAAATGGCAAAATATTCTGGTATCTTTGCCAAGAAAATACCAGGGACAAGTCCATGATGTCCTGAAGAGTCAGAATGGACAACAACAGCAGCAAATAGATAATGAAAACTGGTAGAGTGAAAAGGCTGTTGGTTTATAGGGGCAGCTAGGAGATGGAGTGAATAGAAGTGCTGGGTCTGGAGTCAGGAACACCTGAGTTCAAATCTGGCCTCAGACTTTTACAAACTTGTGACCCTGAGCAAAACCACTCCAGTATCTTTTTCCTAGAAAAATCCAAATAGGGTCACAAAGAGTCAGACACCATCTAAATAACTGAACAACAACGAACAGAATTGATTGACTATTGAATTAACTATAGTGATGACAGGGTTTGTGTCCTAAGTTACTTTTCTAGTTGCTCATCAGATCATCAATGTTTTTCATAAAATATCACACCTAGAACTAAACAATACTCCAGATGTTGTCTGATAAGGGAAGAATACAGGGATATTTACTTCTTAATATCTGGAAGGTGTGCCTAGCACAGCAGCCAAACGATCGCATTCTGGAGAAAAAAATTGGGACTCTGGCCCCAAAGATACTAAATTGTACAAACCCATATTTCCTCTGTCCTTCTTAATCTAGAGATTAATTTTCTTTCTCTTTATTATACTTTGTAGGAATTTTGTTTTTATTTTTATTAAAGCTTTTTTATTTTCAAAACATATGCATGGATAATTTTCAACATTCATCCTTGAAACACCTTGTGTTCCAATTTTTTTGCCTCTCTTCTCTTTACCCCCTCTCCTAGATGGCAAGTAATCCAATGTATGTTAAACATGTGCAAAATGTTTCTATACATATTTCTACAATTATCTTGCTGCACAAGAAAAATCAGTTCAAAAAGGAAAAAAAATGAGAAGGAAAACAAAATACAAGTAACAACAACAAAAGAGTGAAAATATTATGTTGTGATCCACACTCAGTTCCCACACTTCTCTCTCAGGCTATAGATGGCTCTCTTCATCACAAGACCATTGGAACTGGATTGAATCATAGAGATGAATTTTCTTAGCCAAGAAGACAGAAGGAAAATAAAGATTAAGTAATTCTGCTTTCCAGTATAGCTTTAAAAAATTCCTCCAAATCTCAAAACATCCATTTTGTTGTTCTTAGCTTTCCTTGCCATATTTAATCCACTCTATTCTTTTTTAGTTTTGATACTATTATTATGTGATCCTGTCATTCTCAATAGAATGAGAGTTTCTTGAAAGAAAGGGCTGTTTCATTTTTGTCTTTATATCTCCAACATCTAGCACATAACTTAGCAAATAGTAAATGCTTAACAAATGCTTGTTGATTGGTTGGTTGCCCAGATATTCATGCTCTGTTATCTGCATTTGGCTTCATTCATTAAAAATCCATGTTCTTTGATGAGTTCCTTAGGTATCATCATTAGCCTCTTCCTTCAAAACCATCTTTTTTATTTTTAAAACTAAAACAATGTTATCATAATTTGACAGATATCAAAAACTATGATTACTGTCATATTTAAAGAACCAAAAAAAAAAAAAAGGATTGCTTAGGAGATTGTAAATCTACCATGTACAGTTTGCTTTTTAAAGTATTATATATGTATATGTATATATACAATCTCAGTTTTAAAATGGTTCTACTAACACACTGCCCTTCTTGTTTATGTCTTTTTGCTTTCATCTATATATTTTTAATGTTTCATTGATTTTCCTTCTTTGCATAGCTTTTTCTGCCTCTTTCTTCTCTCCTCTACAATACACTACTTTTTCCCTATAAAAGCTATCCCTTTGTATTGGTCTGGATATGTGTTATCTCATTTTGTACCTACATTCACTCCATCACCTCTCTACCAATAGGTGAGAACATTATTCCCTTTCTCCATTTCTTCTTTGGTGTACTTGTTTCTTGGATTAGAAATGTAACGTTGGGATTGTGTAATTTTTTTAAATGTGATTTGTTTTGTGACTTTTACCATTAGAGTTGAGAGATAATTAGGGATCAGTAGGAGAAGAAGAATATTTGCCAGTATTATGATACTGGGGGAAAAAGGGAAGGTGGTCAAATGCTCAAGAAGAACTTACTATTTTCATGTGCATCAAACCCATTCTCCATTTTTGTTAGTCACAGATATGTGGGCTAAAAAATTCATTAAATAAATCCAGGTTTCCTTTATGTTGCTCTGGAGCCTCAAAAGACTGAGGATCTTTTGGGGAACAACAACTATATCTGCCCCAGCACCCAGAGCAATGCCCTCAAAAGTATTGGTTGAATTAAAATGGATTTGTTTAGTATTGTTTGATTGAAAAGCAAGGGATAGAAAAAATAGCTCAAAATATTTGTAGGGAGTTTATTAAAGGAATAAAATATGAGTTAATGAGATTGCTAAGTCTTTTTTAGGATTTTGATCAACTCTTGCTGTAGAGGGTATAGAAATGCTCCTTGGTATCCTCTTGAGAATTCATTTATGAGTACTGCTTCTATGTCAATAGGTCTTCTATAGAGCTAGATGGTATGTGTGTGTCTATGGCAGAAGTAGTGAAGAGAGTGAGTAATTTGTTGGCTAATAAGGAAGACCCAATAAAAACTTTTTGGCTCCTTTCTCCTTTTAGTATTTTTTTTTGAAATAGCCTAAGAGCACAGTGACCCAGAGAAGTTCAGACTTGTTGGGCTACTTTTGATAGGTCAGCAGAAAGGACTAGCTCTTCCCACAATACTTGTCCCATTGGAGTTCTAGTCATCTTGGGATAGTGTTTCCCATGGTTGTTTTACAGTTCAGTCATGTCCAACTCTTTGTGACCTCATGCACACCGATGATGTCCATGAGATTAGCTTGGCAAAGATACTAGAATGATTCACCATTTCCTTCTCCAATGGATTATGATAAACAGAAGTTAAGTGACTTGACCAGGCTTACACAACTGCTAAGTGTAGGAGAACTAGATGAGCCTTCCTGAGTCCAGACCCAGCACCCTATCCATTACACCAACTAAATTCTCCTAGTAATCTCACCACTCAAAAATGTTCCACTAAATTGGGGCCAGTCTAATTAGTGTTTGGGCTGTCAATCAGTAAACAAAAATTTATTAAGCTCTTACTACAGGCCAGACAAAATATTAGGTACTGGAGATAAAAAAGTCAAAAAACAAAACAAAACAAAATAAAACAACCCTTGCTCTCAAGGAACTTATATTCTATTAGAAGAGACAACACATATTCATATATGTCTTTCTAGTAAGCTTCTCACTGAGCATAAGCTTCCTCATTAAGTTGTAATCTCTCTAACCTTTTTTCTAATTCTAGTGAGGAAAAAAAACTACACTTCTGGAGAATGAAAGCCCTCTACTTGGAAGAATAAATCTTAAGAAAAAAGGGGGGGAAGGAAGGTGGAGCCCAACTTGTCCTATTGTTTCTAATATATTTCTAACCAGCCACCCTCTGCTTCAATAATTTTATTGTCCTAACAGGATATACAAGGAGTGCAGGCTGCTTCTACAAAGGGCTGTCAAGCTTCAAGCCTCACTGATCACATGAAGTGGGTGGAGAAAAGTCTGCAGAGAAGTAGAGGGAAGGGCTGGAGTTTTTTCATTCAGAAAGGGGCTCTGAAATTAGACTTAAAGGGGCCCAGTATCATGCATGAGTGATATTCAGTCAGTGCCCTATGTTCCCCCTACTGCTAATCCATTTACAATAACAACAACACATCCCTTCTCCCCCCCAAAAAAGATCAAGTAGGTTTTACGAACATAATCCATCCCATGATAGAAGCAGGAACATAGGTAAGTGCTGCCTGCTGCTCTGGATGAAGTCTTTCTTAAATTAGCAACTGGAGAACAGGCTCTTTAGAAATGTCTGAGGTTAAGACAGGTGACCTCCGGGTAGCCAGTGGCATCATTTAGTCCTGTATAGCTCTATTTTGAGTTTGTCTGATAAAAAAGCAAGCAGTAGCCAGAATGAAGGAGGATATCTGCTGCTTTAAAACATTCTGAGGAGGTGGAAGAGAAATAAATTAGCCCTGAGGCACTTTTATATAGTTCTGTTTTCTATTTAAATTTTTTTTTAGATTTTAAAAATATTTTTAATCTCTTCAAAATATAAATGAAATTTAGTCTTAGGATGTTAGTTTTGAGAGAAATTTTAAGGGGTCTATCTCCTACAAGTTGTGAATGAGGAAACTGAACTCTAGAAGGGCTAAGCCCTAAGATTCTTTTAGCAATCATTGATGACAGCCATGATTTTGAACCATCTCTTCTGAGTCCCTTTGTTTTGAGACATGGAACTCAACCGAATGTAATACTAGTTTGGTTTCATATGCTAGAATTTTGTCTCAATAGGATCTCAAAAATATCAGACACAAATTGTTAGGTGAAGAAGAGGGTGGTTTCACCATTCTCCAATTGATAAATGGTCAAAGGATATGAACAGACAATTTTCACATGAAGAAATTAAAACCATTTATAGTCACAACAATTCACAAAGATGAATGACAGAGTCACAGAGGATTGCTATTTGTCTTGGTGAAGTTAGAGATCACATGAAAGTGTTGAAATATAAGTAAATTTGGAATTTAAAAACTCCACATTTCTAGAAATCAAGTTATATAAATCACTGTCAAAGAAAAATTATCTTGTGGTTCTATTCTATAATTACACTGCTTTGGGACAGACAAGAAATGGTTTTCTTCATGGATTCAATTATAGGAGATTTGTAGCAATCATTGGGTCATGGATTTAGAGCTGAAATGGATTGTAGTGGTTACCAGGTCCAAATTGTCTCATTTTACAAATTAGGAAATAGAGTCCCAGAAAGATAACTCACCTGAGATTTTTGTTGTTGTTTGTTCTTTATTTTCAAAAAGGAACAAAAACATCATAAATGACTTTGGCATCTTCATTGTCTAATCAAACTCTCTAAGTGCTGAACAATACTTGTTTAAGCCACCTGCATGGCCACTGGAACAAATTGTTTTCATTTGTTTATTCTATTGGAGAAAGTCTTCACTTGTTTGGGGGTAGACATCCCCCTAACTCACTGCCAGTTTGAAATCTCGTCTATCTGCCAAGATAGATGTGGCCACTGTGTACAAAAGTTATGGTTTCTTGGAGCCACAGATGAGAGTTGGATGGCAGATGGGCACTGGGGTAGGTGAGCATCCCTGAAAAGGGCTCAGCAACCTCTCACATCAGAGGTACTAGTCCTTGGGAAACACTAGGAAGGTTACAATTAAGCATGAATATATTGACATGTATGATGTCAATCCTTCCTTCTTTTGCATTGAATGATAGAACATGAACAGATTGTTATCTGAACTGGTAGAGAGCTTGAGTATTTATATCAATGGATCATTAGCACATAACACAAGTAATAACTAACACTTAGACAACACTTTAAACTTTGCAATGTACTTTACATGTTATTTCATTGTCTCATTTATCAGTCATATTATTTTTTTATTTTTATTTTCAGGCATATAAATTTTTAGCACATTATAAGAAGAGCTCTCTCAGAAATTTGAAGATTTATATCCTTTTATTTCTCTCCCTCTTTCTATCTCCTCCATGGTTCCTTTTTATTTGTAATTGTTGTATTGCTATTAGAAAAAAAAGCTAAAAAACAAAAGCATATAGGAAAAGGTAAAAAAGTGTAATTATCTTATATAAATGAGGTGAGAGGAAGAAGTGATACAAGGGAATTAGATGGAAGAGGAGGACTGGCAATTCTGGAATTCTACTCTTATTGAGAATAGATTTAAGAGGGAACAATGCATAAATATATTTTTAAAAGGTATAAGAGTTTTCCAAATTCAGAAAGAAATAAGAAGGTAAGGAGATAGGAAATTAAGGAGGAAACTACTCACATTAGATTTGAATTAAAGAGAACAACATATACATTTAGAAAGGAATAAACATATTCTGAATTTATGCAAAAATGATGGAGTAGAATAAGTAGTATATAAATGGGTGAGTAGATTAATGGGAATGGGATAAAGAGGTAACAACACATATATTTGGAAAGCAATAAAGGTCTAAATTTACTTAGAAAAAAGAGCAAGGGGAAAGAGTAGGGAGAGAGAATAAAGGAGGGATCTTTGGAGAGGGAATAGATTAAGTAATAGGAGGTCAAGAAAGCTGGGAAAAGTAAAGCAGAAGAGTGAGGAGAGATAGAAAATAATAGATACATATAAATATAAAATAAATATCAGGAGTAGAATTTATTACATAATAAATTACACCCAAAAAGTGGGGGTAATAATCATGATTTCAGACAAAGTTAAAGCTAAAATGGATTTAATCAAAAAAGAAAAATAGGGAAACTACATACACTATGTGCCACCTATATTAATCAATGTTGTTTTAGATTATTTAAAATAACTAGACAGTATAAGGTTGGAATATTGCTGTGGTATATGCAATGATGAGTTGGTAGAGTTAGAAAAATATGGAAAGAATTAGACATGTGAAGGAAAATGTTATCTACTTTCAGTGAAATAGAGGACAGACAATGCATATGAATGTATATGTGTATATATTTGTATGACTATAGATATCTATGTATATGTTTGTGTATATAACATGCATATACAAAATGTGTGTATATATGCATATATCTATATCAATACATCATACATGTCAATATATTCATGCTTAATTGTAACCTTCTTGGAAGAGGGATGAGCAAGGGTGAAAAGAGAATAAAGTAAAAAGTGGTCAGCAGAGAACAAAAGAAAACCTACAAGGAAGCAAAGATGAACAACTCTGAATACAATGTGTAGTATTTATTACATAGGCTTTCTTTAAATGGAAATTTATTGCTTTATATTTTGAATCCTCTCTCATGCTCTGCTGTGAACATGACAATTTTTTAAAAAAAGAATTTTCCTATCTTGTATTTAAGTTTAAAATATATAAAAAAGCCTAAATGTTCTGAGATTAGATTCAGGATATTTGAAAAAAAAATCATTTCTTTGTCCTCATCTGATGCTAAACATAAATGACTGAGTGTAAGAAAAACTAAAGGCTCTAGGATCCTGTCATTTTGTTGTAGTGATAATAACAGGAAGAATTAGCGTTCTAAAGAGAAACTTAAGAACCTTTACAATTACATTAGAGCCTTACTGTACACATGTAGTTGGGGAAAGAGAGCTATGTTTAGTATCAGAAGATCTGACTTAAATCCCTGCTCTATCTTTCTATCTGTGTAAACTTGGACTAATTGTTTAATTGCTTTAGGATTTAATTTCTTAATTTGTACAATAATAAACTAGCATTTTTCTGAGGTTCCTTTGCACTTTTAAATCTAAGAGCCAAAGGTATAAGAGAGGGCTAATCTTCACATAAGGGATTTTAGTGCATTATTTTAACTAAAAGTAGCATGTTGATTTTTTTTAATACTTTAATCTACACCAGCGTGATAGCACATCGATAGAGTGACTGGTCTAGAGCCAAGAAGATATTTTTGTGAGTTCACATCTGAGCTCAGACACTAGCTCTGTGATCTGGATGAGTCACTCTGTCTGCCTCAGCTTCCTCATCTGGAAAATCAGCTGGAGAAAGAAATGGCAAACCATGCTCTACCAAGGGAGTTAATGACAACAACAATCTACAGTGGGTTCTGCAGCAGGAAACTTTCCCCTCAGTTTCTCCTCACCTATGGCTACTGACTGGGGAGTTACACTTCCTGCCCATAGCACACAGACCTATAGGGAGGATTCTAAAAGATGGGCTGCCCTTTTGCTATCACAGCCCCCTCATGGTGTTTTCTGATTCTTCCCTGCTGTTGTTTCCTCCTGTGTACTTTCCCCGTTTTTGAGTTCCTCACCATTCCTCCACATTGTTGCATACTGCTCCCCCTGACTCAGCCTGAGTTTTACCACTACTAACTACCTGTGGGGTCCATTTTCCCCTTTGGTTACCTACTTGTGGGGTTATTGTCAGGAAATAGTATAAATGAAAATGCTCTGAAGAGTATACAATGTTAGAAATCATGATTATCCCCTTTCAAACCAAGGAAAAATAATAAATGTATACTCTTCTCTTTAATAGGAGGATATCTAGGAGATATCCTAGAATAAAGAGTCTAACCTTCCTTGGTCCTGTATTCTCAATATTCTGAAGCCCTTACAGTCAGGGAATTCTTTCTTTCTAATATCAAATTTTAATCCCTCTAAGAGGTAAACACTGAAATTTCTGTTCCTGTTTGATAGCTGATGACACTGCCTCAGAGCACTGATGTGACTTAGCAGAAGATACACAGAAATCTCGACAGGGTTGATGGGCACTTGCACATGGTTGCTCTGACTCCCACCTCCATACTCCTATCTACTAGACACATAGCCTCTATTCCTAGTTGGTAATCTGTTCCCTATGATTAAATCTATTTGATGGCTCATTTTAAATCAGCTTTAATTGAACACTTGCTGTGTTTTAAAAATACTACTCTCCCTATCCATGTAATTTTTCTCTCTATTTTATTACTTTCTTAAGTGCAAGACTTTTCTCTTCCTTTCTTTTTTGAAATCAACCCATAAATGTTTTGGTGGCCCATCATTCTTGGGGGGGGGATAATGTGTGGGTCTATTTTTCCTTCATTATCTGGTAAATGTAACTTGTTGATATCACTTAATAGATAATAAATATGTTTTGAATTCCACATAAAAACCTCTCTTAATTAAGAGTAATTTATCCCTTAAAATTTCAATGAGCTGTAAAATCACCACTTCGCTCTGAGATGCTTGGTAACTGATAGAACCTGATCTTTAGCAACAGGGTCTTATAAGTAGAGAATAAAAGTACAGCATTAAAGATGATGTTTCTTTGTTCTCAGCTTTATCCTAGGAATTGTGCCTTCTTTGCACTCTAAATTTAATTCTTCTTGTATTTCAGGTGGCCTTGAGTACAAATAACAGAATCACTAAAAAAGCTGCCTTGATGAATAATTTCTACTTTTCAGAGTACTCCAAAAAGTGTGTAGAAATTATAAGACCCCTGTATTGCTCTATTAATTCTATGTGTTCACAGGAAAAGGGCTGATTGGAAAAAATGTCATGAAGAATGTCTAGAAAAATTTCCTTATTTGAAATCATATGATAGCTCTAAGTATTATGTTTAGACATTATTTACTGGGCCTGATCGTACTGATGAGAAGGAAGTAAATTGCTTACTTTTTTTTTTTTTTTGAGGGAGGGGATTTAGACAATTTCAATCTTCTCTGATGAATCATAAAACATGGAAATAAACATCACTGCATTTATCTGGATTTTTACATACCCATTAGTACCCACTGCTTATGCCCTAGGTGCCATTATATATTCAAAATTTCCTAAGTAACAAGGTAAAATCACACATAGGTGACAGTAGCCAACAGTTACCAGACAAATCTTCAATCAACCACATCCAGCTGGAAACAAAACTCTTTCCCAATCAAACACTTGAAACCCAGGTCTGAGTTGAGAGAAGAATCTTACATTCAAACCATCTGGCCAAACCCCTCACATTTTCTAAGATTACTTCCATTCTATTCGTAATGTATTTTCCCTTTGCACAGTTAGGCCATACTAGTGGGAGATAGTTTCAATAGTAGAAAATGGTGTCTTTTCATGGAGAAATGGTACCTCTCTGACTTACCGGCAATAGGGCAAGCATTTTGAAGTGCTCTTCATGCAGTAGAGAAATATTTCTCACTGACAGTTTTTTCTTTTCTTCTCAGGCCTTCCCTGGGCTAGGTGATCCTCATCTGAGACTGAATGAGTTAGGGCAACCAAGTCAGCTTATGGAATCAAAACAAGGACTGGCACAAAGCATTTCTTACAAGGGCTTCTTTCTGTATTTGAGATGTCAGTGGCATTCAAAGGGTTACTAGGAAATTTGGGGAAGGGAGGAGAAAAAGTTCAAAAGAAATAGCAATAAATCTGTAACATGATTTCAAACCCATGTAAACCTTAGGCAACCAGTTCCTATATGCCTCAGTTGAAACATAGGCTTTTGCTAATTCATCCAATAGTTAGTATCCCTCATCCTATAAGGAAAAAAAGTCATTTTTCTTTCGTATCTTTTGTATTTATTTATTTATGTGCTGTTCACTCAAATCAAAGTTTCTTGATGGCAGGGGTTGTGAAATTAAAGAGGCTTCAATCTTTTAGGGTGGAGATCTTGGAAACTCAAATTCTCACTGTGTCTTTCAGGTACAGCCCGCTTTTTGGTACATAAGTAGGCACTTAATAAATGCATGTTAAATTGAAACAGAAATTTCTGCATTTTCTTCTTACCTCATTCTCCTTTTGCTCATGGTTAAGTAATTCCATAGAGTTCCCTTTGCTTCATTTTACATGCATGTTTCCCTTTTTTCCTTCTCTTTTAATTGGGTGATGAAGATGAAATAAGTTTCAACAGACAGAAATCTGAAGGGTTCAGGGTCACAATACTGGCTGAAACTATTCTGATTTTATAATTGTTACAATTTACAAAGGGAAAAACTCTAAGTATACATGTGATCATTGAGTGATTTCTGGCACAAAACAGAAACTATTTTCATAGGAAACAGGCACTAAAGAGACTAAGCTAACCATATTTGGTCACACTTTACAATATTTTTATGCTTTAGTAAGTCAAGACAACACAAATCTCAAGTTTCAAGGGAGACATAGCAATAAAAGCAAATGGATTTTATTGCAGATTATAGGAAGTCAGTTTAATGACCAAGGGATCAACTCTAGACTCATTGCTGACTCCTTTGGGTTTAAAATTCAATCTCATAAGCAATCATTCAGCTACCCACTCAAGGGGAGTAACAATTTATGTCCAAAGTGGATTTTATTTTTGTAAGACATATGAGCTTTGGTGAGGATGGAAGAAAACATTAGGTTGTACAATGAGTAGAGCACTAGGACTGAAGTGAGAAAGGCTCATCTTCATGAGTTCAAATCCAGCTTCAGACGTTTAGTAGCTGTGTTACTGGGCAAGTCATTTAACCCTGTTTGCCTTACTTTTCTCATTTATAAAATGAGCTGGAAAAGGAACTAGCAAATCCCTTCAGTATCTTTATCCAGAAAATCCCAAATGGTTGTATACAACTGAACAATAAAAGTTAAAATATAATTGTACTGCTTTTGCATTTATCTTCAAATCTAATATTCAGGATGGGGACAGTAATCTTCTAGCTGTTATTCTTTTAAAAGATCCTTTTTGGGGCTCCCCTTTCTCCACTAAATGGGAAATAGAGATTTAGTCTATGTGAGGTATTTCTTTAAAAAATAAGTAGAACATATATGCAACTTTTATGAATACATTTGCATTTCATTTACATAATTGTTGATATTTATATTATGCCTTACAGTTACAATGCATTTACTTATGATTGTAAATATTATGACCGCCATTTCATTGAGAAGTAAGCTCACTAAGCGGTAAGGAACTTGTCCAAGGTCCTACAATGAGGAATATTGGCTCTAAATTTCATTCTTTTATTATGTGAGATGCAGTTGAAGGAATTGAAGACTTTTAGCGTGGAGAATAGCTGATTTAGGATAATCCCTCTTTGATGGGCTATCATATGAAGGAAAGAATAAAATTATTCTCATTTGTCTTTAGCAGTTAAGTAATAGGGTATTGGACTTGAAGTAAAGATAAGAATTTTTAGCTCTGTGAACCTGGTTAAGTCTTTTGAACTTTCTAAGTCACAATTTCCTCATCTGTAAAATGGAAGTAGTATCTACCTTACAGGATTGTTGTGAGGATCAAAGAAGATATATCTGAAGCAAATCACAAACCTTAAAGCGCTATATAAATGTTAGGCATTATTCTTCATTATTTTTAGAGAGCAGAAAAAGGAACAATGAATTTTTTAAAAATCAGATGATTTTGGCTTAATAAAAGGAAAAAAAATTTCAACACTTATAGCTCTCTTTATAAAAGTCAATTGAACTGCCTTAGGAGGTGGTGGGCTCTCCATTACTCAAAATATTCAAGTAGAATTTATATCATTTGCTGGGTTGCTAAGGAGGGAATTCCTTTTTAGTTTGAATAAGGTGGCTTCTGAGATTCCTTCATACTTGGAGATACAATAACTATGATATATCCTGCTGTCCACCTTTCCTGTAGAATAACATTAAACTAGCTCTAAGTAGGTAAAATGAAATAAAATAAGACAATATGTAGTGAAATATATATATATATATGTATAGGTACATAGAGATCTTATTTTTAGGAAATAAAAATGAATTACATATATAACTGGCCTTTTAAAAGAGTGGTTTAAAATGTTTCTTGGATTCTCTTTACCACAGAATTGACTATCAGACTATTTCAAGTGCCACAGTAACAGATGAAACCATGATCACTATTGATGGAAGGAATACCCATGCTGATCAGGTCATGGATATTTAAAAATTTTGATGTGTCACATTGTTTCAGAGACCTCCTCTTGACATGAAGGGTCCAGATATATTTTTGAGTAATTCTCACTTTTCTGTAATATCATTAATTTGACTCTTTTACCCTATCTCAAGTAAAACATAAAAAGCTCAGTATCTGGCATTCAATACTATAAAGGTAGTCATTGGCTCTCTCTTTCAAGTGTTTGGGTTCAAAAGACATCTAAACATAAAGTAGTTTTACTTATACAGAAAAGTATCTGAATTTAATTTAGTTCAAAACCATGATAAATTATTCTCTCCTCTCTATCCCTTCAACTATGAGTGATTCTCTCCTTGTTGAAGCCAATACATTTTTATCCTTATATTCCCATTCTGTCAGTATAATTGATACAAGAACATGGCTGAACAAAGGTGTTATTTTCATTTATTCTCTTATAGTCTGCTTAGTATGTCAGACTCAATGAAAATATCATGAAAATAATCATAATCATGATTAAGCATATTGTGAATGATTAACTTAACTATATTGACTGCTTTCTCTACCAAGAGATTATCCCTAAGGAAATTCTTCTGTGCAGCAGAAATGTGAGTAAGCAGCTCATTCTTCTGAATCTTCAACTTGATTTTAAAACCATTTTGCTACTTGGCAAACTGAGACTGAAACAACAATAAAGACTTTTCAAACCCTTAATGTCAACCTTGTCAACAGAGGAAACATGCCTCGTTGCCCTTACAACTCAATCAGCTTGTAAAACTTCCCTGTGATTTTACAGCTTGAGTAATTCAGCAGTTGACTATAAGAATAAAAATGTTATGTCCCTTTTTTTTTTCTTCTCAAGATGACAATAGGAAATGAGAGAAATTAATTCAGTCTTATTTGATATTCAGAGTTAGCCAGTCAGAGTTGAATCAACACATTAAGTCACTGGCGTAAATACTGGTGGTTTGGAGGGCCACTAGTAGTCACACACTGGGGAAAGGGGCAAAGAAAGGGCAAGGAATCATGGCTACTCCATGTCCTGCTGAGAGAAGAAAAGAGCATCTATTCAAGTGAGCACTCATGAGCGCTCACGTGCATGCACACACACATGCACACACCCTCTTAAGGTGTTATAAATTGGGTGTTTTTAGGTTGATTACATCTGTTAACAACTGGGCTTCTAAACCATCCCCAGTAACTGTAAAATCAATTTAAGTGACTTGTGCCTGGATTTCAGGTTCATTCTGTGAATGGAATGGGGAGAAAAGGAAAAGATTTGGTGGGGTGGAGTGGGGGGAAAAGGGAAGGTTGGTGGCTAGAGTCAGAATGAAGGAGCTGCTCCCCCGCCAGATAATAAGCTAAGGAGTGATTCACAGAGCTTCCCCTCGCTGACCAAAGAAGCTTGATTTCAGCAGCCATTCAAATTCAATTGCAACCAAAATAGTGTCTGTAGTAGTCACTTTACAGGCCTCAGCACTCTGTGAAATCACTCTTTGGAATCAAATGCCCCCGGGGAGTAAGTGATTAAAGCTGACTTTGGACACTGAAATGTCCAATCAATAGTGAATACGAGGAGCCTACTGTTCTCAGTGGTGGTGTGGTGGTGAGTTCACTCCTATCCTGAAATCACACTGAGTAGTTCAGAGAAAAAAGAAAGGATAGCAAAAAGAACAAGAAACAAGAGAAGTTGAGATCAGAGAGATTTCAACAATTAGAGTAATTATAACTGTAACATATTCTTATAATACTTTACGATTTTTGAATGATTTCTCCCCTGTGCATCAGCAACGTCTTGTAGGTATTGCATTTTATAGGTGAATCCTCACCTATAAAATAAATAAAATAGTAAAGTTTAGGGTAAGTGACTTGAAGTAAACATTGAATACAAGCTAGGTTTATCAGTTTTAACCTGTAGATTTTTTTAAATGATATCTCTGGGGAATGTGAATCCTTAGTTTTCTGATATGTCACAGGCCTGCCATAGTGAGATCAACACGACAGAACCTCTGTAGATTCTTTATTTTGGTAGTTAGTTTAATACTTCTTCTATCCCACACTATCCTTCTATCCCAAACACTGAGCCAGCTCTGGCAGTGGATGTCTGAACCCTCTAGTTGTACTTCCCTGGAAACTATATTGAGATTTGCTATAACTAACGGTTCCATGGATGGATAGTATGGTGCTGGCTTGGTATCATTAACCAAAATTTAACACAAATAGCAGAGAATTGATCCATGCTTTGTTGCATCTCAGTCTCAGTGGCTGCATTTAGAGCATAATCATCTGCAAAATGTCATACATCAACACTTCCTCCATTTTAGTCTTGGCTTATAGCCTTTTCAAGTTAAATAATTTACTATCAGTTTAGCAGCTGACAAATCAATTAATTCATTCATTTAATTAAATGTAAATATCATTGAGAGGAGTAACTATCTTAGTGTCAATGAATTTCAAATACTTTCTTGAGAAGAGTTTGATGGGATTTAAGGTAGAAAGATAGAGATACAGGATTGGAAAACTTAGACATCTTCAAAAAAGGACTGGCTGTCCACTGTGTTGAAATCTGAGAAGCTTTTGAGAACCGATGAAATAGATCTATAAGTAGGCTAGAAAGCAGGCAGAAGAAAGAAAGAAAAGAAGGAAGGAAGGAAGAGAGGAAGGAAGGGAGGAAAGAAGGAAGGGAGGAAGGGAGGAAGGAAGGAAGAGAAGGAGGGAGGGAGGAAGGAGAGAAGGGAGGGAGGAAGGGAGGGAGGGAGGGAGGGAGGAAGGGAGGAAGGGAGGAAGGGAGGGAGGGAGAGACTTGGAGCACGTCTGAGCCCCAATTCCTCTATATGGGAATAATAATTCCTTCTTGGCATGGATCATTTGCTGTTATAAAGATTAAGTGAAATAAAGTATGTAAAAACTTTGTCTATACTACTAAGCTCTGTACAAATAAATGTTATTAAGACAAAACAATAGTTATCAATGAGCAGCTTCATATGTATAAAAATAATACAAAATCTCAGAATCTCAGAATTAGAAAAGATCTCAATAATCTCTAGACCATCATTTCCAATAACCAAACTTAGCACATTATTAATACTTTTAATGATATAGTATTGTTCTTATTAGGAATTACCCAACAGGCAAGTTGAGTGTGCTAATTTTTCATTTTTAAGTGTATAACCTCTTTTTTTAATATTGTTTTCTTAAAATTTATTTTTATATATACTTATAAACTGTCTTCATTAAATCCTGTCTTCCTGCAACTTAACAGCAACAACAACAAAACCCAACAAGTCAAATCAAACCTGAAAAATAAAACCTTCATTGTAAAATAGTCCAACAAAACAAATTCCCACATTGACCACACATGAAAATGTATGTCTCTTTCTGTATCATAAGTTCATCACCACCCCAATAGGAGGTAAAGTGATGTGCTTCTTCTTCACTCTTCTGGGCTTGTGATTTATCCTTGAATGATCAGAATTCCAAAGTGTTTCAAAGATTTTTTTTTGTATTATTGTTGTTCAACTGTTTTCAGGCATCTCTATGATGTTATATAAATTGTACTAGTTCTGCTTACTTCACTCTGAATCAGTTCATAGAAATCTTACTCCTTTCTTCTGAAACTGTCCATATATTTTTTAACAGACCTACAACTTGTAAGACTGAATTTTTTTTGTCTATAGATACATCTTTCCAAGTACCATGAGGCTCCATCCAGCACAACTATATTTTATATTTTTCACATTTCACCGCATAAACTTTTATCATCTTGTTGATTACCTACAAAAGCAGTTCATGCTTTGGGAGTCAAACCACAGAATGAGTGGCTCTTTAACATGTAACCCCCTGGAGCTGAGGGTCAATCAATAGAGATCTGTACTCACAGTTTCTAAGAATCCTGGCATTTCTTGCAGACATTATCATCCCCAGAATACCTTTATTGTTCCACTATGCAATTATTGCATGAGCTGTCAGCAAAGCAATTGCCTTAAGATTTAAGAGTCCCTAGAATGGGAAGCTGGGATAGGAAATATTAACATTAAAATTCTTGCTTTCAAAGGCATCATTGACATAAAGTTCCC
The DNA here is from genome assembly GCF_902635505.1 of Sarcophilus harrisii. Lineage (NCBI taxonomy): Eukaryota > Metazoa > Chordata > Mammalia > Dasyuromorphia > Dasyuridae > Sarcophilus > Sarcophilus harrisii. The sequence goes on along the minus strand of NC_045428.1, from coordinate 399,815,247 downwards.
ATTTCTGCATTTGTAGAATATGTAAAGGACAAAATATCAGCCAAGAGAAAGGGAAACGAATCACAAAGCCAACATGGAATCAACAAGGACAAGGAACATGGCATAGTCAAGTAATCGTCTTTTTGGAGATTTACTGAAAATAACTTTTCATGTGTGTTCCAACTTTTTTAAACATGAGGGAAAACTAAATTACAGCTGTACCATAGGTTAACTAACTTATGGGTGGTTAGTTACTAGTAATAAAATAGTAATGTTCTTTGCAACAGAGCGTGTATCTATCATAACGGGACTAGCTGAGCTAAACTCCAAGATATTTATCACTAGAGGGGGATCCGATAACCAGTTATGTCATCTATAGGAAGCCATGAAGTCAAAAGAATAATGGATGGTCCTTGTTAATGAAGAAGATACTCAAGGTGATAGAAACATAAATAGAATATAAAGTCAGAGATAATTTAATTATTATTTCTTTACATCCCTCAGAATCTAGTATAGTGCCTGGCTTAAGGACTTAGTAGTCCTTAAAAATGTCTGTTGATTGGTAGAGAATTTAACTACCTATATGGGGAGTCTATCTCCTTCTGAAGAGTTAGGAAATTGTTTCTTATATTAAGTTCAAATCTGCCTCTTTGTAACCTTTACGTTTTGCTCTAATTTTACCCTTAGGGACCAAGTAAAATATTTCAAATGTATGACAGCCCTTTAAATGACCTCTCTCTCCCTTTCCCTCTTCTCTCTTCCTCCATCACTCTTAAGCATTCTCTTCTCTAGGCTAAGCATTTTTACATTATTAAAATTATCTTGAGCTATATGATGATGTGTCCTTCCACTGCGCTAATCTTTCTTATTTGGACATGAGGTTGGGATCTTTCTAAAATATTTCATGTGTATTTTTAAATAAGCATAATAGAGGAGGACTTTTACTTTCATGGTTCTGGTCACCATGTTCCTCTTAAGGCTTCCTAAGATCATAACATGTACAGATGAAGATATTCTTCTATTTAATTACCCAAAATCAGCAGCACAAATCTTCAAGGTGGGAAGAAGGCACTGAGCACTTCTGATATGATGGAGCTGAATTACTTCCTGTCTCCCATGATTAATAAGCTTCTTGCAATACATCTTTGCAAGGACCCAGCCTGTATGTAAATATACATATGTGTGTATATGCATATATATATGGATGGATATATAAATATACACACATATATACATATATACTTACACAGAGATTTTGCTGTCTATAGATCTTCTCTGTTAGCTTTCCTGATAGTCAATTTACACTATCTCTCCCCCACACACACACACAGATATGGCTGTCTATAAAACTTCTCTGATCACTTCTACTGATAGAGTCAATCTCCCATTTTCTGAAGATAGCCATGAATTAATGATACAGAATTAACATTGAATAAAGGAAGAAACAGAGGAGTTGGAACTAAGCCCACACTTAGTGGGATGTGCCTACTTCTTTTCCAAGGTGGAGCCTACTTCCACTCAGAACCTATCAATCTTTTTTGTACACATGACTGAATGGGTATAAGACTCCAATTCTGGCATTCTTTCAGAAATTCAGGTTTGTTATGCTATTTTAAAAGGCAAAAATTCCCCTGCAACCACCTCCTCTACTATTTCTTCTGATCGATTTGGGAGTTGGCAAACTGACTTTATAAAACAGCAATAGATTTGTCAGATTAAGATAGTAATTTACTTCCATTAATTTGAGAGACATCAGCCTTTCACTGTGAGAAGAAAGATGGCTACCCTGGTGGGTTACATTTAAATTCACTAGATTTTCTTGCTTTCTTCTCTGACATTGAGACTTTTTCCCCTTAGTCAATAAATGCCTTGAATTTCTACCTCAAATGGCACTGAACAAGCACTCATCAGTTTATATTTCAAATTCTCTTAACAATATTCAGCTAGATGAATCTGTTTAATGAGCAATGGATTAGTCCTTTCCTTGGCCCACTACAGATCTGGTTTCCAAAATAAAAAACCAACAGGAAGCTGCCGGTTGGGAAACCACGCCACCTACAATGGTGGGGAACACTGAAAAGACATTCTCCAAACAAATGTTAACCCAGGGAAAAAATTTGAATATATACAAAAGATCAGATTAACAATAGATGAATGGCAAATGAGAAATCCGCTGGTGACCAGCCTTTCCCGGGAGCCAACTGGAACAATATGGATTATTTCGGATAATTTATGGTTTGCCACTATTTATTCTCTGTCTCCCATGTAACAGCCAATGCCCATCTTAGACAGATAATTAGGGAATTATCATATTACTTAACTAAGTAGGACAAATTGTATTGTGCTTCATGGTAAACCAACCTAGGGCAGCATCATTAGCATTGTTTAATTGTTGTGAACAAAATCTGTGCATTTGAATGTACTCATTTTATTTGTCAATACCCAAGAAAGCTGACTATTCCCTTCCTATTGGGCTTCTCAAATACATTAGTCACAAGGTAATCTTACAGTTAATACAGACAGCAGCGTGGCAAAATGTAGGAAAATGTAAAGGTCAAAAACATGTTTCTATTATGAAAAAAATGAATGATAATGACATAATTTTTTCAGCTCATCAGGCTCTTTGCTAAGTGCTGCTGTTATTGCCAGATCAGTAGTGTATAACAAAGAAGGGCTTTCTGCAGGCTGCTTCATTAGGCTGCCCTGTAGGACCTCACCTCCAGACCTTTTGCTAATCTGTTGGCCAGCTCAATAGTCTTGTTAGTTCTATTCACTTCTTCCTGACAGCGGATTTTCTCAGCTGTAGCCCTCTCAAAGGCAGTGGTTAAGGCAGCCAGGTTTGTGTCTGGTTCCTTTAAATAAAAACAGTAAGAGACAACTTTGGACATTGTTGGAACAAGTAAAAATATCGCCACTGACTTATTTTATAGTGCAGCAAGTTAAATTATACAGTATGTCCAAGAAGTAAACACGAAGGCTTTCTGGATACTGTGCCAATTCACACAATGAGACGGTGCAGTAGGGGAAATGAAAGAAAAAGATATTCGGCAGTTTATGTAATCTTTGTTGTTTGTTCCAAACAGCATTTGGGGGAAATACACGTACACAACACATTCAAAATCCTAGGGGGAAATGGAGAATGCCATTTTCCCAGACAAATTACCTGAAAGTCATGAAGCTATAATAGAGTTTATTTGTATATAGCATTAGAACCAATAACTACACTTATTACTGAGTGTCACAGAAAACATTTTGCATCCAGAGCTGACTATAAGAGAGAGCCAGGGGGAAGCTTTTAAGGTGAGATTTGAAGAGAGGTGGTGAATGAAGAACTCAGAAGGAGGGAGCTAGTACTGAGGAGAGAGGGCAATACAAGCAAGAGCTGAATCTCCAGCTGTGGAATGTAATGGAGAAAGGAAGCCAAGAAGATTGGGGGACCCTGAGGAGCTGGTTGGAATGAGGGTGGAGACCACAGGGATTAAGTGGACTGAATGGATAAAAAAATTAGGATTTCGTATATATGTTTATAGAGGCAGCATGATATAGAGGCTAGTGCTGGGCTTGAGAGCAGATGACTCTGAGTTCAAATCTTTCCTCTGACATTAGCTGTGTGCATGTGGGGAAGTCATTTAAACTCTGTGCATTTGGGGAGACTCTCTAGGAGGGAGTTACTGTTATTAAGTAACGGATGAGTTAACAATTCGCTATTTAGAAGAGAATTCTCACATGAGAACTTCTTCACATTGATGAAATTACTGATCCTTTTCTTAAGTATATATTGGTTGAATACATATATTTCTTTGGGGGGAAAAGGTAGGAAAACCTTTTGGAGGATAAAACTAGGATTTAAAGAGGAGGTGGATCATGGACATTTCACTGAGCAATTGCTCATGAAGAATAACACTTTTGCTAATTTAAGGATCATTATTCGTTTGAGGTTATTTTTTTATTTCCAGACTTTGGGCAAATCACTTAACTAAACTTGCTGATGTTCACTGAGTGACCTTTTAAAATTTTTATTAACATTATTAAAAGTTTCAATACATGGAAAATAGAAAACATGACAATATACTTTTATTATATAGGTCATATAAGACTGAAAACTCTACTTGGTGCTAGAATTTGTCACACAAGAGCATCTGAGGAATTATCAGCCCGTTTTACAAAGGAAGAAGTCACAAGAAAAAAAAAATTTGAAGATGAACAAGAAAGAATTATGCTTAAGGTCCCAAGAGCAACACTAAAAACAAAAACATAAAATGGGCCCAGTATTTCTTGAACTTGCAAAGTGACAGAATTTCTCTGCTTTCCCCACAGCTGTGGCCATTACTTAAAACTGCTTGAGCCAACTCACTCATAACTTTTTCAATAACCTGGCCTTGATCAACTTTTCTATACATTTCTTCTTCCATTAAAATCAATATATAGTTTAACCAAAATAGTTGGCAAAGTGGAAAGAACATTGGATTTAAATTCAGAGATGCCCAGTTATACTCTTGATTACCTATATGATCTTTGGTAAGCCATGTAGCTTTTCTGGGTTTCAGTTTTCTGAGTATAAAAGGATGGGTTTAGCCTCTTTCTGTTCCCAATCAATGATGATTCAGCTAACAAGTACTGCGATAATGAAGCTTAGACAAATCTAGGAGGAAAGAGAACCTACACAACAAATTCTCCTCTGATATTATTATGTATATATCAAAATCTTCAGTTAATAACAGTACTAATTCTATTGTTTTAATCAGATATCTGATTTCATTGGTATAAAGAACTCTCACTGAGCAATAGTTGTAATGTTGTAATTGCAAATTTGCACATTTGTAATATTACATATTCAAATAAATGTATTTGCATTTTGGTACCTGGTTTGTAATGTTCACATAGCACATTTATATAGCACTTTACAACATGCTTTCACATGTATTATCTTATTCTTCCTTGTAATAACTATATGAATTAGTCATGGCAGATATTATTATTCCCATTTTACACATTCAACTTAGTCCAAGAGCTTCAGTTTCAGCACTGAAATTTTAGAAGGCATTGACAGAGTACAAACCTCTTTAGCAATATAACAACAAATGAATTTAGTAACTAGTCATCAGCTTTAATTAATAAAAATAGGAAGCTACCAGACAGTCTTATGCCTGCTTCTAGGAATATTCTTCTCTGGCTTCGCCCTATCTCGTCTGTCCTGCCCCCTATTCTTACCACAGTCTTGCCAGTGGCAGCTTTTTGGTGACTCTGCCAAAAGATGGGGCTGGTGTCTTGTCTCTCATTCATGGGGCCTTGTAGCTTGGAGCCTCTCTCTCCCCAGCTGAATTTGTCTTAAAAGGTGATTTGTACTTCTTACCTTAGGTACCAAACTTACCAAATAATGACTGTGCTGAGGACTAAAGATGATGTGACTTAATTATATATCTAGTAAGTTGCAGTTATAACTAGAAAGAATAAATTTCCTGACTCTAATTTAGTGTTATTTGGAGTAGGCCCATAGTCGAGGTGTTACATGGCTAGTGTGGTAATGTTTCTACACCCATTGCTACCCAATTTTGGAAGATGAGGTTGTGACAGTGAGACAGGCTTTACCTGTTATAATACTTGTTTTTTCAGTACACCTGACCTAGGAGAGTCCCAAAGTATGATGCTATGTATCTCTGTCTAGCTCTCATACTTCCATATTAAAGGGCCAGTGGGTTCTTTGGCTGTGGTAGGGGAGAGTAGTGACCACCCAGTGTTTTATATCAGGAGAAAATGTAGACTTCAAGATTATCCCAAAATGATGGAGATGAGGGAACTACTGGTTGAGTCCCTGTAATTTGAGGATCCAGTAAGCAGCTTATAAGTTTACAGGAGCCATCTTTTGGAGATTCTCCAAAAACTCTCTAGTGTTCTTCAGAAGGTAGAGGCTTACATTTTGAAATTCCCATTATTCCCATTCTTCACATAGATATTCTAGAATAGCAATACTATTAGGGGCCCCAGTCACATATTTAGTGATCTTTGAATATTTTTGATGATGCTCTTCACAACTCCTTACATTCAGTGCTCCTCCCCTCCGCCCCCCCCCTGCCACTCCAGCTATCTATTTAAATTTGTAAGTTTTTAAAAGTACTCAAGTTCCTTTCTTTTTGCCCTGGTCTCAAGGAACTGGAGAAAAGCTGCTAAATCCCATTTGGAATTGTAGCTGTATCTTTTGAATGAAGGAGGGGGAGAAGGGAGTATTTGCTAAAAAAAAAAAACAGCTTTAAAGGGGACATTTTCAAAATGCTATAATCCATAGTATAAAAAAAAGTGGTTTGAGAAGAGAGGGGGTAAAAGTAGGAAAGAGAAAGAGCGTAGGGAAGGAAAAGGCAGTAGGAACCACAGGAAAAACAGAAGAAAAAGCAATAAGGAAAAGAAAAATGGGAAGGGATGAGAAGGATGAGGAATTCTTCCTACCTCTAAATTAGTTTTCTTTTTTAAAAAGTATAGCTCTTTTGATTTTACATCATTTTTATTTCCAAAATGTATTTCTTTTCCTTCTCTCTCAGAGCTATCCCTTGTAACAAAGAAGGAAGGGGGAGGGAGGCAATCAGTAATACTAACCAACACATCAGCTGAGTCTGACTATATAAGTCATGTTTCTCATTCATACTACTCTATCTCTTCAAAAGAAGAAAGGTACATTTTCTCTTCTCTCTTCTTTGATGCCAAACTAGGTCATTATTGTGAATATACCAAAATGTGTCCAAGTTATCTTCCCTAAGACAGTGGTTGTTGAGGGACAGAGAAGAAGATAGAGAAAGAGACACAGAGAGAGAGACAGAAAGAGGAGACACAGAGAGACAGAGAAAAACAGAAATAGAGACAGAAACAAAGAAACAGAGAGTGACAGAAAGACAGAGATAGAGGTAGAGAGACAGAAAGAAAGACAGAGCAAAACTGAAATAGAGAGACAGAGAAAGAAACAGAGAGACAGAGAGTGACAAAAAGGCAGAGATAGAGGCAGAGAGACAGAAAGGGACACAGAGATACAGAAAGAAAAAGAGAGACACAAAGAGGGACAGAAAGAAAAGTTTGCATGTAACTATCTTCTAGGTTCCCTCATACACAAGGTTCAATTTCTTCAAGTTTATATTAAACTCTGTTTGAGAAAAAAGAAAAAGAACCATCTTTGGGGGAGCATCACTGAGAACTCAGTGGTGGCCCATTCCATTTCCTTTCAAAAGGAAGAGAGAGAACAAAACTTCAAGTCAGCAAAGAGTCTTTCTAGATCACCTCCTTTCCTGAGCCTGCTTCTTTCCACTATGGTATTTTTCAACACCCTGAAAGAAAACCTGTGGAACCAAGAAAAGATAATGCCATTATTTCCTCATTTTCCCTGTGTTGCTGATAACAAGGCACATCCCTTCTTTTTACAGTTTATGCATATCAATGTGATTAATGTAAAAAAAATGAAAGTGCCCAAATTTCTCTTTCTCTTTCTCCCTTAAAAAAAAAAAAAACAACAAAACGTTGCCCTTTTCAAAACAAGGGGAAATTCAGTCTAGTTTCAGTGCCACAGTGATCAAATGGTGTCACATCACTATGGCAATGGCTGCCCAGGCCAGGAATACAGATCAGCTGTAATTGTGCAACGCCTTATTGCTGGTGCATGTCAATCAGAATCTATGAATTGAGAAAAATTTGCTCTGTTCATTCTGTTAAATGATGTATCCAATTAAACCTGTTAGAATTCATGATCTTCAGTCAAGGTTAAATGAAAGTAGTTACTCCTGTCAGCTAGGTGATTAAATGCTGCCTACATCAGGCACATTTATGTGCAAAATTAAAATTTTGGTATAAAGCATGAATCTTTATGCATGCCAGTTAATTATCTTGCGGGTTCTTCCACTTATTAAATGCCCACTGCATTTCTTCTTAATCATCAGCTTCCTTTCAAAACTTATTTCATACTTCACATTACACCAAATTTCAATGTTTAAATGAAATGCCTTATCAATGAAAACTTCCTTTTTTCAAGGGGTTTGGCTGTTGCTATGCTACTGAAAATAATCATTATTAACGTTTCTCTAGTCATTATGCACGAGCACTCTCCCTGACAGGCTGCTTCATGCCCGGCTCTTGTGGTCGGGATCTCTTGCTAGGTGGTAGGTCGTTAGCACGGGCTGTGTTCTAATCTGGGACTCATGCTCCATGCCAGGTTACTCCAACCAACTGCGAATCGCCGACGGGAGATGCTTCACTGATTTTTATCCGTGCCTTTCTTTTTCCATTCTGGTCTATCTTGAGCTGATACAAATGAGTACAAAAGTAACAATAAGACAATTGACTACCCAGCCAGAGCTCATTTAAATCAGGGGAGAGAGAGAGAGATAGAAAATATCTTGTTTTTCTTTTCTTCTTGGAAAAACTAAACAAAACAAAACAAAGACTCAAGCCATACGGCAACACCACAGGCAATGGCCACATGTTACCTCCACTATTCCGTTAGGAAAAGAATGAAAAATACAGTGGAGGGCTTTACCTCTTTGAGTGCCCACAAGATACACATGCAGGGTAGGAGCTACACACGGTATCATCCATATTCAATGTTTCATTTTTGGAAATTAGTACACTTTGAAACTGGTATCCTGTACACATGTGTGCTTGCCTATTTGCACATGTGCATATTTAAATAAAAGCAAAGGGGAAAAAAGTTAAGCTTTCTTTTCCATGTGCAAACTTTTATCTACTCAATCTCTTTATTTCACTAATTTAATTTTCTTTTTATCTGTCAAATGCCCATATTACAAATGGCAAAACTTTAAAATATGTCCTTTATATTGAATGACTTCTATTAAGTAATACTAGTAAATTTCAGGTAAATCATATAATTATAGCTGAATTAGTATACCATTTATGTAACATTTTTGTCATATGTTTTTTAAGCTTCACAATCCTCCATAGGTGCAAAACCACTCAGAACTTTGAAGAAAAATTACTTGTACTATTGCATGGTCATTTCTGTGTGCCTCAAGCTGTTATTTAAAAACAAAACACAACAAAATCTTGTCTTTTTTTATAAACATTTAATGTGAAAAATGAGATAAACCAATCGAAGTATAATGCAGTTAGATATAGCTTTTAAATAAACTTTAAAGTTCTTAAAGCTGTTAAAACATAAGTAATTTTTTAAAAAAGAGGTAAATTGGAAAAAAATTATCTTCAGTGTATAATTTTAATGGATCAACTAAACAACACTTGATACTGCTCAATTCCCTATGTTATAGCTTTTTATTGCAAAAAAAAACAAAAAACAAAAAACTGGGATGTGTAATACCCAGAATGTAATGTTATTTTACACAAATCTTTCAAAAGCCACACCAATCTTCAAATGTTGATATTTGTTTTTCTACTGGAAATTTCCTTATTCATGGTGAGTCAAAGAAGCGAGGAGGATATTGGTAATCTAACAAAGAACTGAACAGAAATAAGAAGTTAAAAGTGATTTTTTTAAACAGGATTACCAGGAAAAGAAACTTGAACCAATAAAAACCATTGTGTTTTTAAAAATTAGATTGCAAGAAGCAAGGGAACAATACAGGTTATGTGAAATGAGAATAGACTATTACCAGAAAAAATACAATGTCAATAAAAGTCTTTTTCCATCCAGGAGTTTGTTTATGTAGACATTACATAGCTCACCTTCCTTGGGTAATGGGACTGTTTCTTATTCAATTGCGTTCATAGAAACTACAGATTTATTGAGAATAGTATAGAGTTAGGGTGTGGTGAGACTTCATCAGAAACTTGAACCAGAATCCTTCTGAACAGTTCTATCTGTGTCACCTGGTTGGGACTAGGAGGAAACAGGGCTAAGAGATTGCATGCCCTGTCAATTAGAATGAAAACCCATGGCAGACAGGATGAAATAAATCATAAGTCAATAGTAGAGAGTAAACAAACATCCCTTTATGTTAATTATTGCAAATTTTTTGTCTGTACATATTATGGGTTAGATATCAGAAAAACAGTCTTTCCTGATATTATCTCTAAAAAAAAAAAAAATCCAACAAAAACAACCCAGGCATGATTTTTCTGTCTAAATGGTTGCTGTCCCTAAGTGGTTTAAACCTCCCAGTGGAAACAACAACAGTCCTGTCAGAGGCAGAGTGGCCTCTGCCTGTGAGAAATATTCACCTACTGATAGGCTTTTCTTGCTAGCTTTTATAACTGGCTTTGCAACTTGGAGATGTAACGTAGCTTGAAATCAACTGTGTGCTTAGTCCTTTGTCAGCCCACACAGAAACAGATCAGGTTGTTCTGTCACACGGCTGCTTTCCCAGGTCAAATAACGCTATGGCATGAAGAACTGGGTCCTATTTAATCAAACTCTTTTGATTATACAAAGCTCCAAACCTCATTCCAACAGGGAAGCCTCTTCTGGGACAAGGAAAGAAAAGGTTCAATCTTCAGCAGACACACACTGGTGTAAAGCTGCATGGAGAGAGATTAATTCACCCAAATTTGTCTGGCACCAGTAGCAGCAGGTCACCACAGCTCCAGATGGTTGACATTGGAAGTGGTGGGGAATGGGTGAAAGGGTTCTAGTTTCAGTTTGGGGAATTGGAAGACACTTGTTTGGTTTCCATTTTTGTTTGTATTTGTAACCACAAAGAATGCTGCTAGAAATGGTTGGCTATGTATGGAATCGTTCTGTCATTGACCTTCTTGGGATATGTGCCCAGTAGGTTTAAGGGTATAAACATTTTAGTGACTTTACTTTTATAATTTAAAAGTGATTTCCAGTGCCAGTGGATCACATCAGAGTCCCATCAACAGTGTATTCTTTTATTCCCCATAGCCTCTCTAACACTATTTACCATTTTTTTAAAATGTTATGTGCCAACTGGATGGGTCTGAAGTAGAACCTTAGTTGTTTTAGTTTGCATTTGCCTAGTCATAAGGTAGTTAAAGTGTTTAGTTATAAGTATGTCAAGACTTCAGATACCTTTCTTTCTTGAACATTGGTGATTTTTTAGATGATGAGTTTGGGTTCAAATTTATAAGAAAAAAGATGTTGCAATGAATTGATATTATCATAAACTCTTTAGCCCTTTGATCTATCCTCTGATCTTTGATTTTTCTTCTAAGTTCATGAAGACTTACAATATTTGTATGCAGCTTTCAAATTTCTCTTTGTGCAGAAATGGACACAAAACAGTTATCTTTCCTATGTACACATGACAGAATATTTGATGTGCTTCATGGTTATGGGTCATATCTAAAACAACATAACCATCTAATCAGCATTAAGTTTATGCAACTATCCACAGTACACAAAGTGTGTTGTTGGGAATTTGATTTTAAATAAGAATATTTTGTATCATACAAACTTCCATTTAATTCCATCATCTCTTGGACTATAAGCTCCATGAGGGTGAAGACAGTGATTTATTATTCTTTGTATCCTCCACTGTATTCAACACAGTGTGTTTTATATGGCAAGCATTTGATTGATATTTGTAGAATAATTGAGGAAAATTATGAATTTATAAGACAGATATTCTTACCCTAAAGCCAGAGTATTCAAGGGACAATGTTTTGCAGAGATTGACTATGTGTGCCTATTCTTTGTCCTTCTAATTTATTTTAGATAAATAATATAGCAACCACACACACTTCAAAAATGATATGCCTTAAAGCAAGAAATGCCTGACAGTCTTCCTGGACAAAAAATAGCTTACAGGTTCTAATATTCAGGAAACACAAGAGTTAACAAATATTGTGAAAACAAAGTCTCAGACCCGATTAAATACTTACATACATCTTTTTGAATTGCCTATGTGAAAAAGGAGCAGATTGATAAAGGACAAGAGAAATGCTAAATATGCATCATGACAAACAGTGAAAAATTAAGGATTGTAACTAACATTAATTACGCTCTAGTAAGATGAATAGGCTGCTCATCATTAATGAGAACATACACCTTTGTCTAAGTTTCACATCCACCTGTGATGAATGTGCTAATGGCGATAAAATACATCATAGTAACATTTGAATTAACAGCACACTAATAGATTGACATATGAGTATGAATAAAGCATTTAATCATATAAACTGTACCACACCCAACAGCAAATTTTCCTGTATTGCATACATTCTACAAAAGTGAATGAAAAAAAAACCCATCAGAACCTTATTTTAAATCATACTTTTGGTGTACTGTAATAGTGTCTTACAAATCAGAAAAAGGAGATTATTAAGAAAATTCCAGAGACTTTCTCTTGAGTGGAATGGATGGCTATGTCTGAATAAAAAGATTGGGGCTTGGCTTCTCTATGAAAGATGAGGCCTTGCTTGGGAGATACAGAAAATTCAAGTGCTTTTCATAATTGTGAAGAGGGAGTGCTGTGTCTGATCAATGCCTAAGATGTTTTCAGCTACATTCCTGAGTATACATTTTAACTTGATATGAAAAAGAACAAATTTAATATTGAAAATTGTATATATAAAGAGGTCAAGAACAATCTCCTCTCTTAGTATGAATTTTTTTTTTGTGGAAATGTTTGAATGCCTTGTTTAGCAGAGCTCTGATATATTATTTCCATAGCAGTGGCATTGAAATTCATATATAAGGTGGAGGAGGAAGGAAACTCTTTTAATAGACATCAAATATTATTTAAAGTCACAAATTGGGACAGTAAAAACTATAAAATCTAAGATAGGGATATATCAATAACTAACCTGCATGCAATCTGCACTGACCATCATAGAGGAAGCTTCTATATTATGAAACCTTTTTGGGTAATTCTAAGATTGTGTTGATTGCTATCCAGTCTTAATGTCCAGTTATTTCTTACAAAGTGGTTATTGTTTATACTGTAAAAACTGCTACTCCTGACACTCATTTGCAGTAGATCCCATTATGTTAGAATGTTCAAAATGCAGTTTTTACTGAAATTGAGAACAAGAAACAAACCGATTATCAGCAAAGAAAGGGAAACTGAAATTTCTGACTAAATATGTAATTTAATGTCCTGGTTAAAAGTTGCTAAAATTGAACCATTATGCTTACTTGCTTTGAAAAAAATGACTAAAATGGAATATCATTTATTTGCTTATAATTTTGTAGTTTAAAATAAAACTGTTATTTTTGATAATACAAAAAGAGCTTCATAATTCTGAGACTCATGAAAAAACACTTTGTATGTTTAAAAACGAATTCCTTTTGCATTCAGACTTCATATATTAGCCCATTATCTTGAAAAAAAAAAGGAATTTTAGGGAGCAACAGATCAAATCGATTTGTTTAGCTATGGTATTACAGGTTTTTTGATAGTGAAATTAACCATCCTAGAAAGCCAGATCATCACATAGCTATTAAGTAGTCATTATGTGAAAAGTTTTGTGCTAAGTGCTGGGAATATAGATACAAGCAAAAAGAAACAGTCCCAACCCTCAGGATGCTTACATATAATGGGGGAAGACACCATATACAAAGATACTAAAAAGCTGGGTGGGAGATTGGGAATAGTAAAGAAAGACATCCAGAGAAGCAGGATCAGAGATGCAAAAAAAAAAAAAATTAAATAGTGAATATGGCTGGCCTGAACATTTTCCTAAAAATGTAGGCTGGCAAGGAATTGATTAATCAGAGGAAGCAGCTGCCCAGGTGATCTGATGTTCTAGAATGGCAAGATTTCTTGGGAGGAGTGATATTTCAGTGAGATCTGCTTTTTGGATATATCTAGTTAACTAACAATCTTGGTGGGAGGTGACCCTAGCCCACTCCCAAAGACTACAGATTGCTACCAAAATTGAGTTGTTTTGCATTAACATAAGAACTTTCTCAATGTCAATGAAATAAAAAGTCCAAACTCCCCTATCTCCTATATGTACAGAGTTCTGTATTGGAGCTAAGAATATGAAAATTTTTTTAATGGCATAATGCCTACTTCCGAGAATTCAGAGTCTAATGAAAATTATTATTTATAGTGCTATACATGTCTTAGTTAGTCAGTCAACAATATTTATCAAACAATTATTATATGCTAGATACTGTGCTAATACTGATGACACAAAGAAAGGCACAAAACAGTCACAATCTAATGAGGGAGACAAAAAGCACATAACTTACAAGATATATGCAATGAAAATGGAAGATGATTGTAAAGGGAAGTTACTAGTAGCTAGCAGGGCCAGGAAAGATCACCTGCAGAAGGTGGAGTTTGAGCTGAGACTTGAAGGAAACCAGAGGATCTAAGTGGTGGAGATGAGAAAGCAAAGCATATCAGGGCTGCAAGATAGCTGGGAAACCCACAGAGAGGAAAGATGGAATCTGAGTTCTAGGAACTGGAAGCAGGTTATAAAGTGTTTGGAGAGGATAAGATACGAAAAGCTAGAAATGTCAGAAAGTACTAAGTTTGAAGAGCCTTAATTATCCAAAGAGGATGTTATGTTTTATCTTGGAGGGAAAGTGATAAGGAATCACTAAAGTTCATTGTGGTGATTAGGGAGGGAAAAGAGAAGGTGATACAGTCAGCCCTCCACTTTAGAAATGTCACCTTGGGATTGGAAATTGAGTGAATGCCCATTAGTTGGGGAATGGCTGAATAAATTATGGTACATGAATGTGATGGAATATTATTGTTGGATAAAAAAAGAACAGGCTGATTTCTGAAAAGCCTGGAAAGACTTACATGAAGTGAAGCTGAGTGAAGTGAGCAGAACCAGGGGAACATTGTGCACAGTAGCAGCAAGATTATGTGATGACTAATTGTGATGGGCTTGGATCTTTTTAACAATGTGATGATTCAAGACAATTCAATAGATTCGGGATGAAAAATGCTATCCACATCCAGAGAGAGAACTATGGGGACTGAATGCAGATCAAACCATACTATTTTCATCTTTTTTGTTGTTTTCTTTTTCCTTTTTGTGGTTTTTCACTTTTGTTCTGATTTTTCTTTTACAGCATGACTAATAAGGAAACATGTTTAAAATCATTGTACATGTATAACGTTATACATATGCAGATGTATAACATATAAGATTGCTTGCTGTCTTGAAGAGGAGTTAGATAAGGGAGGGTGGCAGAAAAATTTGGAACTCAAATCTTACAAAAATGAATGTTGAAAACTATCTTTACACATGATTGGGAAAATAAAATGCTATTGAGGGGGAAAAAAAAAGAAATGAAATGTCACCTTGGTAGGTGAGTAGAGAATGGACTGGAGTAGGAAGATATAAAAGATAAAGACACTAATTAGAAAGCTACTGAAGCTCTTCAGGGGAGAGCTGAACAGGATCTAAATTAGAACCATGGCTACAGGAATGGAAAAAAAGTGGTGTAAACATGCATATTATTTGTCTTTCCCCAGATAGTGTTTTTGTAATGTTTCTAATATGGAATATCTGTAAAGGCCAATGGAATAAAGAAGCAAACACCTTGTAAAACCTACAGAAGAAGAATTCAATATTTTATTACCTACCCCATGGAACTGGATGATATTAAAAATCTTAATACAAAGTCCAGGGGATGCTGATGAGTCTATGGATGAAAGTTCTGGGTTAAACTCTAGGACACTAACAAGGAGCTTTTGAAGGATATCATCCACTTAGAAGAAGAGAAAGATAGGAATGGGCTCAGCATGGTCCTAAATATCTTAATTGGGTCAATATCCATCAGAGACACCCTCATTCCCCCACACCCCCAGCAAAGAGATTAGGCAAGGAAGCTCTATTTGGGATTCTGCTGAGGTGGGCTCTGGCTGTATTATTGTGACTTCCTTGCACATACAAACACAAAAAGCCCACCCATGTGAAATAGGGGCCCTTCAAATTTAGCAGATGTCCCAAGACTAGACAAAACCTCAAACCTTGTCTCACTGGTCAGATAAGGAGACTTTTGGAGAGGCCATATCAATTGCTATCTTTCTTGTTGAGTATTGTTTCTGTACAATGGCTAAGTTTTCTTTTGTTAACTGTTGAATGAACTGCAAATGTTTCATTTTGTTCTAATATCCTAAGCCAGACTACCAGGAGATGGACTTGAGTCAGGCTTATTCAATATAATCTGCCATGGTTAGTGTGCCTACTTCCTTGGCAGTGACATTTCACCATAGTGGTCCTCTCTGAGACTATATTTGGTTCTCTGGAGGGAATCATATTCTTTCAGGAAACATCTAAGCTTGTAGAGATAAATGGCAAAAATTACACAAAGAAACCTCTATGAGACTTAATAGAAACCCCTCACTCACCATAGACCCACATGGTGGAGAAGGAGAACAGATGTCTTGCATGTGTTTCCATTAATCACTCTGAGTATTAGCTCAGGTAAAGATTTCTTACTTAGCTTGTGGGTCTATTTGTTTCCTTAACTTTGTTTTGGAGAAGCTTCTTTGAAAACACACAAGCGTCTTCTTCATGTGACCTAACCCAATATTCCTCCATAAAAGAGGGTGCCATAATTTAATTCATTTATCATCATTCAAAATACTTCCTTAAAAAAAAACATATGAAGAAAAGAAAAAAACATTTTTTTGGCAGGACCTTTGATTAAATCAATCAACTATCAAAAAACTGAGGGGAAAAAGGAACATTTAATATTTGTTACTTTTTTGCATTTGGGAGGGAAGAACTGATGCAAAACCAGATGTTGCCTTAATAATGGGCAACCCTAACACCCATCAGTTGGAGTAACCTGTTTTTTTTTCTCATTTTTTGCCTTTTTGTTCTGAGTTTTCTTGTGCAGCATGATATTTGTGGAAATATATATAAAGAACTGCACATATTTAATATATTTTAGATTACTTGCTGTCTAGGGGTGGAAGGAGGAGGAAGGGAGGGAGAAAAAAATGGAATGCAAGGTTTTGCAAGGATGAATGTTGAAAATTATCTATGCATATGTTTTGAAAATAAAAAGCTTTAATTTAAAAAAATATATAAAAAAAACCACTAGCCTTTTGTCATCCTAAGGGCCAGTGTGAAGAAATGCACCAATAAATAAATGACTGAATAAATAAATAAATAATGTGTGTGTTATTAAATAATATGAATGAATGAATAAATAAATAAATAATGGGCAACCTTAGTTGAAGATGTATAAGGGAGCCTGGATACCTTCATCAATAATTAGGTAGAAAACAAGAAGAGAAAGGCCATATAAGTAAGCTATTGTTTCTGGTAACATCACATATGGATATATGTGGATATTTTAGATCTTTGGGGAGGGGGCAGAATAGTATTCTGGAGATGGCCTTGGATTGGGAGATAGGATGTTTGAGTTCTAATACTAGTTCTGACACATAGTTCAGACATTGGGCAAGCCATTTGACTTCTGAGGCACAGATGACTACTAGAAGTTATTTCCAGTTTTTTTTGTCTATGATCCCAAGTTATCTAGTCTCCCTAGGCCTCAGTTTCCTCACCTGCAAATTATAAAGAATAATATTTGCATTATGACTTTCCAAGGGTATTGTGGGGAAAGCACCTTGTAAATCTTACAGCACTATGCAAATGTAAGTTATTGTAATTTTTGGTCTTCCTCCTGGAGGTCAAGGGTGATCCTGTAGCTTCTGAGAGTACATAAATTGTCTTCTCCTTAAAGAATTTAAACTAGCTGAGGGCAGGAGTTAGGAAACCTGAGTTCAAATCCTACTTCTGATACTTATTACCTGTTTGACTTTGGGCAGATCACTTCATCTCTGAACCTCAATTTTGTGATCTGCAAAATGAGGGGATTTTTGTATTCTCAGTACTTAACACAGTACTAGCTCATAGTAGGTGCTTAATAAATGTTTGTTGATTATTGACTGAGAGTGTCCTTGAACTGTAGAATACTCATGCATAATTACACACAGGACAGATATAGGATAGTCTGTATTTGTAGGGAAGGGAATAAGCATTTATGAAAGACCTACTATGTGGCAAGCATTATAGTAAGCACTTTACAAATATTTCATTTCACAATTTACCCTTACTTTACAGTTGAAGAAACAGGCATTAGTGTTTAAATGACTCATCTAGGGTCATACAGCTAATAAGAGTTTGAAGGTCATCTAAAATAAGGTTTTCCAGGCCTACTACTCTACAATGTCACAGAAATTCCCCAAATTGCTGCAATTCTAAAACTCTGATGGAGTCATATATTACTCATCTGCAACACTTTTAGAAGACTGTAGGCACCTTGTCTGTGAAGGGAATTCAGAAGCTTCTGAAAGTAATAAAATAAGAGTAAATTGGGCTGTTAGATGCCAGATAGTGTGCTGGGTCTAGGGTCAGGAAGACTCATCTTCTTGAGTACAAATCTAGCCTCAGTCACTTACTGTGTGTGTGAACCTGGGCAAGTCACTTAACCTGGTTTGCTTCAGTTTCCTCATTTGTAAAATGAGCAGAAAGAAATAACAAACCACTCCAGTATTTTTGCTAAGAAAACCCCAAATGCCATCATGATTGAAACAAGTGAACAACCACAAAAGAACTCTCTCAAAATTTTCCTATAGGTCATATTACTATCTACTATCTTCTTTGGGCACAGGTTGCCAAGTATCTTGGATATTAGTTGTGGATTCACATGGGAACTTGTCCTTTAATCCCAAGGTAATCTAAGAAAAATTAATAATAATAAGCAAGTTCTGGAGAACAAGTTATACAAATATTAATCTTTCAACAACATATTTCACATTTACAAATTTTCCTAGTGGTGACTATGGGAGATCACTTAACTATTTTAGGAAAGACTGTTGGACCCCTGCCAAAGGAAATCATTTTTGGAGGGAGCTATTATGAAATCAGTATAGGGTCTGAAATAACCCCAAAGAAAGGAGCAACTTCCATTTTTCTGCCTATTTTAACTATCCGTTGGTATTCAGTTGCCAAAGTAGCCCATGATTTGTATACCTCAACCTCTATGAAGGGCATATTAAAATCATTTATGGGGAAAAGATTGAATGTTCTACAATAATAATTTTCTATGACTCTATATTCATTTCCTTAATCACTACATGATGAGTTGGCCAAATATGATAAATATTTTTAAGTATTAGAAAAAAACAAAAACAGAGCATTTGAACTGCTATGGACAAAGATTATGGATTAATATTTGAGGGCACAGTAAATCTCTGAATGTAAACTAATTACAATAATGCTGGAAAGCTTATCAGTAACTTCAAGAAGGAATGATGATTACTACTCATCCCAACCCACAGGTTGTCCTAGTTAGAAATGCCATAAAATGTTGATCAATGTTTGTTGCTAAGAAAAAACAAAATCCAAGAAATTTTCAGGGTTGAAAGGGAAAATTTTTATCCCTGGGACTCTTTTGAATTTAAGGGACAATTTATCTTTATTTCCCTATTTTCAATCAACTAACTGGAATTAGTAGCTTTGCATTTTGGTCCCAGCTCCTACCCCTGTAGGAGAGAGGGGAGGCTGATGGTTTGTAGGAAATGACTTTTTAAGGGATAACCTATTCAAAATGCCATGTAGGGCAAAACTTCCTAAATCATGGATTGTATTCCATATATGGTTGTATAATTAAATATGGGGGGGTCATGAAATTATGATTTATTATCAGTAAGTGTGATTTGTATACTTATTTTATATAATTATATATCCAGGGTTGCATAAACATTTCTTGGGAGAAAAGAGTTGCAAGTGGGAAAAGTTTAAGTCCTGGCTTAGGGGATGACTCCGTCTGCCTTGCCAAGTCTAAATGTGTTTCCTCCATTATTCTTTCTTCTGTATCATGGCTAAGTTCCATAGTCCACCAGGAAGGTTTCCAGATGGCAGAGTAGAGAGAGCACTGGGCTTAAAATAAGGACTACTCATCTTCTAGAGTTCAAATTTGGCTTTAGATACTTACTAGTTGTGTGACTCTAGACAAATCACTTAATCTTGTTTACCTCAGTTTCCTTATCTATAAAAGAAGCTGGGGAAGAGAATGAGAATCTATTCCCATATCTTTGCCAAGAAAGACTCTTGTTTATCTTTTTCTTATTGTAGCTTCCTCAGCCCCCAACAGAGTATTCTACACTGTAATACTTAATAAGTGTTCTTTAAATGAATTTGTTGAATTTTTTTGAATAGAATAACATGAAGAAATAAAAGATGGAGTAAGAAAAGAGAAAGAGAAAGAAAGGATTACTAGTGAGACAGGAGGCAGTGTCATCCATATCATCCCAATTAATCAAATAACAAAATAAGTATTTATTAAATGCTTATTGTATTAAATCAATTCTCCCTTATTAAAGGTTAGCCCTCTATCAGGTGCCAAAAGGCAATTCCTGATTTAAAAAAAAAGTTGAATTTTGGCAAAGGGTATTGGAAGTGGGAAAGGGGAAACAATAATTAGATTTTTTTTTTCTGTATAGTATTAATGTACACACCATTGGGGCTCAGAGAAAAGAGGGAAAAAATGAAATTTTGAAGAAGAAGACACACAATCAGAGAAGTACAATCTTGCCATCCTTTGTCAGCTGCCAATATATTAATCTGCTCTGACAACTGTTATTTTAGGTATTTATGACAAAACTACAAGAATTTCAGAGTTGGAACAAACTTTGGAAGTTACATAGTTTGATGGCTTTATTTCTGTGTATGAGATACCAACTGAGTTGCTCCAAGTTACACAACCTGAAATTAGAAGCCAGGTCCCCAGATCCTGATGTTTTACTATCACAGACAAGTAGCTTTAGAGGAATTAAACTGCACATTTTGCATCCCCCATGAAATTCTTTTGGATAACATTATTCTTAGGCAAATCTTATTAGAAATATGTCAAGACATTCTTTAAAAATGCCCGTTCTGTTTGATGTTTTAAATCTGCTTGATATATAAATATGTTGCAATACAGTCTGTTTGACTTGAATTAGTCTAGAAGATCATTTGTGAAACCCTGTCCCACTGACAATACTTGTCTTGATTTTTCTCTTTCCCTTTTGTTCTCTCTTTCTCCCTCTCTTTGATTTTCTCTTCTCTCTTTTCTCTTATTCTTTATCTCCTCCCTCTTGCCCCCTTCTTTCTCCTTTTTTCCTCTATCTTTCCTCTTCTTTCTTTTTTCTCTCTCCCCCCTCTCTCCTTTTTTCTTTTTTTCTCTCCCTCTTCTTTTCTCTTCTTCTCCCTTTCCTCTCTTTCTCTCTTTTCTTCATTTCTTTCTCTCCTCTGTCACTCTATCCTTTCTCTCTTTCTCTCTTCCCCTTTCTTTCTCTTTCTTTCTCTCTCTCTGTCACTACAGCCTTTGGGAATTTTTCTCAAGAGACAGAAGGGACAGAAGGCAGTGGTCACATGATGGTCCCAGTGGCAGGGTGAACAGGAAAAGCCCTTAGCCTCAAAGTTTAGCTGAAAAGGCACAGGGAGGTTACAGGGAATGACCTTTCTTAATGGGGAGCAATAAAATAATCCAGTAAAGGGAAAGAAAGCATTTATTCACACTTCCTTCAGGGCTTGGACAAAATAACAACGTGTCCCCTATTTAGAGGGTTTAGGCATCCTTTGCAGCATTCAGGGCAGGCTTTGCTTTGGCAGGGTCATCCTCAGATTCTCGCTGCCCCTTTGTCACTTGGGCTTGAATAAGAGCAGCCCAGAGGACATCACACTTAGCCATCTTTATCCTCTATTATCATGTCACCACAGGGTAAACCATGTCATCCCAAACATTGTGTTTCAGGTTCCAGATTTCATGTCCCTAATCACTTCTTTAGATCGGGACCTTCACAAAGAAAAGCAGCCCTCTTCCAGCTATGTGTTGTCAATGTGCATAGATCTGACAAGATCTACCTCCTATCATGGCTCAGGAAGCTTTTTAGAGAAGGAAATAAAGACCACTGCATTGGATTTATATATGTTGTTTACAGAAATCCTGAGTGTCAGGCTAAGCCCGGGCTGCTACATACATGTTTGTGTGAAGTCCCCATGTCACCTTCCTCTTTATTTTCAAAGCCCTTTCATTCCCATCAACACCTTATGGAGTGGGGGATGGGGGGCATGGGATGGAAGCACAGAAAGGGCTGTGATGATGGCTGTCACTAGCATCAATAATTCTAACAAGTGCCTGGCATATCAATCAAAAGAAACACAAGCGTTTTGATAGCATTAATCAGAACTGGTCTCCTCCTGCAAACCATGCCAAATGACTTGGATCTATGCCCGATGCCAATTGTTCTGTCTCTGGCAGTTTGCATGCATATCCTTTTAGGGTTTTTTTTCCCCTTGACATGGTCACGTCAGAGTAAAAATGGTGAATTAAATCATAGCAAAGTTGCTCTAGTCTGGTTGTGACCATAAATGCAACGGGTAAAGTTCAAATAGAGAAGGAGAACAAATAACACTTGTTGCTAAACATGGGCTGGCAAATATAGCAGACAGATATCATGGATATTCTGGCCTAGGGACTGTTTCCCATCCTGACCAAAAGCAAATATAGCAGTAGGCTAGAAAAACAAAGAACACCTTAAAAACAGAGTGGGTTTCCCCTTTTCCCTTAAGACAAAAACTTGGCACCACAATCCTACTTTCAGGAAGCCTAGGGATAGGGACAAGGTATTTCTGTGGCTGGCTTGAAAATGGCATCTCTAATTTATAACTATGCATTGGGGATTTTTCAGCTTATTTCATTGTAATACATGGAACTTTATTTATTGGAATATTAATGGTTATGTACCCTGGAGAAGAGGATTTTTCTGGCATTAAATCTGTGCATTTAAAACAAGTGTCCTTCTTTATCTCCAGTTGTATATATATATCCAATATACAACAATATACCTTATAGTAGCTTCAACGCTGTCCTCTGTGAAGTCTGTCTGGCCCTTAGAACTTAACCAAACTTTGAAACTCTAACACAGGTATGATAGGTAGGGCTAGTGACTTCTTGGGTGACACACCATGCTAAGCCTTAGGAGCATCAGTCCCAAACAACCCTTAGAGACTTAATGAGGCCTATTTAGGAAATCTCTTGTAATAATTCAGGTGGAAGATTCAAAGTCTATACTTGCCATTCAGGAAACAAATATATACATGTGTATCCTTATGTTTATAGATATATGTATTCTTATATACCCATATATATGTCTATATGGATATATGTATCTATGTGTATATCTCTATCTATCTATTACCTATCTTTTTGCCTAAAGAGAGAAAGTGTTTGAGGTCTTAACATCCTCTACTCTTAGATGCCCATCCATTGGAATATAGTTATTGAAAAGGAACAATTCCATGGACTATGGCACAAAGTATATATTTGCATTGTCTATATGTTATCAAAACAACTGGATGAAAAATGAGAAATTCAATCAACTGGTTGTTTCTCCTACATAATGTCAAATGTTAAAACATGATAGTAAAATGAACAGTTGGTTCATTTTTCCTCCCATTGAATCGACTTCTTAAAACTGAAATTCAGCATTGTGTAGACATATGCTATGTGTGCTTAATAGCTAAAGACTCTTTCAAATTAATTAATTCGTGTTCTCTTTTGTGAGGGAAGATCATTTGTTTGAATGAGAAATCTACTTTCATTAAAGCTATTGTTAGCTATCAGTAAGTGAAAATGTGAATTTCACAAATACGTTTGAATTTCAAATGCCTTGCATTTCACTACAGGTGCCCAGGCTGAGTCAATATGGAGTATTGATTATGCTTCACAAAAGGAGTGTAAATGGACCCCAACTCACATATTTTCTCATTATCCAATTCAGCAATTCACAGAATTGTGGACAGAAATGTGGACTAGATGGAGCTGTGATTTCAGTGGATATAGGGACCTTCAGGGGAGAAAGTACCTTCAATGCATACAAATTCTCTGCAACTTATTTTATGGGAGTGTTGAGTTGTGCACTAACAGGTTACATGACCTGCCTAAGGTCATACAGACAATATACTTCAGAGGCAAGATTTGAATGCAGTCCTCCTAACTTGTAGACCATCTTTCCATCCATGTTGCCATGTTGTCTGAGTTAAATTTCATTCAAGCACCATTTGTTAAGAGCATACTACTTTCAAGGCACTGTGGTAGGTGCTAGGATTATAAAGGAAAAAATTAATGCTTTGTTGCAGCTCTCTACTGATGGGATATACCAGATGCATACATAAGTTTTTATTACAAGTAATAAGTAATATGTATATATTATAAGTGATGCTTTATATTATTTATAAATATGTACTTTATAAGTAATTATAAAGTATGCATATGGAGCAGTTTTAAGTAGCACAATGGAGATAGAATACTGGCACTAGAGTCAGGAGGATGTGAGTTCAAATCTGTCTCAGATACAAACTGTGTGACTCTGGGCTAGTTACTTAGCCCCAGTTGCCTCCAAAATTAAAGCCAAAATAAAGTATGCATAAAACAATTCAGTATAATTTCAAAGGTGAGAGAATATTTTGAATCTGGGAAATCTGCTTGCTTGGATTTGTTATTTGAGTTTCTCTTTGAAGGATGCATGGGAGGGTACTATAAGAGACAAAGGTGAAAAGGAAATCCATTCCAACTCTTTGGGATCAGGAGATGGAGTATGATTACATACTGTGAATAAATGGAATGAATAAATGAATGAAGACTCACTATGTTCCAGGCACTGTGTTGAGCTCTGGGAATGCAATTGCAAAAGTAAAACCATCCTGCCTTCAAGGACCTTGCAATCTGATGAGAGAGAGATAACACCTATAGGAAAATGGTGGCTTGGGAAGAGAGTTTTGGCTTAGGGAATCACAAGAGTGATGGGCTAATTCACAGAATAGCTAACTGACTTGCCCTTTCCAGAAGCAACATCAATACTGATTAGGTATTCCACATCTGTATGGATGAATTCCCCTCAAATGGGGAGCAGATTTGTAGTTCTTATCCAATGGCTATACTAGGTGAGATAAAGGAGGGCCATACCAGGGCAAAAGGGATGATCCTCTTGAGGATAGACAGTGGATGGATGACCTGTGAAGTAGGGGAAAAACTGAATTTAGAGTGAAACAACATGAAAATTTGAATCCTTGCTCTATCATTGACCATACACATGATCTTGGACAACTCACATTCTCCGTGTGAAAAATGAGGGGGTTGGGACTAAATGGCCTTTATGGTTCCTTTCAACTCTTAAAGCAGCAATCCTATTTTGGTAATCAGTATTTCAGTGTCTTTGTTTCCCTGATGAAGTTCTATTTCCTGAATGGCAAGTTTAGACTTTGAATCTTCCACCTGAATTATTACAAGAGAGATTTGGTAATTAAGTTCTAACAAGATTTAAATGATATTAAAAACAGTCGGTTAAAAGGAAACATTGCCTTGGGCTTTGTTGTAAATTTGTATAATTATTTTTAGTCCTCTAGAGGATGCATAATTATGTTTCTGTATTTATAAAAATACTGCCTATGAGGCACCAAAATGAATTTTACCGTATGTTAATTTGCATATTAATGTTGCTTTTTTGGATGTCAAAATTTCCATGGCTAGGAGAAAAAAATCTTCTAGGAAAATTTCAAAGTAACCAGAAAGAGTTGTGTAGCTCTTGAATAGTGGATTTGTGTTTCTTGGAAAAAACCAAAAAATCAAAAAACAAAACCCTCTCTAGGGAGAAAAAAATTTTAATTAAATAAAAAAGAACTTAACAATGAAACAATGTAAACTATTTGTTTTAATCTCCTTCACTCCCCATATCCTAGCAATTTCTAAGCCCTTTTAGCTACAGGCTCTTGCACATTTTTTGAATCTGTCTCTTCTCCATTTATATAACCACTCCATTTATATGATCACTTTTCTCTTGAACTAATGTGATAGTCTCTTCAAGGGTGTTCATACTTACTTTTCCCCCTTTCAATTTATCTTCTATATCAGTAGTGTCAGACTCAAATACAAACAGCTCTCTAAACAATATCATCCCTACAGGCCGTATAATGACTTAGAAAACCACATTTTAACATTATCTACATTTTATCGTAGTTTAACTAATTAAATATTTCCCAATTATATCTCTCAAATATACCCCCTTCTCTGTCCTCTGACACTACCAGTGCTCTGGTACAAGCCATCATTTCATGTGTAGACTTTGTAGATTTGTAGAATAATAAGGGGTTTTTCTAAAGCATGGGTCTGATCATATTATCTCTACTCAAAAAACTCCAGTAACTTCCTACTAATTCCAGAAGCAAATGCAAAGCGTTTTGCTAGGCTTTCAAAGCCCCCTTTATTATTTAGATCCCTCTTGTCTTTTCTGTTATTGCTACATCTTAGTCCCCAACATACACTCCCCAGACCAGTGACATCGGCCTCCTGGATGTTTCACAAACAATTCCATCTCTCTGCCCTAAGAATCCTCTCTGATTGTCCCTGAAATGCTCTGCCTCCTCCAATCTGCTGACTTCTCTGGATTCCTTTAAATCCCAACAATAATCTCACCTTCTGTAAGAAACCTTCCTGTGCACCTTTTAATTCTTTTTAATAGCCTCTGTTAATTATTCCCAATTTTTTCTGCCCATCATTGTTGTCTGTCCTTTGTTCTCAAAGACATCAGGGAGGTGATGCTGTGACATGCAAGTGAGGGAGGGCTGGGCAAGGTCACTTGCTTCCCTTTTTCCTGTAGGGCCAATTAGGTCCAGTACCAGATATAGATCAGGGTGGCTGGAGATGGCCCTGGATGCAGTGAGAGATCCTGACCTTTGTGAGCTAAGGTCTTTATCAGGTCTCAGTTTGACTGAGACAGCATCCAACCAGTGATTATTGTTGTTTGTCCTTTGTTTTTGAAGATGATCATAACATCAGGAATGTGATGTCATGACATATAAGTGAACTGCATTTAAGTGAGGGAGGGTAAGAAAGAAATGAGGGAAAGAATGGCCTTTTGTTTGCTTTGTTTATACTTGTTTCCATGTTGTCTCCCCCAATAGATTGTAAGCTCCTTGAGGGTAGGGGCTGTTCCTTTCTCTCTCTCTCTCTCTCTCTCTCTCTCTCTCTCTCTTCTCTCTCTCTCTCTCTCTGTATATATATATATATATATATATATATATATATATATACATATATACTTTTTTCAGAATTTAACACAGTACTTGAAACATAGTAGGTACTTAATAAATGTTTATTGATTGATTAATCATGGAAGTTGAAACAATTTATATCCCAGCCAAACTGGGCCCATACATACCATTCCTTTTCTGCCTCCATGAATTTTATATGGTGTTAGGAAAGTCATCTACCTTCATTGTCTGCTGCTTACAATTCCGAAGTTTTTTCAGGGCTCACTTCAAGTGCTTCCTCCTCTAGAAGACCTTTCCTAGGTTTTATATCTTTCATTATTTAATTTTTCATCCTATTACTTTCTGATCTAATTTTAAATGTCTTCCACTGTTTTTCCCTAAAAAATTATTTTATTTTTATTATATATA
Organism: Sarcophilus harrisii; assembly: GCF_902635505.1. Classification (NCBI taxonomy): domain Eukaryota; kingdom Metazoa; phylum Chordata; class Mammalia; order Dasyuromorphia; family Dasyuridae; genus Sarcophilus; species Sarcophilus harrisii. Next base: position 399,787,929 of record NC_045428.1, on the reverse strand, counting down.
TTTTATATTTAATTGTTTGTGTACATGTTGTGCTTCTCTATTGAACTTAACCTCCCTGAGGGCAAGTACTATTTCGTTTTTTTGCTTTATAACTCCAGGTCCTAGCACACAGTGTCAGGCACGTAGTAGGAACTTAATAAATAGTTGCTGAATTGAACTCACTTGAATTTCATTTTAATCTGAAAAGCAGTAGGGAAGAGATGGAAAAATTCATCTAGCAAAACACCCTCATTTTACAGATGAGGAAGCTGAGACTTTGAGAGGTGTATTTTTTTGACTTAATTTTCTTCTCTAAGAGGGAATTTTAATATTTTTGCTAATGTGATCTGCTAATGATTTCTGGAACGCTAATGATCCACTTATGTTCTGATTGAGAAACAGTTTTTCTCTGAAGCATACATAGCATCCCTTAACTTCTTCAGAGCTTGAAATGTTTTGATGGCTTATTATATTTTATGCTTTGGTTATATCCTTTTCACCAACCAGTCTTTTACCAGCACTACTACCTAGTAGGGAAAATGAAGTAGTGGGATTTTCACATCTAATTTTTTCATGCCCAAATTCTCTCTGCTAGAGATTCTCGACAGCAGAAAAGTAGTGCGCCTGGAGATAGGGGGAAAGGCCATATTTGGATTGGATGGGAGGGAGGAAAAAGAACATACTCATCAAAGTACAGTGTAGTGAGTATTTGTTTAAAAAGGCATTATGAAGGGATAGTTTGTGAACAATTAAGAAAGAAAAGACAAATAAGATCAACACATGGTTTTTTAAAGACTAGGTCATGCCAAGGTAAGCTCATTTTTTCCCCTTTCAAATTATCAAGCATTTTTTTCTTCCTTCCCACCTACCTGAGAGAGACAGAGAGAGAAAGAGAGGGGGAGAGAGAGAGAGAGAGAGAGAGAGAGAGGGAGAGAGAGAGAAGAGAGAGACAGAGAGACAGAAATAGAGACAGAGACAGAGATAGAGACAAAGACAGAGAGAGATAAGACAGACAGAGACAGAGAGACAGAGACAGAGATGGAGAGACAGAGACAGAAATAAAGAGTAAATGGTGAAGAGTAAAGTAGGGGATCAAGTTATGAAGGGCTTTAAAAGCCAAATAAGATTTTGTATCTGGTCATGAAGATATTCTTGCATAATCCTTGAAGGATTACCCCCCCAAAAAAATGAAATTCTAGATAATTGACACTCCTGTTTGGAGATGATGGTGGACTGATATCACCAAGTCCCAGAATATCTGAGAGTATAGTATTATTTTATTACATTTATGGACCCCAATTTGTTTAGCCCTTCTCCAGATGATGGATATCTATTGTTTTTCTAATTTAAAGCTATGGCAAAAAGTGCGGCTGTAAGTATTTTGTAGTACATGGCAACTTTTAGCTTATTAATGACTTCCTTGAGTATATAAACTAGTAATAGACTCTCTGGTTCAAAAGGGATGGGCATTTTAGTCCCATTTACATAATTCCAAATTGTTTTCCAGAATGGATGTACCACTTCACAGTCCCATCAACATGTGCCTATCTTTCAGTGTTTTGATTTTTTTTTTTTTGGTAATTTTTGCCAAATTGTAGGGTGTGAAGTCAAACCTCAACATTGTTTTGATTTGCATTTCTTTTATTATTGGTGACTTGGGACATTTTTGTAGAGCAGCCAGGTGGCATAGTGGATAGCACACTAGTCTGGAGTCAGGAAGACTGGAGTTTCATCTAGTCTCACATACTTACTAGCTATGTGAAGCTGAGCAAGTCACTTATCTCTGTTTGCCTCAGTTTCCTCATATGTAAAATGAATTGTGGAAATGGTGAATCACTCTAGTATCTCTGCCAAGAAAACTGCAAATGGGATCAACAAAGAGTTAGACATGACTGATAAGCCAATTAACAACAACAATTGGAATATTTTCCCAAGTGGTTGTGAATATTTTGCAATTCTTTTTAACAGAAAAAATTGGGGGGGCAGAGTGAAGCAATTGGGGTAAGTGACTTGCCCAGGGTCACACAACAAGTAAATGTTAAATTTTTCACTTTGTTGACAGAAGACTTTCCAGATTTTTTTTTTTCCTGAGAGCATCTGGCTCATCATTTCTCAAAGAACAATAATGGTCCATCACAAACACATACCACATTCTGATAATGCCTCATTTCCAAATTATATAGAGAATTAACTCTAATTTATAAGAAATCAAGCCATTCTCCAATTGATAAATGGTCAAAGGATATGAACAGACAATTCTCAGACAAAGAAATTGAAACTATTTCTAGTCATATGAAAAGCATTGAAGCAAGTTTCTCTGATAAAGCTTCATTTCTCAAACATAGAGGGAACTGAGTCAACTTTATATAAAAAATTTTGAACAACAAGTAGAGTAAATCAGTCAATATTTGAAGAATTTACCTCTGATGACTCATTGTAAATTGAAACTTAAATGCTTTGGCCACATAACAATAAGAGAAGAGTTGTCGAAAATACCCTGATGACCTGTATGTGCACGAATGTTTGTGGCAGCCCTCTTTGTAGTGGCCAGAAACTGGAAACTGAGTGGATGCCCATCAATTGGAAAATGGCTGAATAAATTGTGGTATATAAATGTTATGGAATATTATTGTTCTGTAAGAAATGACCAACAGGATGATTTCAGAAAGGCCTGGAGAGACTTACATGAACTGATGCTTAGTGAAATGAGCAGGACAAGAAGATCATTATACACTTCAACAACAATACTATATGATGATCAATTCTGATGGACCTGGCCCTCTTCAACAATGAGATGAACCAAATCAGTTCCAATAGAGCAGTAATGAATTGAACCAGCTACACCCAGTGAAAGAACTCTGGGAAATGACAATGAACCACTACGTAGAATTCCCAATCCCTCTATTTTTGTCCGCCTGCATTTTTTATTTCCTTCACAGATTAATTGTACACTATTTCAAAGTACAATTCTTTTTGTACAGCAAAATAACTGTATGGACATGTATATATATATTATATTTAACTTATACTTTAACATATTTAATATGTATTGGTCAACCTGCCATCTGGGGGAGGGGATGGGGAGGAAGGAAGGGAAAAATTGGAACAAAAGGCTTTGTAATTGTCAAAGTTGAAAAATTATCCATGCATGTAACTTGTAAATAAAAAGCTATAATTAAAAAAAAAAAAGAACCTATTGATAAAAAAAAAAAACCACATACCACGGTTTATTGAGCCATTCCCCAATTGATGAACACCTCCTCGATTTCTAAATTTTGTCCTGAGAAGAGAGCTACTATAAATATTTTTGTACATATATGTTATTTTCCTTTTTTTCCTAATCTCTTTTGGTATTCGTACCTAATGGTGGTCTTGTTAGGTAAAAGGGTAGGCATGATTGTGCAGTCCTTTGGGCACAGATCACATCTTTTGATCATTTATCAATTGGGGTGAGGCCCTTATTTTTTTTTTATAAAGTTGACTCAGTTCCCTCTATGTTTGAGAAATGAAGCCTTATCAGAGAAACTTGCTTCAATTTTTTTTTTTACAATTACTCTTCCTAATTTTATTTCCTCCAATTTTTTCTCTCACTCTTTTCATCCTTTCCTTTCCTCAATCCTTTCCTGCTGTTGGGGCAGCCAGGTGGCATAGTAAATACAGTACCAGCCCTGAAGTCAGGAGCTCCTGAGTTCAAATCTAGCCTCAGACAATACTTCCTAGCTATATGACCCTGGGCAAGTCAATTAACCCCATTGCCTCAGCTCCCCCTTTCCCCCAAAAGTGCTTTGTTACTGAGCACTCTCTCCCTCTTTTATCACTCTTCCCCACCTTCTTATATCCCATTCCCTTTCTATTTTTCTGCAGGGTAAGATAGATTTTCATACTCCTATTGAGTATGTATCTTATTTCCTATTTGAGTCAATTCTGATGAGAATAAGGTTCACTTACTCCTCCTCTTCTCCCCTTCTTCCTCTTCACTTTAAAAGCTTTTTATTACCTCTTTTTTTTACAGCAGATAATTTGCACTATTCCACTTCTCTCTTTCCCTTTCTCCCAGTATATTTCTCTCTCACCCCTTAATTTGATCATTAAAAAAAATTCATTTCATATTCAACTCTATATATACTCCTTCTAACTGTCATAATAATGAGAATGTTCTAATGAGTTACAAGTATCATCTCCCATATAGAAATATAAACAGATAAACTGTTTTATTAAGGGATATGAAGAGCCTTATGATAACATTTTCCTGATTACTTCCTTTTGCTTCTCTAGAGTCCTGCATTTGAAAATCAAAATTTTCATTCAACTCTGGTCTTTTCATCACAAAACTTGAAAATCCACTGTTTCATTGACTGACCACCTTTTCTTCTGAAGAATTATACTCAGTTTTTCTGAGTAGGTGATTCTTAGTTGCAATTCTAGCTCCATTGCTCTCTGGAATATCACATTCTAAGGTCTCTGCTGGAGAATGTAGAAGCTGCTGAACCTTGTGTTATCCCGACTATGGCTCCACTATATTTGAATTGTTTCTTTCTGGATGCTTGCAATATTTTCTCCTTGACCTGGAAATTCTGGAATTTGAGTATAATATTTCTGAGAGTTATCATTTTGGGATCTTTTTCAGGAGGTAATTGATAAATTCTTTCAATTTCTATTTTACCCTCTGGTTTTAGAATATTGGGACAGTTTTCCTTGATAATTTCTTGAAAGATAAAGTCCAGGCTCTTTTTTGGATCATGACATTCTGAATTTTTAAAAAAAATTATTTTTAATAATTTAAAATTATTTATTCTGGATCTATTTTCAAGGTCAGTTGTTTTTCCAATGAGGTATTTCACATTTTTTTTCTATTTTTTTCATTTTTTTGGTTTTGCTTTATCGTATCTTGATTTGTCCTGAAGTTATTAGCTTTGATTTGCTCAATTCTATTTTTTAAGAAGTTATTTTCCTTAGTGAGCTTTTGTACCTCCTTCCCAATTGACCACTTTTCCTTTTTAAGGCCTCCTTCTCCTCATTAACTTTTTATATTTTCTTTTGTACCTCTCTCAATTCTTTGCCTATTTTTTCCTCTATTTCACTTACTTGGTTTCCAAAGTCCCTTTTGAGTCCTTTCTTGACCTGAGCCAATTCTTATTGTTCTTGGAGGTTTTGGGTATAGGAGCTTTGACTTTGTTATCATCTTCTGAGTGTGTGGTTTTGATCTTCCTTGTCACCATAAAAACTTTCAATAGTCAGAAACTTTTTATTTGTTTGGTTTTTGCTCATTTTCCTTGCCTATTACTGGATGTTTGTTAAAGTGGGGCTCTGTTTCCAGGGTGGAGGGTGCACTGTCCCAAAGTGAAGGGGGTTTGTGCTGCTGTTTTCAGAAATCTTTCTAGGAATCTGACCACAAGCACTCTTTTCTGCCCTGGAGCAGTTAGATATGTCCCTGCCCCACAGTAGCTATAAGACCTAGTGTGCTGGCTGGGCAGGGCCTCTGCTGAGCGGGCTGGGCTAGGACTGCACACCAGACTCCCACCCTGGTGCCACAGATCCTCTCCACTGACATTGTAAGTCCTCCCTAGTGTTCTCAGGCTCAGGAGTCCAGAAGCCTCTATTCTAGCACTGCTGCTGAATAGAGGTCCCACCTAGCTGGTAGTAGGGGTCCTCTAAAGCTGGGGACAGGGCTGGGCCTCCCCTGGGATTATGGGCTGGGCTTTCACTCTAGTTCCATGGGTTTTTTCTACTGACCTTCTATGTCCTTCTTGGTAAATTTGGGCAGAGAGATCTGGAAGTCACCAATACTGTGGCTGATTCAGAGGTTAGCCCCAGATCAGGGCTGGGACTGAGGCTGCACCAGCCTGTCTTGCCCTGGGGCATCTATCTTGGGGTCACAGACCTTTTCTGCTGAGCTTCTAAATTATCTTTAGCTGTGTGTTCTAATGCTCTTAAATTTGTTTAGTAATTATTTAAAGGAATTTGGAACAGTTTTGGGGAGAAGTTGGGCAAATTTCTGCTTTTACTTTGCCACCTTGGCTCTGCCTCCTGTTCATTAATTTTGGATACCAAATTCTTATCAGAGACATTTAATACAAAGACTTTTTTCTCATTTGACCCTTTCCTTTCTTATCCTAGATATATTAATATTGTCTGTGCAAAAGTTTTTCTATGTCAAGTAATCAATTATTTATTTTATCTTTTTGCCTTGATTAAATATATATATATATATATGACCCATAGTTGTAAAAGGTATATAATATGTTTTTCTTCTAATTTTTTTTTTTTGTACTATGGTCTTCAATATTCAAGTCCCATAACCATTTACAATGTGGTATAAGATGTTGGTCTAAGCCCAATTTCTGTCAAACTGTTTTTCAATTTTCCCAGAAATTTTTATGAAATAGGGAATATTTTTCTAGATAATTTATATATTTTTTTATTTTATGAAACACTGGGTTATTGAGTTCTTTTGTTTCTGGATCTCCTTTGTCTATTCTTTTCTTATGTCTCTATTCATTAACCAATACTGGATAGCTTTGGTGACTGCTGCTCTATAATATAGTTTGAGGTATGAAAGGGCTATTCCTCTTTCATCTTTACTTCTTTTCATTTTTAACATTAATATTTGATTTTTTTTCCAAATGGATTTTATTATTTTATTCAGTTTTGTAAAGTATTTCCTTAATAATTTAATTGTTATAGCCTTAAAAGTATCAATTAGGGCAGCTAGGTGACACAATGGATAGAGCACCAGCCCTGAAGTCAGGAGGATCTGAGTCTCAGACACTTAACCCTCCCAGCTGTGTGACCCTGGACAGGTCACTTAACCCCAGTTGCCTCAGGGAAAAAAAGTGTAAGTTCATTTTGGCATTATTGTCTTTACTATTATTATTATTTTCCTTCGCCACATCTCCTTTTTATTTCTCTACTTGTCTTCTTCCCTCTCTCTTTTTTCTGTTTCTTTCCTTGTCTTTTTCTTCTCTTAATATTTCTTTCTTTCCTCCTTCTGTTCCTCCTTCCCTCCTCTTCCTTCTTTCCTTCCTTCCTTCCTTTCTTCCTTCTGATGTGCTGAACCCTGAATAAAAACCCATAGCAAATAAAAAATCACACTCAACCCACCCCCACCCCCTCCCCACCCCGCCAATTACTTGCCATTAGAACTGGGAAAATTAAGTCAGGAAAAACCTTGAAGCTCTGACCACTTTACATACCATTGTGTCATAAACTTCAGGTGCATTATCTCAGATAATTCCCCATCTAATTTATGTATTGCCCCTCACCTTGCTGTCTCCTGCCCTCCACCCTTTTATCTTGACCCCTATCAGGATTAAGTTATGATCCTTTCCTGGAATTATGGCTTGTCTGACAATCCAGTGTCTTCACTTCCTCTTATCTGCCTTTGTTTCCTCTATAAAATTGCCTTCTTCACTTCTGTATCCTGCTTGCAAACCCTCCTTAGCTAAAACTTTATATAAGTTCCCTTCCTCAGTTCTTCAGGCTAAATGATTTGGACAAGAGTCCCATCTGGCCAGCTAGTCAAAACTCTCCACATTAAAAGACTAAAACTCAATCTCTGTCTTGCCTCAGTTTCTCTGGTATTACACTTCCTTCCTTCCGCCTTCCCTCCTTCCCCTCTTTTCTTCCTTCTTTGCTTGCTTCTTTCTTCAGATTAGTTGTGTGAATATGCTTTACTGGGAAGCCTTCTAAGATCATAAACTGCTGGCTAGTTGTATAGATTTTCATACTAAAAGTTCCCTCATACTGATAAGATAAAAAATTTGGATCACTCCCTCACCACTTCCTTTAATCTCTTATTTCAGATCATAATTATGAGACTGTCCATGGTATGAAGAATACTCGAGCTAAAATCAGAGGAACCCCTAGAGGACATGGGCAAGCTAGGTGGTGCTATAGTGCATCCGGTATTGGACCAGGAGTCAGAAAGACTTATCTTCATGAGTTCAAATCCAGCCTCAGACACTGGCTATGCCCTGGGCAAGTCATTTAATCCTATTTGCTTCAGTTTCCTTTTGTGTAAGATGAACTGGAAAAAGAAATGGCAAGCCATTCTTTAGCCATCCTTGCCACAAAAACCCAAATTGAGTCACAAAGAGTTGGACATGACTAAAAAAAAGATCACCAACAATAGGTAAATCCAGAGATTGAATCCCACTTCTGACACTGAGCAATAGCCTCTTCTTGTTTGAGTCTTGTTTTTCTCATTATATTTAAAAGTGCTATATAAATATAAGCTGTGGCTATTATGTTCTCATTTGATTGTTAATTTATCCCTACTATAATATTAGCTGCTTAGTTAAGTTGTTAGCTTGTAATAGCTTAAGTTGATTGTTTATAATAGCTTAGGGATTACCTTTTCCAAGGTATTTGCATCTTAATATGTGTTTCTCAATGAGCCTCAACTCAAATACTCAAGTGGAAATAGAACTCATTATCTTTATCACTAAACCCATCTCCACTTCCAAACTTCCCTGATTCTGCAGGTACCATCACCCTCCCAGTTACCCAGATAAAAAATGTGAGCAGTATCCTGGATTACTCACTCTCCTTCACTGCATATATTGAAATCACTTCCCAAATCTTACCGTTTCTACCTCCCTAATGTCTCCTGCATGTCACAGGCAGTAGAGGCAGCCAGGTGGCTCAGTGAATAGCTAATTGGGCTGATAGGAAGATTTGAGTTCAAATAAGCTTTAAATACTAGCTGTGTGAGTGGATAAGTCACTTAAACTCTGTCTATCTTAGTTTTCTCAAGAGTAAAATGGGGATAATAATAGTACCTACCATGAATCAAATCAAATGAGATTAAATGAAATAGTAATTGTAAAACACTTAGCACAAGGCCTGGCACATGGTAAAAGCTATAGAAATGTGAGGTATTTATTACTATTATTACTATCTCAGGGTTGTTGTGAGGATTGAATGAGATCATATTTGTAAAGATCTTAACACAGAATCTGATGTATAACATGCATATAAATAAAGACACCCTTATTCCCCCTTCCTTCCCTTCCCTAAGGCTGGCTCAGCAGACTTGTCTCTCCCTGTTATTGGAATAATTTGTGATGAATTCTAGTTGCTGGATCTCTGATAGCTCTTCCAGCCATTCAAAACTCACAAGGTTATAACTTGGTCTGTTCTCTTAGATACCCATTCACCTAAAATGAGGGAAGAATAACCACAAGAATAAACACATAATAGCACCATGCATTCATAGCAACATGGTGAAACAGCAGGGAAATAAATGTGGCAATAGCACCTGCTACTGCACCTATTTCTACCTTGACAGGGATGCATATGTCATTTCTTCTTTCTCACTCCAAAGCCACCAGGGAGAAGAAGATTTGTTAGTTTAAGCCTTTTGTATACATAGTTACTCTGGCTCAATAGTCACTAACTTTTCTGAAATCAGGATTTACTTACTCTCCATCCACAAGGATGGGCAGCAGGTAGCATATTTTGTTTGTACTTATAGGTAGGAGTTCTTAAGGTTTTTTGGGTCATATGCCCACAGTCTACTCCCTTTTTTAATAGGCTAGTGATGCTTATTGAAAAAAATTTAAGTGCACAAAATAAAGTTTGAAAAGAAACCAATTTTATTGAAATTAAGATTCAATGTTTCCATCTATGAGCCCACTATGGTCTTTAGACCATAAATTAATAACCTCCATTCTAAGGACTAGCCCTAATTGAGCAGCCCCCATTACACATATATTTAGTATATATTTGTGTGTATATATGTTGTCTTTCCTAAAAGAATGAAAGCTTTTTGAAGATAGAGAATGCTTCATTTTAAAAAATTCCTTAGTATCTAGCACAGTGTCTAGAATATGGTAGACTAATATATGTTTTTTGATTGATTGAAAGTGAGCTGGATTTTAGAAACTTTAAAAAATTTCTTTATTAACTTCAAAATTCTCCTAAAAAGACTAATTCTCAAATTCCCTAAGACTGCAAAAGAAAAACTATAAGATCCCAAGGAGTTAACCAGTAATGTTGGAATGAATCTCTAATAATTATTTGCTTATCAGACTATGGGTGACAGGAAGCTAGAAAGGAACCTTAATTCATTAGATGATAGTCATATTCCAAAAGGAAGTTGACAAGCTTAACTATTGGGCCAAATCTAATAAGATAAAATATAACCAATATGAGTCTGAAGACACAATTTGTTTCAAAATTGATGGTACTCTAGTCAGTCAGCAGGTTGTCTAGTAGAGTTTGGGGCTTCTTGCTGTTCAATTATTTTCATTTGTGCCCAACTCTTCATGATCCCATTAGGGGTTTTCTTGACAAAGGTACTGCAATGGTTTGCTATTTCCTTCTCTAATTCATTTTACAAATGAGAAAACTGAGGCAAGCAGGATAATGTGACTTACCAGAGTAACAGCTAGTGAGTATCTGAGGCCAAATTTGAACTCATAAAGACGAGCCTTCCTTAGCCTAGGTTCTAAGTTGGTGCCTGGGAGTTATGGTGGATTGTAAACTCAGTCTACATGTGATTGATGTTAGCCAAAAAGCTAACTCAATCTTAGGTTGGGTGAAGAGGCAGAGTATGCTTGAAGCAACCTTTTTCGCTGCACTCTGACTTGATCAATTTATACCTGGAGTACTCTATTTATTTCTAGGTACTGTATTTCAAGAAGGATATAGACAGACCACAGCAAAGTGACCTGGATGGTGAGGTAGCTAAAAGCTAAAATATAAAAGTAATGATGAATGAAAGTTGGAATGGTTAGACTTTAGAAGAGAAGATTTTAGAGAAACATAAGTATCTTTAAGTATTTGAGCATTTTTTTTTAATGGAAGAGGGATTAGACTTGTTCTGTTTGGTCCCAAAGAAAAGAATTTTGATTATTGGGTACACACTGCAAAGACACAGACTTGAGTTTGAAAGACTTCCTAATAGAAGGGGAATGGTTGCCTTGACAAAAAAAAGTCTTACTGAAATCTTTAAGTAAAAGCTGAATGACCACTTGTCAGAGCACATTGTTCTTCAGAGATAAATTGGACTCTGAGTTTGATGGAGATATTAGAGAGCTTCTGTCATTTCCTTAAATCACACATTTAATACTAGCTCATCTACATCTAAACCGAGGCTCTGTCTTTGACAATTAGTTGCCTTTTTTGATCTGAAGACATTTGATATTTTGACATCATTTTGTTTTATCTTTACATATGAAGGAATGGAAGCCCTGAGGTGTTGTGATAATGGCAGGGCAAAGATTAGAACTCAAAACCTTTTGTCTTCTAACTCTAAGTAATGGTATCCATTGTGAGTACATTAAAAATATGGTCCTAATATTTCTAAAGACATTTATAACATTCCTGACTTTTCTTCACAGATATTACAGAAAAGACATCTAAAGACTACCTTTTGCTGATTTATTTTATTTAAAATGAGCATAAAATAGGAACTCATTTAAAATTCCCATAGGGGATTTGATTGCTTTATTATTTTAATTAGGTCTTATTCTTGGAAGTATTAACGGTCATTATATGTCAACCAAACAATGAGACCACAGGAAAAAATGTCAAACAATAGTTGCCTTGGCCTACCTTGATTGAACAATTTTTAAAAATTGCTTGACTTAATTTTTTTTTTCTTTTAAGAGGAAATTTTAAATAATCTCTACAATTTAAATAGAGAGTCAGACTTGATGTCACACATCTTTAATCCCAGCTATTGGGGATTCTGAGACTGGTGAATCTCTTGAATTTAGTAATTCTGAATTATAGTAGGATATATACCACACTATGGTGTCTACACTAAGTCTAGCATCAGTATGGTGAGCTCTTGTGTAGGGTTGGGCGGGGGGTAAAAGAATCCCTAAAGAAGGGGCAAACTGCCCTAGATCAGAATATAGATCTGTTCAAAGCTCCTAGGTCAATCAGCAGTATGGTTCCGTCTTTAAATAGCCCTTGCATGTCCAGTCTGAGTAAGATTGGGGGACCCAATCTTATAAAACAAAACAAAATGATACACTCACCCACATACCCTTAGTAACACTTTCATGTGGACCTACCAATACATTGATTTTAATGACAATGAAGAAGTGTTCACAGATTCTTTGTATTCTATGTTTGCTCTCAACCAGAGGAAGTCCATCTACCCACATTCCAGATAGGATTTTCTGAAAGCCAGTTCTGAATTTACCTTTCCACAAATGAAGTATCATATCTGGCACTTATCTGACACACCAGCCCATTGCTAAGTACTCTACGAAATTTAAAAGCAAAGCTTTGCTGGAGGAAAAACACAACTAAAAGAGTTTAGGTAATTTCCTAAAAATTACCCAAGAATCAATGGTCTGGGATTTTTGTAGTTTATTTAAAGTTTTTTCATTTTCTAAGATCCAACTCCTTTTTCTGGCAAGTTGGTTCAGAATAAGTTTGATAAATTCAAGACAATGGCATCTTTGTAATGTTATCCTTGAAGTGATGTTTATGTACTTCTTTCCCTGACTTCCATCAGCAGAAAAGCTGAGAAGAGCCTGGAGGGAGTAATCATATGAAGCTCAAAAGGAAACTAGAAGTAGGCATTTTTTTTTTTACAGTATCACCATTCTCAATAAATTTAAACACTTTTTATTCATTCAGATTATAATTTGTAAATGACACTGGGCTAATGGAATAGATTATTTGCTGATTTGAAAGATTTATTAAAAGATAATTCTAAATATTCATGAAAAGATTAAATATGTAAAAATATTTTCAGAAAACCTTTAGTTTCATAATAACATTGCCAAAATGCTGCTTTTCTGAGTTGGAGCAATAAAAACAATGCCACTTCATTACCTTCTTAGAGCAGTTAAATTGGATTCTGAGGAAACTGGTTTAACTCAAACCACTCAGTGTCAAGAGAGCAGTTGTGAATCTGGGATAGATCTCTGCTGGCCTCTCATCATGCTATCTGTTCCCTCAGGTCTTTATTCTGGACACTGTCTTCCTGGAGTAGAATAATACATCACTAGCATCCCACACCTGGATGATGCATGACTCCAGGGCTCCAGAACAACAGCTGGCTCAGTTTCTCAATCCTGGGAGTCCAGCAACAGCTGAATGCTAAGATGGATTACAGGAATGGTTCGGTCTATCAGTGTAATATATCAAGGCAAGACACTAATCTGAAGGTGTATTAGTCAAGAGATGGAGTCCTTGTAACTCCAAGTCTGAAAAAAAAAAGGCTCCAATTTAATTATAGATTAAAAAATGAGAATGCAAATGACACAGGGCTTCTTAATTTTTAAGGATAAGGAGAGGGGTAGAATTTTCATTCATAGGCATAAAACTATCAGATAAGATTTTATTGTATTTTCTCCAGGTATAAGTCACACCACCAAGACCACTTCCCATCCACATGGGAAAGTCTCTTCCACTTGTTCTTGTTGTTGTTTTAAATACTTTTCCTCCTGCATCCTACAAAGAGCCTTTTGAAACTTTTATTCCATAGTTCCAGAGGACTGAAGATAAGCCACACAACCCATCCCCTCACTGAGATGGATTTAAAATGCAAAGTAAGGCTTACACTTTTGGACATAGATGGTGAGGAAATGTGCTTTGCTTGAAGGTACATGTTTCTTACAAAGGCTTTATTTATTTATTTATTTTTGGCCAGTTGAGTAGGGAAAAATTGGGAGCAAGAGAAAGCTAATGATTGTTAATTAATAAAAAGTACATAAAATAAAATTTAAGACAATAAAATCTTTCATTACTTGGTCAAAAAACAAAAACAAATTGGCAGACCTACCATAGGCATTAAAACTCTATCATAGTTTTAGTCACTCATTCAGAAGCAGCTTTTGTAATGCTTTTGCCTTAAGAAGTTCATATGATATAAAGACAACACATGTATACATGTATACATGAGAAGTATATATGAGATAATATTTGTAAAGCATTTAGCACAGTGTTATTATTATTATTACTAATATTATTATTACATTCTACTATATATGGTATATACCTATATACAATAAAAGATAGGGAGTAAAAGAGGAAAAGAAGGTAAGTTATCTGAAGGGTTATTCCAATATTCTGATGCCAGGAGAAGCAAGTGCACCCATAAAATGATTATTGTCTTTCGGGTCAAGAATACCTGGGCTCAAGTCTCATCTCTGATACAATACTGGCTGTATTACACTGGATAAGTCACTTAGCTTGTATAGGTCTCTTGCAAATTTCCAAGACTATGGAATTGCCTACCTTCCTTGGCAGAGGAATTTTCTCTAAACCAATGAAACCAGAGAGATCCAGTCCTTATCTTTATTCTGCTATTGTATGACAATGATGAAAAGCTAGTGTTTACAAAGAATCAAAATTATGGCTGACCCAAAGGGCAAGAGAGAAATGAGTGATAGCTGTAAATAATTTGAAGCATATTGCTAATAATAACTTAGATTTAAGAAGTGGAATTTTTAAAAAATCATCCAAGAAATGTATGATCAGAAGAGATATGGGGTGGTAGTGATGGGGGTGGAGATGACCAGGTAGTCATAGTAAAGAATCACAGATGAATATCCCAAATTCTCCACTGTTAATCATTAAGTGTTAAGACCCAGCTCAGGAGTTCTTTTCCTTTTCTTTCTTTCTTTCTTAAGCAACTGGGGTTAAGTGACTTGCCCAAGGTCACACAGCCAGGAAGTGTTAAGTGTCTGAGATCACATTTGAACTCAGGTCCTCCTGATTTCAGGACTGGTGCTCTATCTACTGCACCTCCTAGCTGTCTCAAGCTCAGGAGTTCTTAATAAGACCCTTTTGGGGGTCTGGGGAATGAAATCTATGCATCCTTTCTCTGAGCAATATTTTTAAGTTCATAAAATAAGATGCATGGAATTACAAAATAAAAAACATCATATTGAAACAGTTATCAAGTTAAAAAAATTTTAATTTCAAGTTAAGAAACTCCAATCTAGAGGAGTGGTTTTGTTGCTGTTCTTGTTGTTTCTTTAACATGGATAGAAAATTCTTTTTGGAAGGTTTACAGGAAAAATGAATAGGAGATGCCTTAGATTGTTTGGCGTCTGAAGTACCAGAAGTGCCCAAAGAGATGAAGCTGTGTGTAGAAGCAATGAAGCATGGAAGCAATTTTTATATAAAATCAGTGAGTTGACTGGCATTCTTAAACATCTACTATTTCCCAGGCATTGAGCTAAGCATTGGTGATACAAAAAAAGGCAAAAAAAAATCTCTGTTTTAAAGGAATTTGCAGCTGTTATAAGGAAGAAAAAAATAAACATGCAAACAACTATGTACAAACAAACTCTTGATGGATAAATTGGGTCTAATCAGAGGGGAAAAGATTTCTTTTAAATTCCTTGCCTTCACTGACTACATTTTTTGGTTATTTATTTTATGCTATTTCTTTCATGCAAGTTATTGTTGACAATATGGTGTAGCACAGTGCTCTTTGAATAATACATGTTGAATGGAGAAACATAAAGGTTCAAAGAAAATTTTGAGAAATGAGAGAATGTATTAATTGGAGGGGAAAGGGAATGAACAAAAAAAGGGATATGGTACTTATGTTGCTCCTTATCAATAGTCAAGTAACATTTATTAATTGCCTACTATATACCAAGCATCATGCTGGAGATACAAATAAGAGAAAACAAAGGCAGCTGCCTTCAAAGAGCTTACTATTTAATGGGGAAGATAACACCCAAAAGAAAGCTTAAAAGGGTTGAAATTGAGGAGGATGCACCATGCAGAGCTTGGTGAAGTCAGAGACATTCCAGAGTAATGAAGCCAGGTGAGAAATGAAATATTCAGAGCAGAGATACCACCTTTAATAGAGGTTTTGGTATTCACATCTCTTCATTCAGAGAGGCTGAGGGTAGTGATGATGGTAGAGTACCAATTTTTCAGAATAAGAAGAATTTCCCCAAGAATGAGCTTGAAAGAACATAAGGAATCCCAAAGGCACACATGAAGGAGTGCATTCAAGTGATGACCTGACCAAATTCATGGAAGTAGGAAATGGCATATTGAGTTTGGGGAATAGCTTATTAGTCCAAGTTGTTTAGAGGATAAAAAAGAATGGCAAGAGGCATGTGAAATAATGTTGCAAAAAGTCATTGGAACCAGATAATGGAGGAGCTTAAATACCACACTAAAGGCTTTATACTAGAGGTAATAGGGAGCCATCAAAGATTTTTGATTGGAAAAGATATGGCATGGCCAAATCTGTTCCATAACAAGATTATTTCGTGTAGTTTCGGTACTATGCAAAAACCAGGAATATTCACTTTGGTTTATAGCAGAACTGAGGCCTTCAGAACCTTTAGGACAGCTCATGGTACACAAGAAAGAGTAATAGATTTGCAGTCTGAGGAACAGGGTTCAAATTCCATCTGTGCCATGTACTTTGGTCAAATCATATTCCCATTTGCTTCTCTGTGAAATGAAGATGTTGGACTAGATTTCTCTAAGTCCTGCACCCTAGAAAAATGAGAAAAATCTAAACAAGCTCTGAAAATTCTTTAATATGGAACTTCCTTAGAAGGTAGGCTATGAAATGGGTCCAGTCCAAACCACTCCATGGGCCCTCTAGTGTGTGTGTGTGTGTTGGAGGGGTATATAGAAAAGGGAAGCAAAGAGTATCAAGGCTGAAGTTTGCCTATAATCTCTGGGTGTGGAGTTATATAGATTTAGTTAGAGCAGGAATAAATCTTAAAAGTAATCTTTGCCATCACTACCCTAAATAAAAATTAAATTTGTGTCATCTAGTCCCATCACTTCCTGATAAACAGAGGGAGAAGACATGGAAGCAGTGTCAGATTTCATGTTTTGGGGCCCAAAGATCACTTCAGAAAGTAACTACAATCATGAAATGAACAGGTACTTGCTCTTTGGAAGGAAAGCTATGGTAGATCTGGAGGATATCATACTAAAAAGCAAAGATGTCAGCTTGTTAGCAAAGGCCCAGAAAGTCAAAGTTATGGCTTTTCCAGTACTAACATCACTGTGAGAGTTGGATTTTTGAGAGTTCTTTGGACAGCAAGTAAAGTAAATCAATCAATACTTGAAGAATTTAACTCTGATGACTCATTGTAAGTTGAAACTTAAATGCTTTGGCCACATAACAATAAGAGAAGACTTGTCAGAAAATACCCTGATGCTTGAAAAGAGTAAAGGCAAAAGGAGAAGGGGATGAGATGGATAGATAGTGTCATGAAAGTAACAAAAATGAGCTTGGACAGACTTTGGAAGATAATGAAGGATTGGATGTGCTGTGGTTCATGGGTTCAAGGAGTCAGCAGGACTGAAGACTGAACAATAACAATAAGTCTGGTGCTATGGAAAAAGTCTTAACTAGGTTCAGATATCATTTCTTGCACTCAATACTTGTGTGTTCTTGAGCAACTTATTTCACCATTTTAAAAATTTACAAAGTGGAATTGCTAATAATTAGCTCTATCTACTAAAGTGTTATTGTTATTGTAAGAACTTCAGAGATGATCTATGTGAAAACACTTAGTAACCATGAAATTCTTTAACATCATCATCATGATGACTAAGGAACTTCATTGAGGAACAAGAATAAAAGATGCAATCAAAGAAATATATAATTGGAAGAAAAAATATAGGAGGATAAGGAACAACAAGGGAATGCTCCAAATCATCCACAGTTATCCTTGAGATGCCAGGACAAAGGGAGGACTCCCTGCAGCATGTTGAGTATCCCCCATCCCTTCTCTAATGTGAGGACAGGGTCAGGAATGATGTGGAAATGGATGGGTTGAAAACTGCGTTCTTGAAGGAGACATACAAGTTAATGAGATCACAGATCCATTTGAGTATTATTCTTATTTACAATTTTGCCTAGCGATAGCAAAATGGAAGTTTCCACTCACTGGTTACACCCAGGGATGCTCGCATTCACCTCTTGGCAGGGGAAGGAGTCCACTGTCTGTCTGACGCCAGGAAAATGAAATTTATGCTGAAGAAAGCTTCTTTTAATGCCAAGCATTGATTTGCACTTTTGTTCAGGGAAAGCCTCCAGTCCCCCTGGCACTGGAAACAGGTAAAGTGCTGCTATAACAGTTTGCAAGAGAAAGTAAACAGTCAAGGGCAAACTTTTTTTTAACCATCAGAAGCAGAGCAATCCCATCCCTACCAGCTGCTTATCAGTCTAACAAATGCTAGCTACAGGAATTATGTCTCAGCCCTTCCAAATATCCATTACTCAGAATGAGGGAGGAGGCAGCCACGTGAGCGAAAAGGCTCATCGTCCGTGCTGATGGCATTAGACACTGGCCAGAGGAAGGCAGGACCTCAACAGGGACTTGGAGGGATTCCCCAGCAACCTCACTTAGCCAGAGAGTCACATAATCAAAGATCCATGAAACACCATACCACAGGACTGAGCATTCTGGGCTGGCTAAAGAGCCAAGATGCTTAGGGCTATTTTGAAAGCCTTTAGGTATATATATATATATATATATATATATATATATATATCTGGGACCCACCTTTCTTCCTGAGACACTGTTATGTTTTAATATCATAGGTCCCCTAAGTTAGAGTAACGTGGCCCCTTCCTTGACCATTAAGGCCATGGAAATGTCAGGGAATAAGATGAGACCTGTAGCCATTGTCACCTACTCTTCAGAGTGTTGACAGATTAATTCTGTTGAACATATTTAGTACACTGTTACAGGTGAGTGAGTGGTTCATCAGTTCTCTGGAGATGGGGACTTGGCCTTCAGAGAAGAGTTAAGAATACTTCACATCAAGTGACTGTGTAGCTCTAAATTATCCTTTTACAACATGGGAGATACCTTGCAGGAAGGCCATTCCACTGATAGTTCTTGAGTTAGAAAAAGCTGGATCCAAGTCCTGCCTGATATATTTTAATAGTGTGATCTGTGGCAAGACTCAACTTCTTAGAACCCCTTTTTAAGATGTAAAAGAGTTACTGATATATTCTGTTGGAGGGAATTTTCTCATTTAGAATTATCCACACTAATGAAAATACAGATTTGGATAAAAAATAAGCAAACATAAAAACTCATCAGCATTAACATTAGACATGTTCTTGTCAAGTCAAATTCTAATTAATGTCACCACACGAAAAAGCAATGAGAGCAGAAGTTCTTGACCTTTTTTGCACCATGAACACCTCTGAAAGTCTGGGGAAACCTGTGGATCTCTTTTCTAAATAATTTTTTTAAATGCATAAAATAAAACACACAGGACTATAAAGGCAACTAATTATGTGGAAATGCACTGGGGGATGGGGGGACAGTTAAGTTGCATAGTGGATAAAGTACCAGTCCTGGAATCAGGAGAACTTGAGTTCAAATATGACTTCAAACACTTACTAGCTATGTGATCCTGGACAAGTCATTTAACCTGATAGCCTACAAAAATAAATGAAATGCATTTATCAAAATATTTGGAAAAAATTTGCTCACAGACCCTAAATTAAAGAAGGTAAGGGACAAATAAGAGAACAACATATCTCTCAGGTAGAAGTATTCATGTTTCTATAAGAGTTTAAGAGCTTCAAATGCCTTTTGAGCTAGGACAAGTTGCTTCTGTAACTGAATTTTCAATAGATGGTGACAATTGGGAATAACATTCTAACTGATGTCTATTTCTTTTCTAGGAGAAGAAAATAGAAAATAACTGTTCCTCTGCAATAATTTACTCACAATGAACTTGATAAAAGATGATTACTACAGTGGTGCTTCATGAAAGCCAAGTTTATGGTATATCTAGCTCATTGGTTTGATAGTTTGAATTTAGGATATTTTTTAGCTGGCTATGATTCTTCATGGTCCCATTTAGGATTTTCTTGGCAAAGATACTGGAATGGTTTACAATTTCCTTCATCAGCTCATTTTACAGATAAGGAAATTGAGGCAAACAGGGTTAAGTGACTTGCCCAGGGTCACACAGCTATTCAGTATCTAAGGCTAGATTTGAACTGGGAGAAATGAGTTTTCCTGACTCAAAGTGCAACATTCTAATCACTGACCCACCTTGCTACACCAAAAGTATGAAGAAGAGACTTAACAGGAAGATACTTGGAGGGAATGCCGGCATTTGTCAGCCAATAAATGATTTTCTTGATGCTATTTTTGATCCAGACCTGAGGCTTCATCTGTGAGGAAATTCTCAGAGATTAAAGGGATTCTATTAAGGTAAATCTGGAATTATTCTGCAACTTGCAATCTTACTTAGGGAATTGCTTGGATATCCTGAGGTTAAGGACTTACTGAGGTCCACACCTCCATATAGGTCAGAGATAGGATTTGAACACAACTCTTTTGGACTCAAAAGCTCTCTCTCCCTCCGCTGTGCTACCATACTTCCTGCTAGTGAGGAGGTTGAAAATGAGAACTTGTATAATTACAACCAGTGCTCACTTTAAGGCAGATGCCACTTAGACTACTCTGCAGGGTAGAAAGAGGGCACAAAACAACCTGATTAATAAACAATGACTCTGAATCACTAAGAGCCCTTCCACACATTTCCATAAAGATAAACAAAAGCTTTCTGTGTGAGCAATGCAGATTGAGACATGGATATTTTTTGATATGTTTCTAGCTGTGAGGACACATTGCTCCGTTGTTAGCCTTTTTGTGGGGGTGTTGTGGCCTGGGGGGAACAAAGAAGTTACAGAGTCATGGATATGAATGCCAGGGGCCTTCTGTTTTACTTGGAAAGAGGCTGTGAAAATGGATGAAGCAACTAAGTAGGTAAAGTAAGGCTCAAGAATTAGGGTGATCTGCAGGAAGTTAGAGATGGTCACTGTCTAGGGGAGTGCTTCCACTCGGTTGTTTTTTATTAGGATATCAAAATATATCCCCAAAATTCTATAAGACATTTTATATGCCTTTTACTTGTTAGCACAAATAAAGTAGAACTATGGAGCAAGAGGAAACAGGTGCAGCCTGGTGCTGGGAACCTCTGTTTCCCTGGGGGTTAGCATAGCCAGTGTACTTAAGCATCAAGATGCAAAAAGACATCCCAATGGCTCCAGAGTTATTAAATTGTGGATAACCTTTGGCACAGTGATGCTGCTACTAGCCCTCTACTTCAAAGAGATCAAAGAACAGAAAAAGGATCCATGCATACCAAAATATTTCTAGCAGTTCTTTTTTTGTGGAGTCTAAGTGGAAAATAAGAAGTATCTATCAAATAAGAAAAGGCTAAACAAATTAAGGTATATGAAATGAGTACTCTTGTGCTGCAAGAAACGATGAAAAGATGGAAAGAGAAAGACAGAGATAGAAAGAGAGAGACAGAGACAGAGAGAAAGGAACAATAGAGAGACAGAGAGGCAGCTAGAAATTTGGGCCTGGAACTGGGAAAACTTGAATTCAAATCTGCCCTCAGATAGTTAGCAGCTGTATGATCATGGGTGAGTCACTTAAATTCTGATTGATTTAATCCACTGCAAATGGAAATAGTCATTCATTCCAATATCTTTACCAAGAAAAGACCATAGAGATAGACAGACAGATAGATATAGATATAGATATACACACAATACATATATGTGTATATATATAAATATGTAAAAATTCAATACTAATACTAATAATAAATTAACTAGAGACCATTCACTAACCTGGTTAACTCTTCTATAGATGCTTAATAACAATTTTGATTCATCTCAGAACATGATATTTATAGCTATGTAACATCACTAAAAGAACACTAATTTACAAAAGATGAACCTTGGAAACCGTTGCACAATAGCATATAGCCTACCTGTCCCATTTCCCTGTACCTATTTGATTCTGAATCCAATTTATTCTCAATCTGTATTATCTGTCATATATATATATATATATATGATTATTTAATTATTCCAACATCATGTTTTAGTCTGAGAATTCCTCTTCCACCTATTCCCTGCTAGATAGATGACTAGGACAATTTCTTTTGAGTTGTAAATGTCCTTAGCTAAGTTAGATTTTATACTAATCCAATATTTCAGAGTCTGATTCTTTTTGTACAGCAAAATAACGGTTTGGTCATGTATACTTATTGTGTATCTAATTTATATTTTAATATATTTAACATCTACTGGTCATCCTGCCATCTGGGGGAGGGGGATGGGGGGTAAGAGGTGAAAAATTGGAACAAGAGGTTTGGCAATTGTTAATGCTATAAAGTTACCCATGCATATAATCTGTAAATAAAAGGCTGTTAAATAAAAAAAAAATTTCATACTAATCTTTCTGTAGACTTCTTTCCCCTTGATCTTTTCACCGTTTTTTTGAGACAAGATAGCTCTTAAACAAGCACAATGTTTGGTTTTGTGCTTGGTTGTTTGTGTCTCTCTATTTGACAAGATCAAAAATTCATTAGTTAAGCTAATTTTTGAATCCCTTTGACCTTCTCAATGTGGTGATTATTTTATTTCTTTGTTAAATTTTTCTAGAAAATAGGAATAATCAGAATCAAGGATTTTACTTTTATATATTTTTCCATTTTTCAATCAACAGCTTAAGTAGATTGAGATGGAACTGTTAAAAGTATACAATATCTTCTTTTTATCCTTTCTTCTAGGTCAATATCAACTTTGACTTTTTCTATAACTAATCAAGTGTCCAATGAAACATAAATAACAGATTCTAAAATTACTCCCTTGATAGTAATCAATCATTTTTTTATCTTTTGAGGTATAGTCAATTTCTTTCTTTATGATGTTATTCGGTACTCATCATAACCAGTCAGTGCCTTCTAGCTCTCTTTTTAAAGAAAGTATTTATGATGAACAGTGGCAAAGTTTCTGAGTAATCCACAAGACTCTAACCTCTTTCATGTCTTGATCTTGAACCATTGCTTTAAATTAACTTTTCTGTGCCCATCTGTCCTGAACAACAAGTCACTGTTGACTCTATCTGGAGGATCTTCAGGTCCTTGACAGAATTGATTTCCCTTTTCTTCTACAGCACATGATACCTCACAAGAAGCTTCATAGTGGTTCTGTTTTTGACATTCATTATAAGTACTACAGTATGAGAAAACTAGGGATGCCATGAAAACATGTTTGTTGTTGCTTGTGATATAATCAATACACATAGCTTTTATTCTCCTTGTTGAAAAGAACCTCTGAGATGTCTATTTCAGTTCAGTTTGTTGATGTCTTCTGTTCATTTAAAACAAAAATGTTAATCTAAGTAGAGTTCAGTTGGTCAAATGATACTGATAAAGTGCTTAATGCAGTACCTGGCACAAAATAGGCACTCAATATGTTCTTGTTTCCCCTTCTCCCCTCCTAGTAAGTAAGTTATTGGTAACTGGACAAAAAACTCACTTTTTGGAGTCTGTTGTGGTTTAGTGGATTTCCATTGCATCCAATTCTTCATGACCCCATTTGGGATTTTCTTGCCATTTCCTACATTATAACAGATGAGGAAACTGAGACAATCAGGGTTAACCAAGTTGTCACACAGGTAATAAATGTCTTAGATCAGATTTTACCTCAGAGAGATGAATCTGACTCTGCATACCACTCTGTGCACTATGATACCACCTAATTGATATATATATATATATATATATATATATATATATATATGGTCTAAAAATCACAGGATTCTTAGCACCCTCGGTTAGTTGCATTTTTCCACTCCAGAAATAGAAAAGGGCAGAACAAGACTAGTGCTATTTTCTATTTTTAGCTCTTCAGTGTTTTCATAGCTAAAGAATTTATTCCCTATAAATTATTGTCCCATCTACTGGTGATACTTAGCCATGGTTGCCCTGGAAAACCATTGCCAAGATCACAGCTGAAGCTGTACTTTGATGAAACCTTATAGATTTGCCTCACACAGACATAATTTTTGAGAACCCAGCGTCACTTCCACCAGAGTTAGGCCCTGGAGTAACAACTCTACTCAAAGACAATCATCAAGGCTCAGAATGACCTTCCATGTAGAATGGTGGACAGGCAAACTGAGCCCCGAGAATTACCTAGAAGTCAGGTCATGGTCTTCACTATAACTGGCTTCTGTTCCTTTTTCCCCGTATTAGACATGGCTCCCTGCTCCAACCCCAGAGACATTTGTCAGCTCCGATGTGTCCTCTGGAAAGCTTCCAGCTCCACTTGGTTGGCTGGTCTCCAATTTGGCCTGTGGCACTATGGCAACAGCCAATTTGCAACAATAATAAACTGGCAATCCTTTAAAAATATTCAACAAGTCATACTTTTCATAAATTCAGAGTGGGCTTCTTCTAATTAGTATAAATTAGTGAAATCTTAATTAAGCATGGGATGCACATGAGGACAATTTCCTGATTAACCTTGACCTATCTCTCATATCTCTAGAGACAGAATAAAACTTTAAATGTTATACAGGTCTAAGAATTGAATCCTAAGGAAATAAGAAGATTAGGTTAGTTTCATAAATTTACATTATACTCTCCCCCATCTCCCCTAATAACCTCACTATACCGTCTACTTTTTATGGACCCTCATTAGCTGTAGAAACTGCTTTGGATAGTGATCTTAAACTTGAGTTCACTTTCCCTTGCCTGAAGCAGGACAGAGTTTCAAAGGAACAGCAATCCCAAACTTCCCACTAGGGTATTAATCCTCAGGAGAAGAGTATAGTATAGACCTGACTTGTCCAAATCCACATGTCAATACCCGATAAATTCAGAAAATGAGCCTTGAATAAATCAGGTAGCTTTATTTCCTATGATTTCTTTTTATCCACAAGACCCTGGGTTTGCAGTTGAGTCATGAGATTTCGTGGCATATTTTGGGAGCAGTGCTAGCAACAATTTGATAACAATGTAACTTGGAAGTTAAAAATGTCTTCAGTTCTGGGAATTACTAACTTAACTGAATAAAGTGTGTGACTATTGCTCTGATATTTTTATTATGATCCTGAATGTCCATTTCTTATATCTCCACACATGATATAGGAATAGAGACTGGGCCTGTGATTTGATTGGGATAGTTTCAGAGAGGTACCTGTTCAGGTGTTTCATTATCACTTCTCTCTGAGTTTTCTTGGCAAAGATACTAGAGTAGTTTGACTTCTGTACCTTTCACAGCTGAGGAAACTGAGGCAAACAGGGTTAAGCTCAGGATCACATAGCTAGTGAATGTCTAAGGCCAGATTTGAACTCCAGACTCCAAACTTGGTGCTCTATGCACTGTGTCACCTGGCTGCCTCCCTTACAGAAGTTGTGATTTGTCCAAGTTCCTACAGCTTCTCTCCATCAGTCAGCTTGAACTCAAATCTTGAATTCTAGGTCTGTATTCTTTTCATTATGACAAGCTTCTTTCCTATTTGTTAATTAATTTTATAGTTAAAGGATCTCAGGATCTCAAATCTGGAGCTGGTGAGAACCTAGAAGCCCTTTATTATAATTCTCTTATTTAATAAATGGAGAAACTGAGACCCAGGATCCTAAAGTCACACAGATAGATTGGAGAAGAGCTGACATTCTAACCTAGAACATCTGATTCTCAGTTCCATACCCTCGCTAATCTTTTAAAAATTGATTTCAAAAGACAAAGTCAATGACTCTTCTACTGTCCAGACCATGAGTCTGTTACTTTCTGTTATCTGGAATCAAGGCTTCCCTTTAACTCAGAGTCTAGACAGTTGAATTACATTTTGGACAAACTACATCATTATTTCTGTGAAAAAATGCTTCTTGTCTTGACTCAACTTGTTCTCCCCTTACTTCACTTTTATGATATAAATCAACCCAAGCTCATCAGCAATATTTTTAGTAACTTCTCGGTACCTTCCTCAGTGCACTTTGGAGGAAGGCGTAGCATCCCTCAGAAGCACGAGCTGGAATATTAAGTGCTGCTCAGACATTTGAACATAATATGCCCTGCTCCCAAGGCTTCTGTCACATTATTGGTATGGTAATTATTACAGCAAATGATAAAATACTGCAAAATTGTTTCTCCCCCCTTCTTAATGACATAAATAAAAGAAGCAATTAATTTCATACAATAAAAACAAGCAATACAATAACTTACAAATTTGGAGTTTCTTCATTATTACATCAAATTGCAAAATGGAAACATGTAATTTCAAAAGGCTCCAAAGTAAAAATGGAAACACAGCTGACGCTGCGTCAGCATGGAGGCTGCACCATCAACGTGGGGCTTACACATAACTGAGTCGTCAACCTCTCTCTCTCTCTCTCTCTCTCTCTCTCTCTCTCTCTCTCTCTTTCCTCTCCCAAGCCAAATATAGGTGTGCAATGAAAAATTCAGATCAGAGTCATCTCTAAGATCTCAGCCATCTGGATACAAGATTGAACAATGGTTTTGTTTCCCCTCACTCTTTAGCTTGACATTCTAGGCACTGATGCTCCCAGACTCTAACCCTACTTTGGTTGAGCTTTCAGGAATGGAAAGACTATGATTGGTCTTGTCCCTTCACTGTCTCAGAAGATAAGTAGGGAAACAAATCTTCCATGAGTAATGACCGTGGCTTTGTTTGTTTTTCCAAAGCAGTGTGTGAACTCAAATACCATGTACAGTACGGTATGGCCCACCATCCTTGTCAAGTAGTCTTGGAAATCTACAGGCTCAGGACTGACATTAGGGTTTGTTTGTTTGTTTTTTGTGACTGAAAAATACTAACATATTTTCCTTGACATCTTGTACTACTTTTTACAAGTATTCAGAGCACATGCCCTGCTTTGCATGGAAAATGTATTTCCACAGTTGTCAGAATGATGGACAGGGAGAGAATGATAGGACAGAGCAGTGATCTCGGCTTGTTATTACATACAATAGCCTGGTAAGAATCATGATGTGTTGGTGAGACAAACTGTGTCCCATTCTGGAACATATTAGGTTTGTCTCCAGGACACACATGACTTCACTAGGGTGTCTAACCTCATTCATAATAGATGCTAATCTTTTCAGGGCTGACTGATGACAGCACTTCCTGCCCTTCACGGAATTAGAGCTGGGTTTTATCAAAGGACTCAAACTGCCTGCTAATTAGACTAATTCCCTTCATCATGAATTATTTATTTCCATTGGTAACCGATCACTGTGACATTAATGGGTTCTGCTCAACTTAGTTTCCTACTAATACACACTATGAGTTAAATGTTAAAAAACTCCTGATACTTCACTCCAGGTCATATGTATTTTTTGTCTATCATTTGACAAGATTTGATGAAGTTTTTGGTGATTAAAGTTCAAATACAAGAAAAGAGAGGTTCTAACTCTGTTTAGGTAAGAAACCATGTTTTCTTTACTCCAACCTCAAACCTCATTTAACTAAGTTCAGATACTTTAACATACTACTTAACTTAGTTAAAATTGATCTAAGTACTAGGATTATTATTTGCACTGTTTTTCTGTTGGAGTCATACCATATATATTCCAGTGATCCAAAACAACATTTGATGATGATGATGATATTTTCCTAAATAAGAGAAAGATTGTGGAATAGTGGCAAGCTATTCTCAGTACCCCACATTTTCTGAAAATAGCATTCCATATTCTTGACCTTTGTGTAGCATTTGATAGTGGTTAACTACTATGTCTTCTTGGACTCCTCTCTGGGTTGTGGTGACAGTTTTCTCTCTTGGTTCTCTTCCTACCTGCTTGTTTCTTCTTAATCTCCTTTGCTGAATTATCATTCATATTGTGTTCTCTGTGTGTGGTTCTGTCCCAGATCTGCCTCTCTTTCAACATTCTCTCTCAGGTGATCATGGGTTTTGTTATCATCCCTATGCAATTTCCATGGTTTTAATTGCTAAGTCTATGCAGATGACTTCTAGATCTATACAGCTTTAGTCTCTTTCTCATCTCACTATTACATTGAATGGGATGTTCATTTAATTCTCCATTCATTCATTATCTTAGAATTCATTATCTTTCCCACAAAACACCTCTCTTATGAACTTCCCTATTTCTGTCAAGGTGGTCTACCCACTTGTTTTTCTCTATTCTGATCCATATTCCAGATAACTGTTAGGTGTTAACATATCACTCCCTTGCTCAGTAAACTTCAGGAGCTCCTTACTACCTCTAAGATCAAAAACAAAGTATTCTATGTGGCATTTAATATAGCTCTTCACAACCTATCTCAAACATATCTTTCTAGCCTTATTATACATTCCTCCCCTTTTTGCATTTTATAATCCTATGACATTGTCTTGCTCTTTCTCACACACAATTTTCTGTCTATTGTCTCTGTGACTTTTATTAGGCTGACCTGGAATGTACTTCACTCCCTTCTCATGTTCACTTTTAGAAACCTTAGTTTTATTCAAAGCTCATCTCAAGCACCATCTTCTATACTCTGGCTTTTTAAAAACTTTTTCTTTTCTTTTAAAAAATTATTCAAGCTTTTTTATTTTTCAAAATATAGCATGGATAATTCTTCAACATTAATCCTTGCAAAATCTTATGTTCCAATTTCCCCTCCTTCTTTCACTCCCTCCTCTAGATGGCAAGTAGTCCAATATATGTTAAACATGGTAGAAATATATGTTAAATCCAATATATGCATACATATTAATACAATTATGCTGCACAAGAAAAATCTAATCAAACCAGAAAAAAATGATAAAAATAAAATGCAAGCAAACAACTATAAAAAGAGTGAAAGAGTTATGGTGTGATTGACACTCAGTTCCCACAGTCCTCTCCTCTGAGTGTAGATGGCTCTCTTCATCATAAGATCATTGGAACTGCTCTGAATCATTTCATCATTGAAGAGAGCCATATCCATTAGAATTGATCATTGTATAATCTTGTTGTGCACAATGATCTCCTGGTTCTGCTCATTTCACTTAGCATGTGTACCTTCAGTCTTTCCTAAAAGTCCAGAGGATCATAATTTTAACTCTAGGAAGAAACATACTGATAATCCAAGTTTTACAGATGAGAAAACTGAGGTTATGTTATTGCCAAGTTCACATACAAATTTATTGATAGGTCTGGGATTTGAACTTCAAACCTTTGTCCTTCAACCTAAATATCTTTCCACTATCTTGAACAAACTAGACCAAATTGTATGGATGACTTTGAGACCCACACGTGTACCAGACCTTACAATGGACTCCCCAAAGAGTTTGATTATTATGGATGAGCTACATTTAAATTGCAATAGTAAGACATCACTTGCTATAAGGTACATAGTTGTAGGAATGCAGGAAGTTCACTGACACAGAAGTAAATGCTTACTTACTATATCAGGTCAGTGCATGAATCCAAGTACCTAAGCAGTATACTCTAGTGAATGAAAGCGGCGTATGACCCCTGGTAACATGGAGAAAAGGATTGCTTTAATGACACACTTAAGAGCAAATTCAAGTTATTCAGCATGGCTGAGTAATGCTGAAGAACAATAACAGGAGAAAGACCAGCATGACGAGCAGTAATTAGAGATGGGCAGCTATTTTTGAACAAAGGCATCACACAGACCATAATGCAATGAGGCGGAACCACAAACAGCAACAGGTTCTTCTAAAAGCAGCTAGAGTTCCAACCCAAAGGTCCGTCTTTCTCTCCCTATATTCCTCTCTCTTTCTCTTCTTTTTTCCCTTCTTCTTTCTCCCTTCCCCCTCTTCCTTTCCCTCTTTCTTTCTCTCCCTTTCCTTTCTTTTTTTCTTTCTCCCTTTCCTTCTTCTCCTTCTTTCCTCCCTCTGACCCTTCCACATTCTCTCCCTCTTCATCTTTTTGCCATCTCTCTTTCTGCCTCTCTCATCCCAACAATCCCTCTCCTTCCTTCTCCCTCTTTCTTTCTTCCCTTCTTATCTTCTGTTCCTTTCCCCCTCCCCTCTTCTTTCTCTCCTTTTTCCTTTCTGTCCTCCTTTTATCCTATTCTCTTTCCTTCATCTCCTTATTCTCATCCCTATTTCTCTTTTCTTCTCCTACACTCTCCACATCCCTTTCCTTCTCCTCTCTCTTTTGCCACCCCTAGTCCTTCCATTCTTTACCCTCTCCTTTCCTTCCTCTCCTCCTCTCTCTTCTCCATCCTTCCTTTACTTCCATTTTCCTTTCTCTCCCTTCTCTTTCCTTCTCCCTTTCTTACTCTCTCTCTAGATAAAAATGACTGCAATTCACAAATCAATTTCTTCCCCTGACTATGACCATATGTATCTTCAGAAATCCTTTTAATATGAAGAACAAAACAGAATATAAACTTACAATCACTATTAGCTACTAATTAAATGAAAACCTATTTTTTTCATGAGCATATATAATAATTTTTTTTACAACTTTCTTGAGATTTTTAGCACTTTATATTAGCATGTTTGCTACCCAATTCACATCAGATCTATGACCTAGAAAAACGAGGATGCTTTCCAGATATATGTCTGCAAGTAGCATGCAGGGGGAAACCCTGTTCACTTGTAACAAATCCTTTGCAAAAAGCCAGGGGAATATATACCATGATGGGATAGGCACAAAGATTTTTTAAAATATACATCATAAGGCACAAAAGAAATTAGAAAATCTATGACAAGCAAAATTACATAAGAATTTTCATAAGAGTCCATATAATTAACATGTTAATTAATAGCACAGACAATTCATTGTTTATAGTCAGATATTTTCTGAACATATCTATTTATCTATATATCTGTAATGCCACGTGTTTTAAATGAATATTCAATCAAATCACTACTGGACTACTCTGACTGAAATCACAGGTATTATTTTTCCACTTTAGAGATAATTAAGGATAAGTAAGAGAAAATTGTGAGGTATAAGGTCATCTTGCAAGTGGAGAGTTTGAGTCTATCTATGGATGTGTGTGTTTTATTGCCATTGTTCTTTTTATTTATTTTCTAGTTCTCAGATGAATTCAACTGTTAACAGAAATTTCTTCCCAAATATTTTGGAATGGAAAAAAAAACTCTATTTATTAAGTACCTTTTGTATGTCAGGTTCTGTACAAAGCACTTTATAAAATCCTTTCATATCCTTTCAAAACTTTAGTAAAAAGGTGCTATTATTCCCATTTTACAGTTGAAAAAAGGCAGACAGTTTAAATGACTTGCCTAGGATCACAGAGCTAGTAAATGTCTGAGGTCAAATTTCATCATTAATCTTCCTGACTTTAAACCCAACACCCACACCTGCCTATCACCAGCCTCCCTTTTCATCTCTCTGCCCCAGTCTGTCTCTATACATATATACATACATACATACCCAGGAACTTTTAGGATTGTTTTTTTCTCCTTAATTCTGTTCCTAATTTCAGGGATTATTTGGTGACCCATTGAGAGAAGCAGTAAAATCTCAAATATTGCTAATAGTAGTTTTACTTTATATGGGATAACCTTAACATTTAAGAATCACTGACAAATTCTAATATCAGAGCTTTTTTACATTATAATTTTATCTTGTTATTTACCTTTACATACTGATACTTTGATATTTTGAAAATATTTTTAGTATTTTAAAAGAAACCTTCACCTCTTAAGACACTTTAAAAGCTAATTTTTTGGTTGATTTGTAATTTTTTACCTTTTTAATCCATACTCCACACAGAACCCTAATTAATATTCCTTGACTTTTCCTGTTTAAGAAACTTTAATGGTTCCCTAACACTTCTTAGATAAGATATAAATTCCTTTCTTTAGCATGTAAGACTCTTTACTAACTGGTATAACAGTTATATACCCTAATGAATTCCGGAGACAACTCGGTGGTACAGTAAAATATTAAATAATCAATCTATCAATAAATATTTATTAAGCACCTACCATGTGTACTCTGCTAAGCACTTGAAACACACAAAAAAAGGTAGTGTTACCTTCAAGGAGCTTACAACCTAATGGACAGAGTGCTGGGCCAAGAGTCAGAAATATCTAGGTTCAAAATTTGGACTCAGACATTTGCTAGCTCTGTGGCCATGGCCAACTCACTTAATTTCTGTTTTCCTCAGTTTCCTCAACTGTAAAATGAGGATAATAATAATGCTAACTCCCAGGGCTGTTGTGAGGATCAAATGAGATATTTGTCACATACTTAGTATAGTACCTGAAACATAATAAACCCCACCTCTCTTCTTTACTTCTTTCTCTCCTTTCCTCCCTTCCTCCCTTCCTTTCTTGCTTCTTTGCTTCCTTCTCTTATCTTCCTCTCTTCTTTCCTCCATCTTCCCTCCCTTTCTTCTCTTCCTGCTTTCCTTCTTTCCTTCCCTTCCTGCTTTCCTTCCTCCTTGCTTTTCCTTCCTTTCTTCTCTCCTCCCCCTTCCTTTCCTCTCTCCCTTCCTTCTTTCTCTCTTTCTTTCCTTTCCGTCAAACTATTCTTGCTATTATTCAGAAATTACATTCTATTTACACCTTAAAGCCTTTCTGTAAGCTGTCCTCAATACCTGGAATGCTGTGACCTTTTTAGTTCTCTCCCAAGTTCCAAGTTTAGCTCTAGTGCCATGACCTGCAGAGATACCCATCCCACAAAAGGCTCTATTTACTGATTTGTGAACATATTATATCCCCTTCTAGTAGAAGGTAAGCTCCTTAAAGGTAGGTGATGTCTTATTTTTTCACTTATGTCTACAGAACCTAGTCTTAGGCTTTTCACATAATAATTCATTCTTAATAAATGCTTCACTCATTTCCAAAACTACATTGTGTGTTCTGGTGTGGTAAGGAAATTATTCAAATAATACATAACACGTTAAATACAATTAGCAATAAAATAAGTATATTTTTCTAAACTACAACAACTAATGGAGATTCTAAGCAAATCTGTAATAGACAAGATGACTCATGTGGAGGAGAATTACTTCAAAAATTTTGAACTTTTCCACCCCTACTGGAAACACAGCCTTCTTTTAGATAATAAGATGAATTTTGAGTCCTTGAAAAATTTTTAAAATACTCCAAGTAGATTAATATGTCATACTTCTTACTAGATGGAGGATCCCAGGATAGGCCTACAAATAAGTCTACATTGAGTTTTTTTCATCACATGCATTTGGTTAAAAATTCCTGGTTAGGAAATATCCTATAAATATAGTCATGTATACTCAACAGTCATCTTACACTTCTACAATGTCTGGCTAGGAAACATCCCATAAATATAGCCATGTATACCCAACAGCTATCTTACAACTTCTACAAGCACTTCTATTTCTACAATACTATAAAAAGCAGGGGCAGTCTTAGTCTGATGTCGGTGATCTGACATGGCTATTTGCTCACCCATGGAAAAATATTCAGAATTCTTGGTTTCACAAGTGGAATTCTTAAAGAAATGTGAATCAGCTTCTCTTTTCTGAAGTGCTGAGAATATTTCTTTATTGTATACTCATGTCAGTCAGTGTCTCTCTTGGATTACCTATATTCTAGTCTTTGTCTATCTGGGAAAAGTTAGATTGGAGGAGGGATTCAACAGCAATATAACCTGACTTCAGAGAAGTTTAGTTCAGGTTCTGTCTGAGAATAGTGCTTAGGTCAGCTTTGTCCTGGGGAAGCTAGGTGGAACAATGGTTAGAGCACTGGCCTGGAATTAGGAAAACCTGAGTTCAAATTTCATCCCAGACACTAGTTGTATGACTCTGAGCAAGGCACTTAACTCTGTTCTTAATTCTGTTTATTTCAATTTCCTCATCTGTAAAATGAGTCAGAGGAGGAAATGGCAAACCACTCCAATAGTTGCCAAACTTCCAGTGGAGTCATAAAAAGTTAGACACACCTATATAACAAGTCTTTGTTCCATAGGTACCATAATAGAAAAGTAAATACCTTGTACCACTTTCTAATAGAACCTAGATTTAAAATTGCAGGAGTCCTTAAAGATCATCCTAGTCCAGTCCCTTCATTTTACTAATGAAGAAACTGAAGATTAGAGAATTCATATAACTAGACCAAAGTCACACAAGATGAAAGTATAAAAGACAGGATTTGAAACCAAGTCCTCTGATTAAAAATTTACTTTTTTCTACCATTCCTCGATGCTTCCATGCAACCAGTGAAGATAAGTTTATTGGAACTATCACTTTTTTAACCAGGAGGAGTAACAATATCATGCACTATCTCACAGTTTCTTTTTCACTTTAACCTGTCATTAATAGTTTTGACAGTTGTTAATAGTACTGAAAATTATTGCTATCCATTAATTCTAACACTTGGCATCCCTGACACCCCTTCCCTATCTCCCCCACAGAATTTATTAGGTGGAATACAATTTGGGGGAGAGAATACTTTCCATTCAATTAAACTCAATTAGGCTCCTCTATCACCAAGAGTTTAGATAGTAGGAGCTTTGGGTCACTCCATCAAGAAGCCATTGACATAGATATCTTAAACATTGATTCATCATATGGCACCTCAGACCACTGGTTACTCAACAACAAGCAGACAACTAGATTTAAGTCCAGTGATGTTTAAAGATGTTTTGGCAAAGGGTATAACCAAATTAATAAAAAGATGAGGAACCATATATAAGATTTTTGTAGAAGACACTATTATTCATATATTATTTATTCATTTATTCAGTATTTGTTTGTTGAGTACCTACTGTGTGCTAAACACTGGGGAGGTATAGATTTTTAAAATGTTAGTTCTGCCATTAAGGAGTTTAATTAAGACAATTATACAAATAATGAAAATATAAAATAATATAAAGATCTGATAAAAGATGTAGAATAAAAGTTCTGTAAGAGTTCAGAGGAAAGATATTTTGATGTGGTATAAAAGAGATTTTAAATTCAGTATGTCAGTAGTTATAGATGGATATAGAAGGAATTACAGGTAGACAAAATAATAAAGAAAAAATCAGGAAATATTAAGGAATATCTGGGGAATGGTGAGTTAGCAAGCTTGGCTAAAATAAAGGGCATATATAGGGAAGTATGAAAGACAAGGCTGGTATTAATGGTTGGGTATTTTCTGTGAATCACCTCAGATCCTTAGCTGTGTGATCCCAGGTGTCACTTAACACTGTTTGCCTCAGTTTCCTCCTCTGTAAAATGAGCTGGAGAAGGAAATGGCAAACCACTTCAGTGTCTTTACCAAGAAGACCATAAATGGGCTCACAAAGAGTCCGACAAGACTGGAATGAATGAAAAACAACCACAAAAGACTCTGTGGGTTCCAGAGCTCTTGAATTCCAGACTTGGGAGTGAAGACCTTATCCTTCTGTAATGTAGAATCACTGAAAAATTTTAAGCAGGGAAGTAATAATCAAAACTGTAATATGAGAAAATTAGTTGAATAGAAGTATACAGGATGACTTGGAAGCAGAGGGACATGATAGGAAACTATTTATTCAGGCATGAAGCAATGAGAATCTGATTCAGAGTCTTAGTAGTGTGAGTAAAATGAAATGACAAAAGATGAAGCCAAGAAAAAAATAGCCATATTGATTATTTTAAAAGAGAAAGAATTTTTAAAATGGCTTTAAGGCATTATCTGTGATTTAGTAGAAGAGTGGTCATGTCATTGAGAGAAAATGAAGATATAGTATAGGCAGAAAAGAAGTAAAAATGAGAAGTCTTATATATGTATATATATATATATATATAAATGAGAAGTTTTATATATATATATATACATATATATATTTATATATATATAAAACAGAGAGAGAGAGAGACAGAGAGACAGAGAGACAGAGAAAGAGACAGAGAGACAGAGACAGAGAGAAAGAGAGACAAAGACAGAGAGACAGAGACAGGGAGGAAGGGAGAGACAAATAGCCAACAGGTAGTCATAAAAGGTGGACTGAATTAGTATAATTCTCTATTTACAATAGAAACTTAATAAATATTTGATTGATAAATTAACATATTCATGGAAATATCATTGTCTTCCATTGAAAAGATTTATTTGGCAGGGATGTACATGTGTAGATTAGATAGAAGACTGGAAACCTGGAAATTACAGGAGATTCCTGCAGTGGTCTGAGCATGAAGTCTTTCCGTAGGGTGGTATGGATGGTATAGGTTTTTATGTTGGGGAAAAAAGTCAAAGAAAATCTGGGGGTTCTATGCCTGGTGAACTAAAAATGCTTGGGTCTAGATAGTGCTATCATTACAGAAGTGGGGATTCAAGAAAAAGAAGAAATTTTGAGGGAGAAGTGATGAATGCAGTTTAGTTCAGTATTAGGTGCTGGTGGGACATATAAATGAAAATCTGCAAATGGAATTGTTAGAAAAGTCAGGCAGCTGATTATAAAGGCTTTATGATCATCATCAGAGAGATGATATTTAAAACGATAGGAGGGAAAAATCACCAAAAGTATAAATATTAGAAAAGAAAAGATGATTTTAAGAAAGACTTAAAGAATTGACATGAAAACTTTTCCTTTGTTGGTGGAACTGTGAATACATCCAACCATTCTGGAGAGCAATTTGGAACTATGCTCAAAAAGTTATCAAACTGTGCATACCCTTTGATCCAGAAGTGTTACTACTGGTCTTATATCCCAAGGAGATCATAAAGAAGGGAAAGGGACCTGTATGTGCAAAAATGTTTGTGGCAGCCCTCTTTGTAGTGGCCAGAAACTGAAAACTGAGTGGATGCCCATCAATTGGAGAATGGCTGAATAAATTGTGGTATATGAATATTATGGAATATTATTGTTCTGTAAGAAATGACCGGCAGGATGATTTCAGAAAGGCCTGGAAAGACTTACATGAATTGATGCTGAGTGAAACAAGCAAGGCCAAGAGATCATTATATACTTCAGCAACAATATATATGATGACCAATTCTGATGGACCTGGCCATCCTCAGCAATGAGATGAACCAAATCATTTCCAATGGAGCAGTAATGAACTGAACCAGCTACGCCCAGAGAAAGAACTCTAGGAGATGACTAAAAACCATTCTCATTAATTCCCAATCCCTATATTTTTGCCCACCTGCATTTTTGATTTCCCTCACAGGCTAATTTTACAATATTTCAGAGTCAAATTCTTTTTGTACAGCAAAATAACATTTTGGTCATGTATATTTATTGTGTACCTAATTTATATTTTAATAT
This sequence comes from Sarcophilus harrisii, assembly GCF_902635505.1. Lineage (NCBI taxonomy): Eukaryota > Metazoa > Chordata > Mammalia > Dasyuromorphia > Dasyuridae > Sarcophilus > Sarcophilus harrisii. Next base: position 399,751,031 of record NC_045428.1, on the reverse strand, counting down.
ATTTAACATCTACTAGTCATCCTGACATCTGGGGGGGGAGGAAGGAGGGGAAAAATTGGAACAAGAGGTTTGGCAATTGTCAATGCTGTAAAGTTACTCATACATATAACCTGTAAATAAAAGGCTATTAAAAAAAAAGAAAAGAAAACTTTTCCTCTGTGAGTCCTGGTTATCACCAGTAAGCATCTCTCTTGATGCAAGGCACTTTGAAAGGTTATGTCAACTTCAGAAGAACAATTCTACAAGAGTTGGTGACAACATTGGCTATTTTCCCCATTTATGTTAATAATACTGAATTTTTTTTCTTGTTAAGTGGAAATGGAGCATTGTTCCTTAGCTTGGTGTGGTGGGAAGAACACTTAGGCTTGCTTTGAATTCCCCCTTTATCAATTATTTTTCCTGTGACCTAGATCATTTTATCTGAGTGTCACTTTCCTTCTCTATAAAATGGAGATAATGCTATCTAAGCTACTCCCTTTATAATAACTTTATGGAGTTATTATAAAGATCAAATGAGATAAACTTTGTAATGTCTTTTGTAGCCATAAGTACATAATATTTGCCAAACTTGATAAATAATTTTGTTTTTCTATTTTGGAAATGATCAATGCAGGGATTTATTTTGCTAACTATGCATATTTTACAAGGATTTTTTTAAAAAACCTGAATGTGAAAGGGAAGAAGAGGAGACAAATTTTTGTTAATTGAAAAAAATTGTTTTTTGTTTTGACTATGCATTTTTTATAAAGGTTTTCTTTTTCTTTTTTTATTAATGGAAGAGGTAAAATAAGGAGGAAATAGATTTCTGTTCACTAAAAAGAATAAAATAAAATTATTTTATGTCTAAAACAACATAAGAAATAGTGTCCATGAAACTTCCATAAGTCTCTTGAATATAGTTATCAAATTATATGTACCACTTAATGTGGATAGAATATTAAACCTAGGGTGAAGAAGATCTAAGTTCAAATGTAGCCTCAGATACATACTGGCCATGAGATCCTGGCCAAATCACTTAACCTCTGTCTGTCTCTTTTTCCTCAAATGTGAAATGGGCATGATAATAGCATTTACTTCTCAGGATTGTTAAGGATAAATGAGATAATGTTGGCAAAAAGATTTGCAGACTTTAAAATATATAGATGCTGGTTATTACATAGCAATATGTCTATTGAACAAACTGTAAAATGGGAAAGTTCAACAATATTATTCACTCTCAAACAATAAGATTTCAAAAAGCAACAATTAACAACTAATGGCTACACAGATGAAGAACCAGCCTCAGAGCTAAAGATAATATTAACTAGCATTTATATTGTGTCTTGAAGTATGTAAAGCACTTTACATCCATTATTTCATTGATTCTCATGACATGTGGATACTATTATTATCCTTATGTTATAGATAAGGAAACTGAGGCTGAAAAGAGAGTTAAGTGATTTGCCAAGGATCACAGCTAAAAATGTCTGATGCTGGATTTGAACTCAAATCTTTTGGATTCAAAATCCAATACTGTATCTGTTGCACAAAAAAACTCTGCTGCCTAGAACTTGGGTTATAATCTTGCCTCAAAAAGGAACTGTCTGTCACTCAGCTACTCAGAGTTCTAAGCAACTGCCTTAAGACCATAAACTTCAGAGAAGGAGTAAACTTGCCTGAGTAAAGGGTATTATCTATAAAATTGTAAATCAAGTCCTTATCTTATCCCTACAAGTGGGGACAGCCACTGTCTATTACTTAGCCAAAGAAAGTATATGGGTGCTACAGAATATTTCAAGCTTCAGACATCAGCTTTGGCAAAAATGAACTATTATTATAATTGGTAGGCATCTTTTATTTCTATTTTAGCAATGATACCTTTGATTCCTTGGCAGAATTGATTTCTGTTAATGTAGGGGTGAAACAAGGCATTTTTAGCCTCCATTATCATTCAATATTTGCTTTAAAGTAAAACCAAAGTTATTGTGACCAAATTTTCCCTCATAATTGAGTCTTGAAAGAAATTTTCTGAAAATTGCTTGTTCATCATTTCTTATTGCACAATGGTAAGTCCATTATATTCGTATACCACAACTCATTTAGTCATTCTCTAATTGATGGACATCCCCTCAATTTCCAATGTTTTACCACCATAAAAAGAACTGCTAGAAATATTTTTGCACAGATATGTCCCTTTTATGATTTCTTTGGTATATAGAGCTAGTAGTGATATTGCTGGATCAAAGAGTATACATAGTTTGTTGCTCTCCAGTTCACAACTTCACTAACAATGCAATCAGATTTCATTGATTTTGTTTGTACAGAATCTTTTTAATTTAGTATAATCAAAATAATCCATTTTATATTTCATAATGATATATCTTCTTTGGTCATGAATTCTTCCCTTCTTCATAGATCTGATAGATATATTATTTCTTGCTCTTCTAATTTGTTTATAGTATCCATAAGTATGTTATGTCTAAATTATGTACCTATTTTGACTTTATTTTGGTGTATGATGTGAGATGTTAGTCTATCTGAAAAGAATACATTAAATATATGTGCCTTTTTACATTTGATTTTGATATTTTTAATGCCTTAATACATGGTTAATTTTTGTATAGCTTCCATGTTCTACAAAGAAATCAAGTCCTTATCTTAGCCCCACTAAGGGGCTAAGACACTGTCCATTACTTAGCCAAAGAAAGTTTTCTTTCAGTTTTCATTCAGTTTTCTCAAAAGGTTTGTCATATCTAATTTTTAAAGATTCTATTCAATAACTTAATTTCTTTCTTTTTTTAATTTTTGGTTGTATTTATGAGTTCTGAGAGGGAACAGTTAAGGTCCCCTACTAACATAGTTTTGTTGTCTATTTCTTTCTATAACTCATTCACCTCTTTTAAGGGAAGAATTTGAATTCAGATAACTAAAATTAAAAGAAGAAAATAAGAATTTGGATGCTATACCACTTGGTACATATATGGTTAGTACTGATATTGTCTTTGATATCTTTTAGCAAGATGTAGTTCCCTTCCCTATCTCTTTTAATTAGGTCTATTTTTGGTTTTCTTTATCTGCAATCATGAAGAGCTCAAAAAGAAGCTTAAGATAGAGGAAAAATTGGGGAAAGAAATGAGTAGTGAAAGACAATTTTTTTTTTGAATTCAGGTCTTTTTATAATAGCTTTTTATTGTTTAAAATACATGAAAAGAGAGTTTTCAGCATTCACCCTTGCTTTTTTTTTTTTCTTTTACTTCACCTAAAGCATAATAAATTCTGCTCCATCACCTTACCTTTATTCTGTGTGTGTTTCTCTGCTTCAAATGTGTTTCTTGTAAATAAAATACTGTAGAATTCTGATTTTTATCCACTCTGCTCTATCCACTTCCATTTTATCAGAGAGGTCATCCCATTCACATCCACAGTTATGCATACTAACTATGTATTACCTTCAATCCTATTTTTCATCTTGTTTGTCCTTTCCTTTACCCTCAATCAGTATTTTGCTTCTGTCTACTTTTGTTCTGCCCTTTTTTTCTTCCTGTTTCTCCCTTTTTCCTTTACTTAATGTTTTTCCCTCCTATTTTCCTGGTGGGTAAGAGATATTTCTATATTCAATTGATTGTGCACATTATTCCCTCTTTGAGCCAATACTGATAAGAGTATGTTCAAGTGATGCCCATCACACACCCTTCTTTTCAACTATAATAGATTTTTTGTATCTCTTCATGTGAAATAATTTATTACATTCTACCTCTCCCTTCTTTCTGCTCCCACTGTGATCTTGTTTCTCATCCTTTAATTATTTTTATGTCCTTCTCTCAATTCACCTTGTACTTCTACCCTCTATGTATATTCTTTCTGGATGTACCATTGGTGGTAAAATTTTAAAGAATTACAGGTATCATCTTCCTATGTAGGGGTATAAACAGCTCCTTTGAATTCCATATATTATCTTTCCTCTTTTTTTTTTTTTTTTGGATTCTCTTGGGTCTTGATATGGGTGAATTTTTTATTCAGTTCTGGTCTTCTTGTAAAACCTTGTAATCCTTCTGTGTAATTAAATTACACATGCATACCCCTGACCCTCACCAAAGTATTATGCGTGATTTACCTGGATAAGTAATTCTTGGTTGTAGTCCTAGCTTCTTTGCCTTCCAGAATATCATGTTCTGTGACTTTGGCTCTTTCAATGCTACTGTTAAGTCCTGTGTAATCCTGATTGTGGTACCCCAGTGTTTGAATTGTTTCTTTCTGGATACTAATATTTTTTATGGAATTGTTTTCTTCAATAGGTTTTTGTATATCTTTTTTCATTTGAGCAATTCTACTTTTTAAGCAATTGTTTTCTTTCTTCAAACTGTTGATTCCTTTTTTTGGAATTGTCTTACATTGAAAACTGACAAAAAAAAATTTACATCCAAAGATTCTGATAAAGGCTTCATTTCTAAAATATATAGAGAATTGACTCAATTTTATAAGAATACAAGCCATTCTGTAATCGATAAATGGTCAAAGAATATGAACAATTTTCAGATGAAGAAATTAAAACCATATCTAGTCATATGAAAAAATGCTCTAAATCACTACCAATTAGAGAAATGCAAATTAAAACAATTCTGAGTTATCATTTCATACTTCTCTGATAGGCTAAGATGATAGGAAAAGATATTGATAAATGATGAAGGGGGGGGGTGGGAAAATTGGGACACTAATATATTGTTGGTGGAGTTGTGAACTGATCCAACCATTCTAGAGAGCAATTTGGAACTATTCCCCAATAGGACTATCAAAGGGCTATCAAAATGTGCATACCCTTTGATCCAGCAGTGTCTCTTCTGGGACTGTATCCCAAAGAGATCATTAAAAAAAAAAAGACAAGGATCTACGTGTGCAAAAAATGTTTGTAGAAGCCCTTTTTGTAGTGGCAAGAAACTGGAAACTGAAAGGATGCCCATCAGTTGGGGGATGACTGAATAAGTTATGGTATATGAATGCTATGGAATATTATTGTACTATAAGAAACAACCAGCAGGATGATTTCAGAGAAGCCTGGAGAGACTTACATGAACTGATGTAAGTGAAGTGAATAGAACCAAAAGAACATTGAACACAGAAACAAGAAGATTATATGATAATCAGCTGTGATGGATTTGGTTCTTTTCAACAATGAGGTGAGAATTAGTATTTTCAACTTTTTTTGTTTGCTTGCTTTTTTTTTTCTTTCTGATTTTCCCCTTTTTGATCTGATTTTTCTTGTATAGTATGATTATTGTAGAAATATGTTTAGAAGAATTGTACATGTTTAATCTATATTGGATTAGTTGCTGTCTAGGGAAGGGAGAAGGAAGAGAGAGAGAAAAATATGTAACACATGGTTTTGCAAGGGTGAATGCTGAAAATTCTTTTTTGCATGTATTTTGAAAAATAAAAAGCTATTATAAAAAGACCTGAATCAAAAAAAATTGTCTTGCATTACTCATTTCTTTCCCCAATTTTTCCTCTATCTTAAGGTTCTTTTTGAGCTCTTCCATGAGTTCTTTCTGGGATTGAGACTGCTTCTTGTTTTTAGGGAGGTTGGTTACCCATGAATGTTCTGACATTGTTGTCCTCTTCTGAGTTTGTGTCTCATTCTTCCCTGTCACCATAATAAACTTCTGTGGTCAGATTGTTTTGTTTTGTTGTTGTTGTTGTTCATATTTTTTGGCCTTTTTCCTTTCTTTTAAATTTTTACTCTTTCCTCAGGGTGGAAGGGGCACTGTCTCATGCTTCTTTTGCTGGGGGCTACATGCTCTGTTGTTTACCTGGTGCTGCAGTGATGTTGTCCTGAGGTTCATGGGGGACCTTCATGTCTTGTTACTGAGGGGGTTGGATGGAGGGGTGGTTAATAGTACTAGAATCTTAAGGGATCTGACAGCTTGCCTGGGCTGAGTCAGGATCCTAGTGCTGGTGTCTAGCTTGTGAAGAGTCCTGTGGGTGTTTCTACATTTTCCCCAGGACTATGTCAAAGCATGTGTTGGTCCAGTTTCTGGTAGCTACCTGTTTCCCCAGGGCTTTGCTGAAGTATAAGTGGTTCTCAGAGCTGGGATCTGCCCATTGCCCTCGTGTTGGTGTTTGCCTGCACCATGGCACTGAGGCTCAGGATCTCCCACTGATTTGCTGAGGTGGGACTTGTTTCTGGTTTGTGAGTCACTTCTTTTCTTAGACTGAACTGCCCTTTTATTTGAGTGATATTGATCTTACCTGATTATCTTCCAAGTTTCTTGGGTTCAAAGATTGTTTCCCCCCCTTTTTGCTGGTTCTGCTGTTCCAATATTTGTTTGATGGCACAATTTTATAATTATTTGGAGGTGAACATGGGAGAGTTATAGCAATTTGCTGCTTATTCTGCCATCTTGTTTCCCAGAATTCCAACAGAATTTTCTAAGAGGGTCTCCTCAAACTTGGGGTCCTTCACGCAGGCTGTAATCTCAAAATTGACTTGGTTATTCATATAATCTTCTATTTCTCCATTGAAAGTTGTAATCTATCAGATAAGTTGCTGCTCCTCCTAATCAGGAAACTCTCCATATAGAAAGAAATGCTTGCCTTGGAAAAAATCTGGGAGCTTCCTGAGGTTTTCTTATAATTGAGGCTATGGGGGGAAGATAAACTAATTACTCTCTAAGATCTATTTTCTGATAAAGCTAGGATTCTAAGTCACTCAAGGTATTCTAACTAGTATTTACTTAGGCCAATTCCAGAAAAACTGAGTTATTTCTTGGCTAACACAGACATGTGTCAGCTGTTTCAAAAAATCAGAGCTGAAGTTATTTTAGACAGTATCATTAAATTGACACAGTGATGTAGTGGTCTGATGATTCCTTTGATAAAATTGCTTCTGACTTACTAAATATGTTCATGCTCACTCTTCATAACTTACTCTGAACATGATAGTGGACCTACGCAATCAACCAACCAATCAAAAATATTTGTTAATTGCTTTTTATGTGCCAGGCACAGTACTAGGTACTTGGAAATATAAGGATTGTAAGGAAATTGTAAGGAAAATATATTCTATCTTTTTAGTAAATAATAAATCATTGAATTATTTAGTTCATATCTAATAAAGTATTGTGCATATTTTATTGTTGTTAGAAATCTATGGTTTCTATTTTCTACTTTAAAAAAAAGAATAATTAATCTATCTGAAGTCATGATGAGAGAAAAGGAAAACAGATTGAACTACATCAACTCTGTAGGGCCCTTTCCCAATGCAGTATCATGAAAATAAGCTAGTTAGAAGTTCTCAGTCAGATCAGAAGACGCAGCCCCAAATTTTGAAAAAGGTGCTTGGAGAGATAAGAATGATCTGTTTATCCAAGAGTAGACTCTATATTATTAAAACTAGGACCTGATAAGTCAGGTAGATAGGTCACTTCTGTTTTCTTTTAGATCTCAATTTCCTCATCTATAAAATTGGTAGATTAAACTAGGTAGTCTCTAAACTCCATAATTCTGTAATTGTTAGTATAAGTCCAAGGAAAGAATGGCATTACTTTGTAATTAAAAGTATTTTATTTATATAACTTCCTTTATGAACACATCAATTGTCTTTTCAGAAAGCCAAATATTGTAGAAGAGTAAGTGGTACATGTAAATAATCTTATATGTCAACAATAAAAATAGGAACTATTTGATAAGCTGCTAGATCTTATGTGATAATGTGATTCCATGATATTTTAACTTTTGGGCGCTTATTATATTTTCTTCTTGACCTAGGTGCTCTGAAATTTGGCTATAGTATTCATGGAAATTTCACTTTGGGATCTTCTTCTGGATCTAATTGGTGAATTATTTTTGTTTTTATTTTATCCAATAGTATGGTAGTTTCCTTGATAATTTCTTGAAATAAGATGTCTAAGTTCTCTTTTTTTTTAAATCATGGCTATCAAGTAGTCTAATAATTCTTAAATTATCTCTCCTCAATCTATTTTCCAGATCAGTTGCTTTTATTATGAGATATTTAATATTTTGGGGTTTTTTCATTCTTTAGACTTTGTTTTATTGTTTTTTTGAAGTCTCATGTAATTATTAGATTTCAATTGCCCAATTCTAATTTTTAAAGAATTATTTTTATTAGTGAAATTTGTACCTCTTTTACCATTTGGCTAATTTTATGCTTTTTTAATTTTATTTTCTTCAGTATTATAACTCCCCTTACCAAGCTGTTAATTGTATTTTCACAACTTTCTTTCATTATTCTCATTTTCTCCTCTACTACTCCTATCTGATTTTTAAAATCATTTTTTAGATCTTCCAGGAATTCTTTTTGTTTTTTGTGTCCAACTGATATTTTTCATTGAGACTTTCTTTGTAGCTGTTAGACAATTTGTTCTGAGTTTGTTCTTAATCTTCCCTACATCAGAGTAGTTTTGCATAATAATTAAGTTCATTTTTTTTGTTTTGTTCAATTTTATAGACTATTTCTTGACTTTGAACTTTAAATTAAAGTTTAACTTTGTTCCCAGAGTATAGGTGGGGGTAGACGTATCCCACCTTTTACAATTTTTCACCATTGTTGTTTTCAGAGGTTGTTCTGGTGATGGGTATGCTTTTGGTGCTTCCAAGCATTCATGAAAAAAAAAACAGAGATGATAGAAAATTTGATATTCAAATACAAAACTTAGGAAAAGTAAAAAAAAAAAAAAAGGTAATTGTGAAAGAGAAATCATAAGAAAATTAATCAGATTAAATTTTATGGGAAAATGATATATGTTACTCCTAAGAATTTTATCTATATTAAGGCCTTTAGAAGGACTGTAAGTAAACAGACAAAAAATTATCTTACTAAAAATGTGTGCAAGGAAAAGCTTTTACAGTGTAGGGGGAAATGACAGGGAGTCAGGCAACACTTGAACCTCACTCTCATCTGAATTATTCAAAAGAGGGAAGAATACACATACACACACACACACACCACTTAATTTGGCATAGAAATCTATGTTACCCAACAGGGAAGTAGGAGTGATGGGGAATAAGAGAAAGGGATAAAGTGTGAAAAGAGGAAAGATTAAAATAGGTAGTGATCAGAAACAAAACAGATTTTAAGAGAGGAACAAATTTTTTAAAAGAGAGGAGGATAGAAAAAAAATTGCACTGCTAAGTAATCATAACTGTAAAAGTGAATGACATTAATTCACCCATAAAACAGATATGGATAGCAGAATGGATTAGTAACCAGAATCCAACAATATGTTGCTTATATGGAACAAGCTTGAAACAGAGAGAAATATAGAGTTAAAATAAGGGCTAGAGCAGAATCTTATACTCATCAGCTGAATTTTAAAAAATAGATAAAAAAGCAAGGATAGGAATCACAATCTTAGGCAATCAAAAGCAAAAATAGACCTAGCTAAAAGAGACAAGCAGGCAAACAACATCTTGCAAAAAGGAACTATAGAAAATGAAGTAATACTAAGTAATACTAAGCATATACTAAATGACACAGCATCCAGATTCTTAAAGAAGTTACATTACTTGTGGGAAGAAGTAGATAATAAACCTATAATAGTGGGGCCTCAACTTTCCCTTGTCAAAGTTATGATAACTGTAACCATAAAATAAACATGAACAAGTTAAGGAGATGAATAAAATTTTAGCATAGATATTTATGATAGACCTCTGGGGAAAATTGATTAAGAATAGAAAGGAGTGCATCTTTTCTCAGCTCTACAGGGCATCTTCACAAAAACTGACCATTTATAAGACATAAAAACCTCAAAACCAAATTCTGAAAATCTGAAATATTAAATGTTTCCTTTTTAGATCATAATGCAATAAAATGTATTCAATAAAGGGCTATGTAAACATAGATTAAAATTAACTAGAAACTAAATAATCTAATCCTAAAGAATGAGTGGATTAAAGAACATGTCATAGGAACAATCAATAATTTCATCAAAGATAATGACAACAATGACACAGCATACCAAAACTGTAGTCAAAGCAGTATTTAGGGGGGAAATTATGTTTCTAAATGCATAGAGAAAGAGAAGATCAATGGATTGGGCATACATTGTTAAAAAAAAATTGGAAAAATTTAAAATTTCCCAATTTAACACCAGAATGAAAATCCTGAAAAATCAAAAGAGGGATTAATGAAGTTGAAAGTAAAACATCGCTGAAATTATAAATAAAACTAGGAGCTGCTTTTATGAAAAACAGAGAAATCATTGGTTAATTTGTTTCAAAAAGAAAGAAGTAAAGCAAATTATCAGCATCAAAAATGAAAAGAGTGAATGCACTATCAATAAACAAGAAATTAAAGGAATTATTAGCAGTTATTTTGACCAATTATATGTCAGTGAAACTGACCTTCTAAGTAAAATAGATGATTTATTTTTAAAAATGTAAAATGCTTACATTAGCAGAAGGGGAAACAGAATACTTAAATTACCCTATCTTAGAAAAAAAAAAATTGAACCAGCAAAGCTCTACAAGAAAAAAACCCCAGGAGCAGACAGATTTACAAGTGAATTCTACCAAACATTTGAGGAACAATTAATCTCAAAATTATACAAACTATTTGAAAAAAGTTTAAAAAGGAATTCTACCAAATTCCTTTTATGACACAAATAAGGCAATAAGAAAAGAAAGACAAATTGAAGCAATAGAAATAAACAATGAGGCAACAAAACTGTCACTCTTCAGCTTTTATGATGGTATACTTAGAGAAACCTAGAGAATCAACTAAAAAACTGATTGAAAGAATAAACAACTTTAGGACAATAGTAGGATATAAAATAAATCTATACAAATCATCAGTATTTTTAAATATTACTAATAAAACTCAGCAGGAAGAGATAGAAAGAAATTTCGTTTAAAATAACTATAGACATTACAAAACATTTCAGAATCTCTCTGACAAAAACAAACCCAGGGACTATATATATACAATTACAAAAGAAACTTTTCACAAAAATAAAATCAGATTTAAACAATGTATTCCCAGTGGAGTTGTGAACTAGTCCAACCATTCTGGAGAACAATTTAGAACTTTGCCTAAAGAACTTTAAAACCATGCATACTCTTTGACCCAGTAATACTACTACTATTAGTCTGTATCTTATAGACATCAATGAAAAGAGAAAAAGATCCATATGTGCAAAAATATTTATAGCATTTCTTTTGTTTGTGGCAAAGAATCGGAAATTGAGGTCATGGCCATCATTTGGGGAATTGCGAAACAAGTTGTGGCATATAATTATGATGGAATACCATCGAGCTATAAGAAAAGATGAGCAGAATGGTTTCTGAAAAATCTGGGAAGTTTTATATGAACTGATACAAAACTAAGTGAGCAGAATCAGGAGAAGATTGTAGTGGGGACCCTTTTTCCTGCCAAAGGCCATTTGGATATTTATAACATCATTCATAGGCCATACAAAATTATCAACTTAAAGAACTCAAGCAGTAGGAGGTTGTTGTCACCTATGGTTGCCTTGGCTGGGCCAGACCAAATGATTTTGTAGGCCCATGGGGTAGATGTTCTCCACCCCTGTTGTATACAATCATAGCAATATTGTAAAAATGATCCATGAAAGACTTAGCTACTTTGATCAATTCAGTGATCCAAGACAATTCCAAAGTACCTATAATGAAAAATAACATCTATTTCTAAAGAGAACACTGGTGAACTCTGAGTGCAGTTTGAAGTATACTTTTCACTTTCTTTATATTTCTAGCTTTTTTGCAATATGGCTAATATGGAAATATGTTTTGCGTGATTCTACATGTTTGATTGATATCCTATTACTTGGTTTCTCAAGGGGTGCAAAAGAATCATGCAAGAGGAGAGAATTTGAAACTTTAAAAAAATTTTAAATGATTGTTAAAAATAAATAAATTTTAAAAGAAAGAAAAATATTACTTGTCTATTTTAAATTGCTGTGAAATGCTATTCTAAGCAAGTCTCACAAGTCATACAAACCAAATCTGTACCTGAAGAAACTAAATCTGCTACCACAAGCAATCTTCCTTAGCATACTAATAAATCACTTTCCTTACATCTTAGTTACCTAAGTTACTTGACCTTTAGTCGGCAGATGTAGCTTGTGGGTTAGATTTTCTCTGGGATCTTCAGGAAGCCAGGATGAGAAATTTTCTCAATAAATGATGAGTTTGGTTAGAAAAATATGCCATGTCTGAGGGCATCCTTGACCATTATTGACAATCCATGCTCCTTTCCAATTCCTCCTGCTATAACCTAAAGACAACTGTATGAAATGGCTTGACGATCTACTGCTTTGTTAACTATGTCCAGTGTATATTTTTGTTCAATTATGTCCAACTCTTTGTGACCTAGAGGACAATAGCACATCAATACTGTCCATGGAATTTTCCTGGCACTGAAGTGGTTGGCCATTCCCTTTAAGTGCCTCAAAATCAGTGTATAGACTTTCCTTTCTTACAACTAAGACCTGGAATATATCTTTTGCCCAGAATCTCTCTTCTCCTGCCCTTCTTCCATCATATCCCTATACCAGATGCTTCATTTTGAGCCATGGGTCTACCACTGAATGAGTGAAGATAATAAACATCTATTGTTTTATGTTATTAGCCTCTCTGGTTCTTTCATAAAATCTCCTTTAAATTCCCAAACTGTTAGAATGTATTGGAACAGATAGCTTCCTAAAAGCAATTTCTTTTCTCTCTTAACCTGAGAATGGGTAGCATTAAGATTTTGGGATGACGGAACCTATTCTATGGAATTTCTACAGGCCCTTGATTTTTTGGAAAGCTATTTATAACATTGCCTAAAGGCCTGGTTTTAAAATAGCTGACTCCAGTAGCTCCTGTAAATATCACCCAAACACTGATGAGGCTATCTGAAGAGAAAAATCATTAGAAAAGGGTAAAAGGGTCATTTCTGACATTTTTACTAGAGCCTTAAATGTCAACTCCTGATGCTAACCCTAAAGAAAACAACAGCATTCTTTGCATAAAATGTTGTGACAAGAAACATGCATATGTCTGCCCTTTTGGGAAGTTTAAGAGACTTCTTTTACTGTGGTGCTGTTAATTTGATAGTCTTTTTCATACTGTGCTGATTTTCTCTTTGCAACTTCTGCCATCCCATGCAATGGTTCCCCCTCAAAGATAACTACCTTCATTTAAAGCTATCTGTATAATTCTATACATGCTGTATGCACAGAGAGTCTCCTGCATTCTTGCCTTCAAAATGCCTGAGCTATATGATTACTTAATTTAGCTAGAAATGGAAGATTGTTGACAAAGAATCCCTGCTGAGTTCCAATGCCTGGAAATGCGGCTTTTATGAAGCAAATCATATTTGAAGAAATGACTAACAATGCATTTTGCCTTATATAGTGACATAATATTTAGCTCTGTCGCTGAAGTATAATTGCCTTATTTTTACGATGTTAGTGCTCTATTGACAAATATGGATTACCTGAAATAAGTAAATTCTGCTGAAGGAAGTATGTAAAATATTGGCAAACATCATAGTTTTTTTTTTAAAAATGAAATATAACATGCTCAGTTGTACCCCTTACATGAAAACTTATAATCACATTTCTTTTTTAAATTTAATTTAACTTTTAAACAATAGCTTTTTATTTTCAAAAGACATATGGATAGTTTTCAACATTCACCCTTGTCTAACCTTGTGTTCCAAATTTTTTCTCCTTCTTTCCCCCCCAGTTCCCTTCCCTATACAGCAAGTGATCCAATGTAGGTTAAACATGCAATTTTTCTAGGCATATTTCCACATTTATCATGCTGCACAAGAAAAATCAGCTCAAAAAGGAAAAATGAGAAAGAAAAAAAGCAAGCAAAAAACAACAAAAAAGATGAAAATACTATGTTATGACCCCCACAGTCCTTTCTCTGGGTACAGATGGCTCTCTCCATCTTAAGTCTATTGGAATTGGTCTGAATCATCTCATTTTTTGAAAAGAGCCAAGTCAGTCACATCTCTCAAGAAAAAGAGGATAAAATAAACCACATCAATGTGGTTTAAAATTTCCATGGGGGTGGGTGGAGGGATTCCAAGGAGTATCATGAAACAAGATCAAAATATCTTTCCTTGGTCTACAATTTAACTTTTCTGCCTGTGAAATTTTGTGATCCTATAAGGCAGAATACTCCACTTTTAAAATCAATCCTGCCCTGTACTAACTAGAAGAAAGATGCATAACTTTTTCCAGGATTAGATCAATTAGTCCAATCTTTCATTTTACAGATGATAAAACTGAGGCTTAGAGAATTTAAATGAATTGCCAAAGGTCCCATGCCTAGTAAGCAACAGAAGGAAGATCTGAACCAGTTTTTTTTTTATTTCCAACATTGTGCCCTTGCTGCTGCACTATTCTTCCTCCTTGTCTCTTTCTTCATCTCTAAATTCAAGATAATTTATACCATCCCTAGATATAAGAGGAGAACTAGCCTTGGAGTTATGAAGTCCTAAATCCATGAGACTCTGACTTTTGCTGGCTCTGTGATCCTTGCAATGCTACCAGGAGCTGATTTTAGAATTTTACTCAACAGGTTAATTTCAGAAAAGGCTGGAAAGACTTGTATGAATGGATGCTGAGTGAAATGAACAGAACCAGGAGAATATTGTACACAGTAACAAGAAGATAATATGATGATTGACTGTGATGAACTTGACTCTTCCCAGCAATGCATTGATTCAAGACAATTCCAATAGACTTGGGATGAGAAATACCAGAGAAGGAAATTGAATGTGGATCTAAAAATGCTATTTTCACCTCTTTTTGTTTGCTTGATTTTTCTTTCTCAGGGTTTCGTGTTCCCTTCAGGTCTGATTTTTCTTGTACAACATGACAAATATAGAAATGCATATAAAAGAAATGTATATGTATAACCCATATTAGATTGATTACTGACTTGGGGAGTAGGGAGAAGAGGGAAGGAGGGAGAAAAATTTGGAAAAAAAATCTTACAAAAATAAAAGTTGGAAGCTCTATGTGTATTTTGAAAAAATAAAATACTTCAAATAGGAAGAAATTTCAAAGATAATGTAATACAGTGAGAAAGTAGGGAGAAGAAGGAGAATTGAGAGGGAAGGGGCCAGAAAAGGCTTCTTTCAGAATAGATTTGAGCTGGGTCTTAAAGAAAGTTAAGAGATGAAGATGAGAGGTATGAGGCAGAACCAGTGAAAAAGTTCAGTCAGGGAATGGATAGAGTGTCTTGTGTAAAGGAACAGCAAGGAGGATCATGTGACTGGATCATAGAATGTATAGTAGTGGGGGGAGAAGGAAAATAATGTATAAGAAGCCTAGGAAGATAGGAGGGGGGCAGGTCGTGAAAGGTTTTAAAAACCAGATAGAGGATTTCACATTTGATCCTGGAAATAATAGAGAACCATTGTAGTTTATTGAGTAGGGAAGATGACATAGTTAGACCTTTCCTTTAGGAGGATTTCTTTACCAGCTGAATGGAGAATGGGTTGGAGTGAGGAGAGACTTGAGGCAGGGAGCTCAACAAGCAGGCTGTTATAATAGTCCATTACTTCCATACTGGGAGTTCCTAACAATGGTGAAATCATAAGTCTGGACTTCCTCTTTCCCTCTCACTTCCCTTTCTCCTCTTCCAAAAAGCCCTTCAACAACAAACTACCTACCTTATCTACTTCACAGAGTTTTTTTGTGTGTGCTGTTTAAATGATATAATGTATGTGAAAATTCTTTGAAATATATGAAATGCCACAGAGATATAATTCTAGCTCTATAGTTATGATCCCATGACCTCTGTGATTCTTTTATTGTCATCATATGAAGTACAGATAGAATTCATCAATAAGGAATTCTCCTTTCATTTGGACTATATATAGGATGGCCCCCATGACATTGGAATACATCTTAGGAGACCCTCTGTCTCCCTGTTTAAATCTCACTTGATGGTTTATTGAATACAATTCCCTGGCAAGCTCTATCTAAAATAGTCTTGTGTAATTTTAACAATATGCTTTGCTACAGAAGAATTTCCCCAGGCTGTTTTCTTGAGGATGTTAAGTTCAGCTGGTTTCCCTTGATCCTCCCTTTCCATCCCTTTCTAGTTCCTGTGACTTTTCCTCTTCCTTCTTCATTTTGAAACCTGGACCTCACCACCTTATGCTTGGTTACTTCTAGGAGCATGTGATCATTGATTTAATATGAAAAGGGACATTAAAAAGCATCTAGAACAATGTCCTCAATTTACAGATGAGGAAACTGAGGTGAAAAAATTAAGCAAAATGAATCAACACATTAAGAAAAAACCTCACCTAATCTGTTGCTATTAAAAAAAACACATTGGGGAAAGTATCTTTTGTATCTTTTATTTGAGATCATGTTTCTTTGTTCTTTATATTCTTGAAACATTCAGTTTCTTTTTTTAATTATGGCTTTTTATTTACAAGTTTTATACATGGGTAATTTTACAGCATTGACAACTGCCAAACCTTTTGTTCCAATTTTTTCCCTCCTTCCACCATCCCCTCCTCCAGATGGCAGGTTGACCAATACAGAAACATTCAGTTTCAATTACTCCATGGTGGTGTTTGTCTGCTTGTTTTCTATTACATTGTTGTTGCCATTGTATATTCTGTTTTCCCTGGCTCAGTCTTCTTACTTCACTATTATCTCATTTCATGTAGGTCTTTCCATGTTCTCTCTCTCTCTCTCTCTCTCTCTCTCTCTCTCTCTCTCTCTCTCTCTATATATATATATATATATATATATATATATATATATATGTGTGTGTGTGTGTGTGTGTGTGTGTGGTTTCTTACATCATGCCCCACAGTTTGTTTTATCATTCTTCAATTAATGGACATCTACTTTGTTTCTAGTCATTTTTATAATAAAAAAGGGGCTGGTATATTTTGATGAAGCTTTTTCTGTGTGCCAATGACTTCTTTGGAAGGGTAGTTTTAATCAGAATTTTCTAATTTTTTTAACTGAATTTCAACTAATACCTTTCTTTTTTCCTTCAATTTTTCCAGATATATAAAGATTGTTTTCAATATTTATTTGAAAGACTTTGTGTTCTAAATTTTTCTTCCTCTCTCCCTTAACATTCCCCTCCCCAAGATAGCAAGTAATCTAATATAGGTTAAATATGTGCAGTCCTTTTAAATGTATTTCCATATTTGTCATGTTATGCAAGAAAAATCAGACCAAAAGGGAAAAAAACCCACAAGAAAAAGCAAGCAAGCAAACAAACAAAAAGATGAAAATACTATGCTTTGATCCATATTTAGTCTTCATATAAACCAATGTTTCTTTCAATGTTTCTATTTTACTGTTAATATTCACAACTTTATTCTTTATGAAAAACTGGTATATCTCCTTTGTAGTTTTTTTACTCTATTGTTCTGGATAGCTGCCATGATAAGACATAAAGCCATAATTAAATTATCATAATTAATGACCTAATTAGTTAAATATTAGATTTTAAACTCATAGGTCTTAGAATGTAAAGCCTGAAAGAATTTTAGAGATCACCCAGTCTATATGATTCATTTTACATGTGAGGAAAGAAAGATTCAGTTTCAACAACATACCTAAAAGTGGTTTTTGAACCCATGCATGCTACTTCCAGATCCTGTACTCTTTCCAATCCTTCCATTCCATTGCCTCCGCAAAGGTAAAATAAAAGCACAGTTTTTAAGTGGCATCACTTGGAGACAAAAAACTATATTTTTAGCCAAGCTGAGTATTTATATTAGAAACTGATTCAATTTTGGCCAAACTCAAACTGCCACCTAATTTTGCTGATACTAAGTAGTCTTAGATCATCTCTAGTTAAATAACTATAGATATAGTTATATATATATATATATAGTTATATAGTTTTATTTATACATATATAGTATACATATTATATATATAGCTATAGCTATATAGTATATAGTTATATATATATATCTATATAGTTATGTAGTTTTATATATATAGTCATATGTAGTATATAGTTATATATAGTATATATATATCATATATGTAGTTATAGATATATAATATATAGTTATATATCTATAGCTATATAACTAAAGACTCACCAGGAATACAATTTTTTCTGGTATAGCATAAATTTGGGGACCCCTAGAGTAAGTACCAGGTAGGTACCTTCTCTTAGCTAAACCATATGAGCTGATCTAATATTCATAATTCTCAAGATGATCTTGAAATGACTGACATTTCCCATGTTGCATCCGTGAAGACAGATTTCCTAGGAGAGCTTTTGGAAGGATAATTTCCAATTTAAACCTAAACAAT
This sequence comes from Sarcophilus harrisii, assembly GCF_902635505.1. Lineage (NCBI taxonomy): Eukaryota > Metazoa > Chordata > Mammalia > Dasyuromorphia > Dasyuridae > Sarcophilus > Sarcophilus harrisii. Next base: position 399,732,765 of record NC_045428.1, on the reverse strand, counting down.
GAAAATTCGTGAAATAGCTGTTCCGTTGCATTTAGGTCTACATGGGTGAGCATGGCTCCTCTATGCCCCCTGTTTCAGAGAATCACTGACTTCTTGGTCAACCCTTTGAGACCCTTTAGTGAGTAACTACCCATTCTTCAAAAAGTGTTTTCTGTAAGATATGATATGAAAATGGATATACAGGTGGAGATTTGCTTTATGAAGCTAATTTTGAACTTCCTGTATGTAATGTTTTGCAGGAAGAGAGTCTATAGTTAGCATTGATGCACAGTATTTTTGGGTCGCTATAAATGGATTGTGTTAAGTGTGAAATGAACAACATGGGGAAAAATTCTTTTGCATATATCAAGTAAATATGTTTTCTTAATGAAATAGCTACTAATGAATGACTGAAAATGCATTTGTGAAGAACCAACTAAGGGGCTGAGCATTACTATAGGTGCTGACTATATAAATAGAGACAAGGGCAGTTAGGTGGTGCAGTGGATAGAGCACCAGCCCTGAAGTCAAATCTAGCCTCAGACAGTTAACACTTTCTAGCTGTGTGACCCTGGGCAAGTCACTTAACCCCAATTGCCTCAGCAAAAAAAAAAAAAAAATTAAAAATAGGTAAATTAAAAAAAAAAAGTCAAAACAATGGTAAAAGAAAGAAAAACTAATTAAATTGCATGCCCAGTATTAGACCTATATCCCCAAAGAGAAAAAAAAAATTATTAAAAAAAACAAATAGAGGATTTAATATTTGATATAGAGATAGTAGGAAGGCCCTGAATCTCATTGAGCAGGACAATAACATGGTCAGACCTACACTTTAGGAATTTCACTTTGGCAATTGAAGGGGAAATGGACTTGAATGAGGAGAAACTGTAGGCAGGGAGATCACTATTTAAAAGTCCATTTGTGGAATAAGAGGACCTTTATTAGGGCAGTGGCTTTCTAAGTGGAGAGAAGGGATGATATACAAGAAATATTATGAAGACAGAATTAAAAGATTTGACAACAGACTGTATATATGGGGTGAATGAAAAGCTCAAGGATGAAACTAAGGTTGAGAGCCCAAGTAATTGGGAAGGTGGTAGTGCTCTTGAAGATAATAGAAAAGTTGGAAAGAAGGGACTGTTTGAAGGGAAAAATGAGTTTTACTATGGATATGTTGATTTTGAGATCCTATCAGACATTCAAAATGTCTAAAAGGCAGTTGATAATATGAAATGAGAGCTCAGGAGAGAGAACAAGACTATATATGATCTCAGAATCATCTGCATACAGATGATAATTCATCAGACATCAAGTAAGATAGTATAATGAGATAACAGAAGACCCAGGGCAGAGTCTTGGGAGACAGGATATTTAGTAGGTGTTATCAGGATAAAGATCTAGGAAGGGAGACTGAAAAGAATCTGTTAGAATCAGTAGAGGGTGATGTCATGAAAATCATAAAGAACAGTTTCCAAAAATAAAGAATAATCAATAGTGTCAAGAGTTGTATAGAGGCCATAGATGAGGATTGAGAAAGGAAGATCAGATTCATCAATTAAGATATCATTCATAATGGTGTGAATAGCAGTGTAGATTATAAGGTCAAATGTCGATTTGCAGAGAGTTTAGAAGAGAATGAGAGACTTGGGCTGAGGCCGGTAGATCGCTTGAGTTTATGAGTTTTAAGCAACAGTGGAATGAAGCTAATTGAGTGTGCACACTGAGTCTGACAATCATTGAGTGAGTCCCTGGGAGGGGTGAACTAGCCCTTTCAGAAATGGATTAGCCAAAACTCTTGTAGCAAATAATAGTGGGATTGGGTCAGTCCTTGCAGTCAAAGAAATCCAGCCAAGGATAGATTTCAAATTTCAAATTTCAATTTCAAAAATAAAAAAGAGTGAAAGGAGAGGAAGTGGAGTCATCTTGTGTAGATGACCTTCTCAACAGGAAGGAAAAAAATAGGAATGGTTGGATCAAATGAAGGTTCCTTAAGGATGGGAAAACATAGTAATATTTGCAGACAGCAGAAAAGGAAGCAGTAGGTAGGAAAAGATTGAATAGATTAAGTGGTGATGATAGCAGAAACAATCAAAAATAGGAGATAGGATAAAATGGGATCAAGAGTGCATATATAAAGGTTTGCCTTGGCAGAGAAAAGAGTCACATCTTCCTATGAGACATAGCTGAAGAAGAAAAATGCCTGAGTTAAATGAGTCCTAGCAACTAGGTGGTACAGTGAATAAAGCACTGGGGCTTGGGATCAGAAGACTTATCTGCAAGAGTTGAAATCTGGTCTCAGATATTTACTAGCTGTGTAACTCTGGGCAAATCACTTTACCCAATTTGCCTCAGTTTCCTCATCTGCAAAATGAACTTGAGAAGGAAATGACAAACCACTCCAGTTTCTTTGACAAGAAAACCCCAGATGGGGTCATAAGGAGTCAGATATAACAACAACAATAATATTTGAGATTAGAAGAGGGAACTCCCAGATAATGGCCTATATTTTGCGGGTGAATCATGAAGTGAGATAATTCATTTGAAAAGGTCAATGTAGGAAGTGCCATGAAATATTTAAGAAGGCTTAGAATAGCTGTTGTGTTGAGAGGGATAATGAATCAATAAGAAAGGTATGAAAGAATTTATAGCATGATGTTCCCTCCTATTCAAAGCATGATAAAAATTGCATTAGATTGGTATAATAGAAAGAACTGTCTACCTGAAATCAGAATGGGTATGTTCAGATTTTCTGTCCTCTAAACTGATTATAGGACCATGGGCCAATCACATGCCTTCTCTAAGTATCAGTTTCCTCATCTAAAAGATGAGAGCAATAATACTTTTGTGATATACTTCTCAGTGACTCACTAAAAATCTTACTATCATACTCAAATGTTTCTTCTCACAAGGAATTTTGCAGACCCCATATTTGGCAAATAGTTAACACAAAGAATAAAATCTCTCAAGAGTAGAAAAAGTCCATATTTTTTAGCATGTGTACTTTTATGGTGATTATAAAACCAGTGTTTTGAAACCAGACAGCTTGGCAGGTCTCATTGATAGCAGTGGTGGAGACTGTCAGCAAGGCACAAAAGGTGTTTCTCACTGTCTTGGTACTATTTGCTCATCACTATAAAGTATTAGTATAATTTTATCTCTCCAAAAATGATACCCTCATAAATACTTCATGGCACTACTCAGCAGGTCAATCTCTTGGGCATACAGCATGCACCCGTGTATACAACACACACTGCGTATCTGAGTAATAAAAATATAGCAATCTCTGCAAGATGGCATGGATTTTTTTTAAAGAACTGAAATATAAAACTTAGCTATATGAATCATAGCCATTAAGGAGAATTTGTCAGCTACTTAAGGAATTATGCCTTGAAATGCAGAAATCAGTCTTTCCTCCTTGGCCCCAAGAACTGGCTGTATTTTTAGCGTTCCTGACAAATATTGTCTATTTTACAACTTGACTTGGGGTTATTAATTATTCCAGCTGTGTATTGTATGGTTTTCTGGGATGCTCTTGGCTCTTCTCAGACAAGCAACACTCTTGGTGAGCCTCAGGTTACCCACTATCAGCCTTCAGATGTCTTTCTGCTTTTTAAAAAATTTTAATTTCTCTAAATATCATTCAACACATGGCAAGACCCATAAAAAGTGCCCCTGCCTAATAGGCTTTCAGGGAGAGCATAGCTATTACCCAAGGATATATTGATAAATATTTAACAAACAGCTCTCTAAATTTACATGGGGCATACTTTTCAGATGAATCTGCATTATTTATAATTTTTCCATCACTTTATTAAGTCTAGACAATCAAATTTGCTGATTTCCAAAGCATAACAATTGATTCTCAGAACAGATAGGAACTGGTTGTATATGATCTATATGACCCCTTCTTTTTATTTTTTCTACAGTAAAAGGAGACATCTTAAATGTTTAATTTGAGAATCCTAGAGTTTCAGAAATGGAACAGGGGATCAAGGGTCATCTATGAATAAAAATGTTCAAGGAATGGTCATCTAGCCCCTGCTTTTGGAAATACAGTGACAAGAAACAGGTCACCTATGTATAGTGACAGCCCATTTCTTTTTGCGACAGCTCTAATTATTAGGATTTTTTTTTTCCTTATATAGGGCCAAAATCTGCCTTTGTAAAACTTTTATCCATTTTCCCTAACTCTGCTCTTTAGAACCAAACTGAACAAATCCAAATCCCCTCCCACATGAAAGTCCTTCAAATATTTGAAGATAATTATCTAGCCTCCACCCTCACCCCCCAGTCTTCTAGCCTGGCAGTGTTTTCTAGTCCTTTCCCCTCCCACCAATCAGATTATTTTCCTCTGAAGCTGACTGAACATGTTTTAGATATAGCATGACCAGGACAAGCTGTCACTTTTCTTGTTCTAGATATTTTGCTTCTATTAATGTAGCCTAAATTTGCATCCTTTTTAAAAAAATTGTACTGTCGTAACACACTCTTAAATCATAGTAAGGTTATTGTCCTAAATCCCCTGAATTTTTCTTTTTATTAACTGTTATCTATCTAGACTCCTTCATCTGGTACTTGGGCAGTTTATTTTTTTAACTAAATATGGGACTCCATATTTATTTCTATTAAATTTCATTTTATTAGTTTCAATTCACTTTTATAGCTTGTCTCTTTCTTTCTTTCTTTTCTAATTTTTATAAACATAACCCAATGTAGTAGATTATCCATTCAACTTCCCAGAATACATAAATTGGGAAAAACAAAATGTCCATATTTCTAACTATAATTCTTCTTACCTCTAAGTGATACAGTGAATAAGAACTCCCCTGTGCCTGGAATGCAGAAAATCCCAAATCCAAATCCAGTCTTAGACACTTATTAGGAGTGTGTTCTTGAGCAAGTCACTTAACCTCTGTCTGCCTCAGTTACCCCCAAATGTAAAATAAGGGTGATGATCCCATTTCCAGGGTTGTTATGAGGATAAAGTTATTGTAAAACACTTAGCACAGTGCCTGGCACATAGAACACACTTAATAAATACTTGATTTTTTTCTCCTCTGGAAATAGGGGATAAATTTGAGTTGGAGGTAGGTAGAAAAAGAGATAATTTATTTTATGATAGTGAATTCTGAGTGAAATAGCTATTTTAACAATCTCAATAGTCAGTAGATTGTTGAATAAAGCTAAGTCTAGTCATATCCGTATTAGTCTTATATAACTTTAATAATAATAATAAGAATAGTAAAATTTTATTCTCTTTGCTACATTTGGTCATAATGAAAGGAGGAATGATTGATTCTCTCAATTCTTTCACTCTACAGTTAGTGCAACAGAAGCAATTCCCTCTCATTCCTGATAGGAATGACATTGTGGACCTAGTTAGTCCAGAAAGGACTGGCAGGGATATTAATGCAGTTAGAAGAGAAAATAGGAGGACTGTAGATTCTAGAACCCTGCAAGATATTGATATTGGCCCTTTATCAGGATCTAAGAACTAACTGTAGGCAGTGTGACATGAAGAATATAAGACCATACAGATTAGTAAAAGCAGACTCTGGAGAGAGATTGATGAGCAGTGCTGTGCAGATATTCAACCAACATGAGTCTGAAGTCTCAAGGTCAGAAGCAATCCCATGCAAAGGAGTCTCCCTGGAGGTGAGCAATGACCACAGGCTATGAGCTGTATATGTTTCTGGGGGAGAGTGTTTATTAGATTCCATGGCCTTTATCTTTTTCATTATTGTTGGTCTTTAATTATAATTACATGTATTTATTCTTTCATTCTTGTGTATTTGGTGATTATAAGTGAAGATGGAGATAATGAAATTTCCAAGTTATCTGGGTGAGACAAAGAGCCAGAAAGGTGAGACCCTGTCCCTTAAAGATAAAACCAACCCCCCAAAACAGTGATCCTTTGTATCATAGGAAGGCTACATGGGAAATACCATGTTTGAGGTGACCCTTCAGGAAATGTTGTTTTACTGAATCAAATGTTTTTTGAAAGGAATAAGAATAAAACTGAAATTTCACTGAAAAAAAAAAGACTAACAGAAAGGGAAACTCTTGTAACCTGGCATTCTCTATAACTTATAGTCCTACAGTTGCCTAGAATAATGAGAGGTCTTAGTGGTTTGTCCAGAATTACACACAGATACTCAGTCCAGTTCTTGTTGCTTTACTAAATGAGAAGAGTCAAACATGTGGACCATGGGCCACATAACATTCCTGATTGTGGCCTGAACCAGATCACTATATATAATTCTTATCTGATTTTTAAATGATGATATATTAATACAAAAAGAAATATATAAACATGAATTTTTGTCTAAGTCAAAACGTGGCATGTAAAGATCTCTAAGTACAGTTTAGTGGCTTCCATTACTATTTGAGTTTAGTACTCCTGCTCTAGGAATATTTAGGCCATTTTGCCTAAATCAATTAAAAATAGACACATCAGAATCTTATTTTCTCTGTATATACTTCTCAATCAATTGTATAGCTCAGGTTCACAACTTGGGTATCAGTTTTCTTACATCTTATTTTCCCACATAAAATCTGCCATTCAGGGTTACTAGCCATTGTTGTTCTCTACATTCCATATCCTAACTCTACTAGTTCTCCCCCATAATCTTTCTTCTGATTTCTGCCTCCTGGCTTTCCTGGCTTCTTTCAGATCTCAGCTAACATCCCATTTTCTTCAAGTAGCCCTTCCTAATAATTTTTAATCTTACTGACTTCTTTCTAAGACTATCCCTGATTTTTGTTTGAATGTTGTTTGTATATATTTTGTTTGAATTAATTGTTTTCATATTGTCTCCTCCACAGAAAATGGGATTTCTTGAGAGTTTTTTTTTCTTTGTACCCTTTGCACTTAGCATAGTATCTGGCACATAGTAGGTACTTAATGTTAATTGACTTAGCAGAAGATACAGTCTGTTGTAGAAAATCCTCTGTGAAAGTCTATCTATTTTTTCCTCATATTTTCATCTAGGAAATCTGTACCATGTACATAGAACATTTTCATAAAAGTTTGCTAGGGATGACAAAGCAGGCATATGTGTTGGTAGTTACCAATTTCATCTTGATCACTCTCCCTCTCTCTCTCTTTTTTTTTTTAATAAAAGTACCATCTGTGATATTTTTCCTTTCTTTTCTTTTCTTTTTTTTGGAATACTTCTCTCTTTGAGACATCTTGAAAATCACTGCTTGAGTGGCTTTAAAATTGTGTAGCCTCCAGTTTGAATTTCATTTCTATCTAGTACTCTATATTATACCAAGCTATCCTTTTCTATTTGGTAAGGTCAAATCTCTCTTTTTCTCTGGCTTATTTACCTTTGATTGACATTTCCCTGTATAGTCCACTGTTAACTGTATTGGTAGTAATTGGTAGTAAATGTGGTTGTATTATAATTGTATGAACAAGAATTGTTATAAAAACAGGGGGTAAATTTGTTCTATTTTTATCTATTTCTCCCCCTTTCAATTTCATTTTTGCATGCTCTTGGGATAAAAATGACTTAGCTACATATATCTATTACATTAGTAATTCTCAGGTGAGGTAGACAATAGTCCTGTTCTACTCTGTCCTGATCAGACCATTGGATTATTGTGTCTGTTTCTGGTTATCATATTTTTAGAAGGGATTGACAAGTATTTTATAGCCAGAGAACAGGGATTAGAATGGTGAGGACTAAAGGAGCCTGGGTGATTTGGATTCCAGTTAGTGACCCAGACAGGGTAAAAGTTAAAAGGAATGAGCTTACCTTAAATAAAATAGTATACTGCGTTCACAAAACAGAACTCAGGCTAAAGCAAAGGAATTTAAAACAGATATATACTCTTAGTCTGAGGTCTCTTGCTGGCTGGTTGGCCAGGTATAGTTATGAGCCTGACTTACAAAAGAGCTGCAATAACCCTTGGGACAATGGGCTAAAAAAAAAAAAGAGTTCACTTTCCCTGTGGGAAAGTCAGATAAATGCAATTCAAAGGAGCACCAGGAGATGGTAGCAAAAAACAAACAGAGCAGCACAGTGGAGAGATCCAGCAGATGGTAGCACAAAAGAGGAGGACAAGTAATTTGGATCAAAACTTGCAGAATGCCTTATAACTCAGTGATATCACTAGACTAACATGTGATATCAACAATCATATAGAGAATCAAAAAGATTCAAAACTAAAGTCAGAGAGGGTTTTATCTGGAATATAGTCTTAGGAATTTAACTTGCTCTGGTTATACATGCTCCTTTTGCAAATTCATTTTCCTGGTAATATGTGGGATAACATACTCCTGTGTGCACTGGGGATGAGGGAAGAGGGTTGGAATTTTTTGTCATTTATTTTGCTACATTGCTTAATTAACTATTTTGCTTTGAATTAATGTGCTATCTGGTTAGTCTAGCAAAAACGACATTGGTGGTGGCTTATGAATAAATTGTTTTTAATAGCTATGTATATTTTGAAAGTTGAGAGTTACTTCACTTTTGATGGATTAAGGTTTGCTACATGTAGGGATGACAAGAATAAAAAGTAGCAAGTCTTTTTAGAGTAGTGAATTGGCTATGCATTGAGATCTGAAAACAAATTCAGGTATCTTTAAGATTGAGTGCATGCTTTAAGCCAAGATCAGATTAGACCTCTGGCATCCCTTTTCACTCTACGATTGCACAGATAGTAGAGATTGTATGGAAATATTATTATAGGCTCTATCCTCCCTCCATTATTAGACCATTTATGAAATGGAAATGTTTCAAATTATAGATCATGTTATATATTGGCTTGAAAGCCACACCTAGAAAAATCCATAGGATGGGAGAAGATCCTGTTCCCTTGTGAAAACAGGCATCTCTTGTAAGCTTACCTTAGCCACCCAAGAAAAGGGAACAAATAACTCAGGTTTTTTGTTTCTTCTTCTTGGCTGGCTAAGTAAGCTTGCAAGAGATTCCTGTTTTCACAAGGGAACAGGGGCTTCTCTCCAGTCTATGGATATTATCTGGGCATAGTTCCATGATTTAAAAACTGAGACTCTGAGTGAGACTCTTAATCACTCTGGCTTTTAATTTCCTCACCTGTAGAATGAGTTGGCTTGATTAGATGAAATCTAACATCCCTTTGGGACAACTAGGTGGATAAGAGCACTGGAGTGGAAAGAGGAAAGACATCTTCAAGAGTTCAAGTCTGGCCTCAGACACTTAGGCTGTGACCCTGAGGAAGTCACTTAACCCAGTTTTTCTCTGTTTATTCATCTGTAAAATGATCTGGAGGAAAAAATGGTAAACCACTCCAGGATCTTTGCCAAGAAAACCCCACTGGGGTCACAAAGAGCTGTATATGACTGAAACAACTCATCATCAACAACAAAATTCCTTTTGCCTTGAGATCCTTCGGGGGAATTTTTTGAGAAGAGACTATTCACTATCAGTCCTGCTTTTCATCCTAGTTGAAGACTCCAGGAGAGTAGCTTTTCATGCTGTATTTCTTCACTCTGGACACCTGATTAATTTGGGGCAGCAATGGAAGCAAGATGAGAAGAGATCAGCTATTGACAACTTTTTAAAGTGAAAAACAAGCAAAACAAAAGCAAAGCCAAACACTGACCTTGATCTCAAACTGATCAAAAGATTTGTCTTTTTTATTTGATCCTGAGAGAATCATCCATCTTTCCTTAAAATATGGGCATTTTTTAGAACTTCAGGCTGAAGGTCAGTTTGGACAGTCTGATGGTGACAGCAGACCAAGAAAGATAAGAGAGTCCCCAAAGCTATCCATCACCTGAATAAAAAGCCAAGCAGCAGGTATTGATCCTGTCTTTGGAGATAGGTTGAAAGGAGAAGGTAAGGTCACAGCATAGCAGCTCCCCAGGCACTATGAAAGAGGTGAGACCATGATGAAGGGGTAGAGACATGGGAGGCTGGCTCATTCCATGCCCTGTGGAAAAGATATGAAAAGGCCTGTGGGTGCCTTTGCATCTTCTAAATCAAGGAAATTCAAATGGAAGCCAATGAGCTCCAATTTCCTGGCAGAAGCCAAGCTGACCCTTGCAGAGGCTGAATCAGAGAACAGGAAGGCAAAATGAAACTACAAAATTGATATCTCCTGGATCATTTTGGCAAATCTGGATGATAAAGGACTCATTTTACAGTTGACAGCAAATGCAGGTGATGTAGTCCAGGAGACTGTAATCATAGTAAATATGGACCTCCAAAGAAGTCCTGCATCAGTGAACTTTATAGTGGTTTCCACAGATGAAAGATGGATCATGAAAATGATGAGATTTAAGTAACTAAAACATAAATAAGCAAACTAGCCATAGAACAATTAGTTAATTATGAATCTCACTTTGTTTCTATAAGCATTCAAGCAAGAGCACTGCGACTAGCAACTATATTATGGGATTTCTGGGTATTCTTGTTCCTCAGAGCAACCATGATCCCTACCTCACTTATTTTTTTTGGGGGGGGGAGAGGGAGGTATGGAAGAGAGAAGGTCCAGAATAGTGATTTCATTGGTATAAGGAACTCACTGGTATGTAAATACCCTTCACCAATGTCAGTTGGCAACTCCTCTATAAGGTTTATTCTTAGAGTTGTTTAGTGAAAATGAAAAGTGTTTTGCTCATGGCCACACAGCTAGGATATATTAGAGATAAGGATTTTAACCCAGGGTTTTCTGACTCAAAGGCCAGTCCTCTGTTTCCTACATCCTACTGCCTCTCAACCCCTTAGATTTTGCAAAATGCCTTCCATAGAGAAAATGAATGATTTTTGGCTTATTCTCATTACATGTCAAATTGGAGTCCACTGATGTCTGAATGTCTGGGTCATCACACTAAATTAAACATGGCTCCTTGTTTCCACAATAAGTCTAGGCTTTTTTCACATTGACTAGCATATCTCAACCTCTCTAGAAGTTGAATGAGTCTTTAATGAGATTCTAAAGTTCAGCAAGTTTAGTTAATTATCAGAATTTATGATAAATATAAAATAATGCCATACTTGCACTGATATCATAGAATTTTAGAGTGAAGAGACTTTATTGATCATGTAATCCAACTGCCTCATTTTTAAATTAAATTAAATTCAACAAGCATTTGTTGTTTATCTTCTACTAGGTGATAAGAATAGTCTTATAGAAAAATATGACACAAAAAACTTTTAACAACATAATCCACAATACATGCATAAGAAAAAGTCTTTTGAACCATTAACTAATTGGGAGCAGGAGTTGACATTTGAGTTGGACTTTAAACGATAAGTGGATTTCAATAGATTAGGGAGACAGCATTGTAGACATAGAGATTAGTACAAACAAAACAGAGTTAAGAAGCATGGCATGTGAATGACAGATGATAGTAAGGACAGTTTGCTTAGAATGGGAAAACACATGGAAAGAAATAATGTTAAAAGGAAAAATGGCACCAGATTATGAAAAGCTTACAACACCTAAAACCTTAATAAGCAGATCACCAATAGGGTAATTTGCAGTTATAGATCTCACTCAGGTTATTTAGGACAGAGCTTCTTAAACTTTTTCTACTCACAACCCCTTTTTTAAGAAATTTTTTATATAATCTCAGGCATATAGATACAAATCTAATATTTACTGATAATAAATCAGAATTTCATGACCCCACATTCAGTTAAGAGAGCCAATATGCGGTTGTTACCCAGAGTTTAAGAAGCTAGGATTTAGGAGACAAAGGATCTTAATTTTTACTTGGTAGGCAATGACTATAATCTGGGAGATTAGCTACTGCAAGTATACTATAGGTATGATATTAACCTTTATTCTCATTCTCTGGTGTAGTTCAATCAACCCCAACTGTCTCTCATACTGGCAGGTCTGAAGTTCCTAGACAGAAAGGCCATGCCCATGCTGTTATCATTCATAACTCTGTTTATTTTTAGGATCACAGTATGAATCTAGGGTAACCTGGTTACCATGATAGCTTTAATTCTTAAAAGATAATATGTTTACTAGCTAAGGCAAAAGCAAGAATAACCAAATTCCACAATTATTCAAAGACAAAAGGAGCAATAATTATAACATTTATGCAGTGGGAGACATAGAGAAGAAATAATCATAATATCATAGTTTATCCATAAGGCTGGGTCACATCTTCTTACTAAAGGTGTAAGTAGCTGGTGAGATATGGAAGGCAACAAATGCTTCGGGAAATCTTCTTAGGAGGACATAAATAGAGAAATTCATGCACTTGAGTTAACTACCAACTCAAGACTTTTTCTTCTTAATCTTTTCAGAAATTGTCTTTACCACATAAAGTTGTTTTTTTTTTTTGCTATCTGCTTTCCCTTCAGGACTTGTCATTCCTCAGCAGTGCAAAACCACTCCTCTTCTTCTCTTGAGTCAATAAAATAGTAACAAGCTCTTTTTGTTCATAGCCATCTTCAATGGGGCACTGAGAAAAGTGTTACACTCTTTCAGGGACAAGAACTTTAAACCAAAGCTCTTTAGATCTACCGATAGCTGGGGATTCTGCTCTGTCCTATTAGCTCCAATCCTCTTCTAATAGCACAGCTCAGAGCAAAGCAAATGCAGTGCATATTTTTCTTCCACTATTTCTCCCTCTTAAACTAGAGAGGGCAGTAGAAGGCAACATACGCAGATGAGCTGATTGGCCACAATACCCTGAACTCTTCTACCTGTTTGTACTCTCAGTACATTCTTTTGATGGGGCAATTCTTTCTATCCAAGCCATATAATACGTCTTTCCACACCATTTTATCTGAGGGAAAATGTATCCAAGTAGACTTCTAAATTTGGTAGTTGTATGAAGTGGGGAAGAATACTGCATATAATAATATTTTATTATAATTTTATCATTTTCCCTAGATCAAAAGCTGTTTTATATATGCTGATGGAATATGAATTTTGTTGTTAGAAATGTTATTGCAGTATATTGATATATTGTAGGGTAGAAATAGGATAGGAGAATGAAGCCACAGACATCTCAGGATCTGAGGGAAACGATTTCCAAGAAAGAAGGTGATTGATTATAAGCAATCTGGCTGTTTAACCATTTTTCATAATACTATGATTTTCAAAGAATAATCAGTTTGCAATTGTGGAAGAAGGAAATCCATCCTTTCTTCTTTATCTTTTGCAGTATAACAGGTCCTAGTAAAGGCAGCACCAATGTGAGGTATGTTGACTGAATTAAGGAGACAGCTTTTTGTTGTTATCAGGATAGAGCCCCTTGGTCTAAATAGACTTGCCCTTTGAAAATAAAGACTTCCACCAACCTTCAAAACTGACCATCAGAGTTTATAATGTAAAAGATGTGGTATTGTTTCCAACGCACAGTTGGGAGAGGCAGAGGGAACACAACCAACAACTTATTAGTCATTCTGCCTCCTGATATGTGTTGAATAAGGCTTACAATAGCTCTCCCTGGACTCCTGTCACTCTCTCCATTGATGTTGACTTAAGTGGGAAAGGAAGTAAAATGGAGATAAAGTGAACTGAATAAAATAGCTAGAAACGGAGGAAGAAAAAGATCTAAAACCAAAGAAGCCTGTCGAGTGACTATAAAACAATCAGAACCATTTTCCTGTGAAGGTATTAAACCATCTCTGACAGCAATTCATACGTCATGGGTCTATGATTTTGACCATGTAGGAATTTCCCTCATATATGGAGAGTGCAATTTATCTATAACTCATATTATTAGAGATACTTGAGGCTCCAAGAGATTAAATAATTTGCTTATGGTCACATAACTAGTAGTGAGATTCAAACCTAAAATTCTCCTGACTTTGAGTTCAGCAGTGCACAATCTACTGTACCACAATGTCTCTCTTTTCCAAATTAGGCATATAAAAATATTGTGAATAAAGGCCATATAATTTAAATAAATGTACAGTCTTCCAAGCCTTTTACTTTGAAGAATATTTAGCAGGATGTCTCAGTTCTAGTATCTATGATATAATAAACAATGTCATAATTTTATACTACTTAAATATTAAAAATACTTAAAATTATATGATAAAATGAAAAACTATTTTTCTTGGGATGGCTTAGGGTTCAATCTCTTTAGCTAACCTGCAGGACTTTGGTAAGATGGAATACCTTGACTTGGAAGATTCAAGATCAAATTCAATACTGTGTGCCTTTGAGGCTGACCACTATTTAAGCCCAAATGTTGTCTCTTTTATATTGTGAAGCAATGCCATTGTAAGGGATCAAAGGATGAAAATTTCAGTACAAATAAGGGTTGTTTCATCCATTTTAAAGGCAGATGTGTCCCGTGAAACATCAAGGTTCAAGAAGAAGATATTGGCACTCATGACATGGAAGCTTGCACAAGAAGAAAGACTTGCTTTTTCAAAGGCAGAAGAATGGCCAACAGTTTGATCTCTAATGTTTGTGTTTGCTACAGGAAATTTTTCCATAAGAAAAAGAAGGGAGCAAAAGAAGCACATATTGATTGATCCATTTCTCAAAACCTGTTACTCAGAGTGGTACCAAATATTATTAGAGATTGGAAAATTTCAGCTAGAAGGCTTTAATTTTATAAATCTACCAGGTTGATTCTTTTTGTGCTTTCCAAAGCAGCTGGTCCAAGCCTTTTCTTCTTTTCTCAAATATATAACATTACACTCAACTTCTCCCTCCCAACAGGTGATCTTGCCCCCTCTTTAATGAAAAAAAATTAAGGCCACCCTCTGGGAACTCTTTCAATACCTGACTCTAGGACTCAAATCCCTCTACTTTTTTTTTACCTGTTCTTATCTCCTTTGCTGCAGTCACAGAAAATGAGGTAGCCTTTTTCCTGGCCAAGGTTAGATCTTCTACCTATGGTCCCTGGGTCCACCACTTCCCTTTTTTTCTGGAAAAAGGGTCAATCAATTCCTTTTTCTTTTTCATCTTTAATATCTACCTATTGACTTTCCCCCCACTACCTACAAATATGACAAGATTTACTTATACTTAAAAGCAAAACAAAAAAAATTTTTTAATTATTGACTTGGCCCTGTCACATCCATAAACTATTGAGTTATATCTCTTCTCCTTTTTACAATTAAATTTTTCTTAAGAATTATGTGTAATTATTGCTTCTTCACACCACTCGGTCACTTCTCAACTCATTTCGATGTGACTTCCCACCCCACCATTGTGCTGAAACTGCTCTCCCAAGTTATGATGCTCTCTTAATTTAAAAAGTCAATGACCTTTTCTCAATCCTTAGTACCTTTTGATGCTGGTAACAATCCTTCTTTATGTGTATAGCATGCATGATGAGAGGTAATGTGAAATAAGCCTAGAAAGATAGGTTGGAACCAAGTTGTGGGAGACCTTAAATATAAATATAACAACCTGGACTTTTATTGAAATTAATAAGGAACCAGTGAATAATGTTTGAGGAGAATGTCCATGTCATATCTGTGTCTTAGAAATATTATTTTGGCAACTGTCTAGAAGATGAATTCGAAAGGTAAAAGATTAGATGCAGAGAGACCAATGAAGAGACTATTAGAATAATTCAGGTAATGAAGGACTTGAACTAAGGAGATAGCTGAGCTAGTGGAGAGAAGGGGACCAATGTGAGCTTGTGTTGGGAGGATTTTTGGCAGAAGTTGGAAGCTGACTGAATTTGAGGGTGTCAGAAAGGGAAAAATTAAATTTCTTCAGTGTTATATACCCATGTGCCTAAGAAAATGAGATTGACAAATTTGAAGGGGATATGGGTTTGTTTGGGAAGAAAATTATTTGAAATGATTAGATTTGAAAATCACATGAATAACAACATGACAAATATGAAAATATGTTTAAAAATAATGAACATATTTAACCTATCAGAGTAATTGCTATCTTGGGGATGGGGGAGGTAAGGGAAGGAGGAAGAAAAATTTAGAACATAAGGTTTTAAAAAATGAATGTTGAAAATTGTCTTTATATGTATTTGGAAAAATAAAATACTATTTAGAAAAAAAGAAAGTCATATGCATAGCTATGGTTATTGAGCCACTGTAAACCAATGATATCACTATAGAAAATAATATATATAGAAAAAATCCTCCAGGATAGAGCCTTAGGGAACCCCAGCACTCAGTGGATGAGAAATGGATGATGGTCTAGCAAAAATGTAAATGGGATGAACAATTAAACAAGACAGGGGAAGGCTACTTTGTGTGTGTGTGTGTCTGTGTGTGTGTGTGTGTGTGTGTGTGTGTGTGTGTGATAGAGAGGACTATCACAAATCTCAAGGAAAGAAAAGCATGAGGATTACCAGCATCAAAAGGTACAGAAAGTTCAAATAGTATGATTGAGGAAAAGTCATTGAATTTTTAAAATAAGAGACCATCAATAGTTTGGAAGAGCATTTTCAGTAGAATGGTGGGATGGGAAGTGACACTGAAATGAGTTGAAAAAAATGAGGGTTTGGTGTGGAGTGGAAGTATTGATTATACATCTCTTAAGAAGATTTTGACTGTGAAAAGAAGATATATAATTCAGTAGCTTATAGTAGGTTCTAGTCAACAGTGTTTTTGAGACAATTTGGGTTGTGACTTTTTCGGGATCACACAGCTAGTAAGTGTTAAGTGTCTGAGGCTGTA
The DNA here is from genome assembly GCF_902635505.1 of Sarcophilus harrisii. Classification (NCBI taxonomy): domain Eukaryota; kingdom Metazoa; phylum Chordata; class Mammalia; order Dasyuromorphia; family Dasyuridae; genus Sarcophilus; species Sarcophilus harrisii. The sequence goes on along the minus strand of NC_045428.1, from coordinate 399,716,212 downwards.
TTTGTGCTTAGGTCTTCCTGACTTCAGGACTGGTACGCTATTCACTAAACCATCTACTCATCTTGATCTACATCTTGCCACTGGACCCAGATGGCTCTGGACGGGAAAGAGAGGCAGGTGACCTTGCACAGTCTTCCCTCACTCAAATCCAATTCACTTGCATGTCATGGCAACCCCTCCCTGCTGTTATGGCAACCCCTCCCTGCTGTTATGGTAACCCCTCTTCCAGAACAAAGGACAAACAACAGTTTTTTGAGGATAAGGAGACCTGAGTATATTTGTAGATAGTGGGGAAAGTATCTAATTTGTATATCTATATATACTGAGAGTAGCATAAAAATTTCTCGGGCAAAAAGGGTTCACAAGTGGAAAAAGTTTGAGAAGCCCTATCCTAAAACACCCTAAGTCATCCTTTGTCCTCTTCACCTTATATTCTATTTGCCTGTGTACTTGTGGTATACCTCAACAGAATGTCAGTTCCTTGAGGGTGGGTGCTCTTTAGTTTTGATTCTTGTATCCTGTACCTAGTAAGCATTTGGGATCACAGAACTGGAAGGTACATCAAAAGTCATTTACTTCAATTGCCTCTCTCTACAGAAAAGGAAACTGAAACCCATGGTGGTTAAGTGACCTTCCCAAGGTCACTGAGCTAATAAGTATTTAAGTATCAAAGTTTGAATGCAAGACCTCTTCAGAGCCAATACTTTTTCTATTATGCCTCAATTGTCACATAGTAATTATTAAATTAAAGTATTGGATCATCTAGTCCAACCCCTTACTTTCTGATGAGAAGACTGAGAATTGGAGATGTTAAGTGACTTATCTAGCATCACAAAGCCAATTAGGTCTCCTGATTCTTCCTCCAGTGTTCCTTTCTCTATGTTATTCCACCACTCATCAAAATCTCTCAAAAAATGCATCTGAATGTCATGAACCAGTCAGTTGAAAAATACTGAAAGCCAGAAGTCAGTTCAGTTCAGAAGATTGCCAGGAGTCAGAGTTGAGCTATAGGCAGAAGCTGGCAGAGACAAAAGACTAGCAACAAGAGCTCTTGAAACCAAAGAAAGCTAACTGGGCTATTTTGGAAGAGATAATAAAAGACTGTACTTAAATCCCTGGCTGCATTTGAGGTCATTATAACTTGGAAATGAAACTAACGCTGCCTCCAGAAATCTCCCCAAGAAAACTGTTCCCAGAGAGAACGATCATATTTTGAAAAAGAACACTACATTTTGGCTGGCAAGGGCTTTACTGACATGGGTTCAATTGATATCAAAACAACTATGGAGTATGTACTACTACTATGTGTTATTACTCTAATTTAGAGATGAAGCAAGTGAGTCTCAGAATAGTTAAGGGATTTGCCAAAGACTCAGAGGGGGGACTATTGCCCAAATTTTTTCTGACTCCAAGTCCAGTACGTTTTCTGACACAACACACTAGGCTGCTTCCTGGGTGTGTCTCTATCTCCCAATGGCTGTCACAAAAGTAAGGCAGAAAGAATCAAAACTTCTGTGTTGTATATTATTAAATGCATTTTGAGAGTGATTGATGACTGCATTCAATTGATTTATATAAACAATTATTCTCACTTCAGTAAATATCCCTCTCTAAAAGACTGGCTGACTAAATTTCTTTTCAACTGATAATCTTAGGGGAAGTCACATCAATGTGGGCTCAAACTGATGGCATTAAAGAAAGCTATCTCACTTCCACTTACAGATACCTAGGATCCTGATGGGGATATATGTCTAGCCTAGCTTTAGGAACCCTACTCATTTGTGAAAGTGGGCATTGAGATGAGGAAATCCAGAGCTCATATAGCCCACACATAAAACTTAGAGAATTCCATATTTTACTTGTACCAAAATGATAGAATGCAAACATTTAACAATGACTTCAGAAATTATTAAAAGTGACATTAATAGTCATTTTGGTTAAAAAAAAAAAAGTTTGGCACCAGTCCTGTGACCAGAAATTTAACTTCCTACTGCTTCTCTGGGAAAATCAATTTGTTTTTATCATTTTTTGTTATTAGTAACTTTCCAGAAAAAATCAAATTTTAGGCTCACTAAGGTAGGTGGCTCAGTGAATTGAATGCTAGGTCTGGAGTCAAGAAGACTTGATCAAATATGGCTTCAGACATTTACTATCTGTGTGACCCTGGGCAAGTCATTAACTTTTGTTTTGACTTAGTCCACTGGGGAAGGAAATGGCAAACTACTCCAGTATCTTTGCCAAGAAAACACCATGTATAGTATGGTTTGCAATGTCATGAAGAATAAGACATGACTGAACAACAACAAAAAATGTTTGTACTTATTGTATAGTACCAATACTTTATTTAAATTTGAAAAGACACGGTATGTAATTCAGCCTTTAAGATTTGAAGGATACCTTAGACTCCTGAAGAGTTATAGAATCATAGATTCATTAATTCAGAACCAGAATTGATCTTTGAGGCCACCTAGTCCAAACCTTTCATATTATATTTAAGTATGTTAAGGCAGATTCAGATAGAAGAAATGATTTACCCCATTAGTTGAACCAGGATTCAAACTGAAATACAATGACCCCAAATCTAGCATTATTTTAGTTGTCATTCTCAGTATCATGCTGAAACTGTGGGGAAGACTGTGTTAATTAAGAGTTCCTATTGGTTGAGTCCCAGATAAACCACATTTTAGTTGTTTTTCTTAAATTTATCCTTAATATTATTTCCTCATTTCTTTTATATCAGCCACAAACACCAAATTCCTACAATATTATTCTATTCGGTAGAGCTTCTTCAGCCTCTTATTTATTCTTCTCTTTCAGGGGACCTCTGGATTAAAAGGATGAGTTTTTGAGGCCTCCTATAACTAGGTATTGTCCATTAAAAAAATCAATACATTGATTTTTTTCCTCACTAACAAAGATAATTTGCCACAAACACTGTATTTATAGGAATTCATTCTGCTATACTTTAGCCTGGAGAAGTTATTTGTCGATTGAAGGGGCAAAATAATAAAGTTCTCATCGTTCATGTCTCTCCTCTTACCTTCAGCTATCTGCAAATTCTGTCAATAAAAATCTGTAAGTTGTTATCTCTGGAATCTGCCAGTCCACATTTTCATAACTGTATCTTCAAAGAAGAAATGTTATTTTCCACTTCCTCTTCACTAAACAAATCTGGCATATCTGTGAGGTCATCAAAAAATAATAAGAACCCCTGAGATCCATCATGTTAACTTGTTGCAACCTACCTCTTCTCTGGATACTGGGCATTTTTCTATATTCTATCTAATACTTGCACTTTCATACCCAAATTCTTGTGCCACAAATTTATTCAGTGACCTCACTGATATAGTCAATACTCACTCTCTCTGGCTATCACACCCAATAAGATGTACTTTAATAAAAACTATCCCCCTTTCCTTATAAAACCCATCATCTCTGATTGCCTTGGGGAGCCACTCAGGTATTTTGCACAGGTCTAGAAGGCTATGGAGATCACATAAGCAGCAGGCACACCCAGTCTAAGGTAGTCTCTGATTCTGATCTTATTTCTTTTTTTTTTTTTTTTTAATTTAATAGCCTTTTATTTACAGGATATATACATGGGTAACTTTACAGCATTAACAATTGCCAAATCTCTTGTTCCAATTTTTCACCTCTTACCCCCACCCCCACCCCCTCCCCTAGATGGCAGGATGACCAGTAGATGTTAAACATATTAAAATATAAATTAGATACACAATAAGTTTACCTGACCAAAACGTTATTTTGCTGTAGAAAAAGAATAAGACTCTGAAATATTGTACAATTAGCTTGTGAAGGAGATCAAAAATGCAGGTGTGCATAAATATAGGGATTGGGAATTCAATGTAATGGTTTTTAGTCATCTCCCAGAGTTCTTTTTCTGGGCATAGCTAGTTCAGTTCATTACTGCTCCATTAGAAATGATTTGGTTGATCTCGTTGCTGAGGATGGCCTGATCCATCTATCTTATTTCTTATTTCTTATCTTATTTCTGTCCTAGCTGTATCATTCTCTTGTTATCATCCCCAATGCTCCACATTCTTATGTCTAGAATTTTCATTCTAGGTCTTGAACCTCCAGTTGAGAAAAATAAAATGAGCAGTAATATAGCCTATTGCTGGTCAGTCTTATGCCTTTGTGAAATCCCATAACTGCCTCAGAGGACTGGGACATTGTGCTTCAAAACAAACCGCCATTATGAGCACAATAGGATGCTTCTTCTTTTTTTTTTTTTTTTTTTTTTTTGGCCCATGATCCCATATTTTAAAGATGCTACTACATTTAAAGGTTAATTGCCTATCATTAAAACATCGTTTTCCAGAAGTGCCATTCATGTAAATACTAGTTGCACCAAGTTGTTAGCTGCATCTTACATTATTATTATTTTTTAAATGAAAGTAGCATTTCTTCACCGTTTTGATTTCTTTCATCAAAGCAAAGCTTATACAAAATGCAGGTTAGCACTTCTCCTTCTCTTTCAGGTGCTGTTAACTGCTCTTGATGCACTGAAAGCTTTTTTCCTTTCTATTTTCCTTTCTTGGTACTCAGACACCAAGCACAAGCTCTTCTGCCTTCTCCTCTTCCACTTCAATCAAAATGATGGGAGTGCTTACACTGAATTATTCCTCCTCTTTGGTGTGGGTGATCGCTAATGTCTTACTTTTACCCAGAACTTCACCATAGGAACCTTTATCACTCTGTGTTCTCCCCTTTGCCCTTTCTAGCAATCCCCAGGCAGGTCCCTTCCTTACACATGTCAACAAAAATGCCAGTCCTTAAATTAAATAGAAAGTTTATAGCACAGTATTATGTATTAATCAAATTGTATTTAGTATTTACTATTAGGATTCATGACAGAAATCCATAACAAATTTTAATTGTCTTGGTAGTAGTAGTTTGGTTGGTCTAATGAGCTAGACAATATACTGAAATGTCTATATTGAGTGAGTTCTTATGGAACTAGGTAAGGCTAATCTTTGCTACTGTTTGACCTGTGGACCTGCAGCTATCACTTTATCTAATTGGTTAACAAAATCACATCTCTGGTAGTATGAATTAATGAGGAGGGGGAAAAAAATCCAAGACAAAACCTTTTTATTCCAAATAATGAGAATTCATGCAGTTTGGAGACTATTTTATTTTGGATACAGGACAAATATTGATTTCCTTAGGAAATAAGTTGATATCTATGAGTGCAACTCATTCCAAGGATAAACATAACTATTATTTTTTAATTGAATTGTACCCTTCCTTTGGGAAGACCTTTTTAACTCTACTCACCAGTCAGCTTTCCATATTCAAATAAGTGTGTGTGTATTTGTGTGATTAGTGAAGTTTTAAGTTTTAATATCTTACATATGATATAAAACATATACAATATATGTATTCATGTATGCATCATACACAGTTTCTTTGCATGTTGTAGTCCTCCCCAAGTAGAATAAAAACTCCTTGAGAATAGGAATTAGCCAATATTTTGCTATTGTGTCTCTAGGGGGTATCTCTAGCATGATGTTTTCTACAGGTATTTAAGAAATGTTCATGGAATTGGAAATTATTGTTGGGCAAATCATGAGAAGATGCAAAATAATAATCCAAATGCCCAAACTTGGTTGTGGCTTGCCCATTATACAATCTAGTTTAGGGCCTTCCCCTAACATTCTACAAACCACATTTACTTCATTTAGTGGACCAGGCTACCTTCTATCAAGGAGAGAACTCAGAAAGGGAAATGCATCCCAGGATGGGCCATGTTCCCAGAAAGAGCCTTCCAGAGTAATAATGAAATTTCTAAAGTACATGGGGTTTCTTTTTTAGGCATTACTATAACATCACAGGTGATTAAGCATTACTTATACTATTTAAAAAAACCGTGCTTTTTATCCATCCCTCACAGACAGCAATACACAGGTGACTTGACCTTAAACTTTGGTAATTATTATAATTAAAGAGCTAATACTACATTCACAAGCATGTGCAGATCCTTTCTTTCTGCCTATTGTCTAGAAACCATTATGCCTTGTACAATTCCTTTTCTGTTCCTTGTTTCTTTGGCCTTCTTCCAAGATTCACTCTGTTATTATTTAAACTCTCTCTCAGTATGTTGGTATTTTTTTTTTGTGCTCTGCCTCTTATGACTTATGGATTATTCCCTTCTTGGGGAGATATTTTCCAGATCCATTCATAACTATTATTCATTCCACATGCCGCAAATATAATACCCACCTAATCAATCACCACTTCTACATTTGAAAATAAAACCATCCTTTCTTTATTATATTAGGCAAATTAGTCAAATGAATGTTTTCTAAAACTTGCTGCCTTTTTAGGTCCCTTGGCTCTCCGCCTGCCTTTTTCGACACCCCCCCCCCTTTTTTTTGCCTTCTCCTGTTTGCAAACAGTACCAATTTCCTTCTGCTAGTGTTCATTGTGGATTTTGATCCTCCTGATTTTGTCATCTGCTTTGATGATCATCAATCCTTCCTTGTGAGTAACCCCTTTCCAATAAAACTGGGTGGATAACAGAATACTGTCAAAGACAGAAAAGCTTTGACTTCCTCTCACCAGTGATTGAGTAGTGAAGGCCCTTGAAATTAAACAGAGGAAACTCGCCCCTCTCCGACAGGTTTTACTTTCAGAAAACACAGCAACCGTATAATCAATATTAATCACTGTGAATTGCAAAATGTCATTGTTGATGGTTTGCTTGGCGACCAGGGTACTAAAAATGAGGGAAGCAGATTGTTAACTCAATTCTTCCCTTACTCGCTCTGCTCTGCTCTACATTTTACATAATGTCTCTGTTTTATATTCTATTTTAAAGGAATTCCTTGCTTTAACCAACCCATCTCCCTTTGTGTCATCTCAATGTTTTCATTGATTAAGCCTATTTAAGAGCCAGCATAGGGAGAAGCATCTGTTACTAAGAGGAGTGTCATGTCCAAAATCTGTTATGGGGAACTCTTAACTCCAGACCTGACAAAGTGCACAGATCTTTGGGTGTGTGTGTGTGTGTGTGTGTGTGCACGTGCACACATGTGTGTATGTGTGTTTGTAAGCAATTAAATAGTGGTCTCACTATCAGCATAGATTATTTTAATAGACATACAGTACTACTTTAAACTAAGTCTTCACCATCTGTTCATCTTAATTATAAATGCAAAAAGAACATATTTTACATTAGCATCAGAAAATAGTGAGATATTAGGGACTGAAAAGCCCATATATGCTCTTTGTACAATACTGAATACATCTGTGCTGTTTTCCTCTTCTTTTCACAATGCAAATCATAGAACGAAAATGCCTCCTCTGTACAGACCATTTCTTGATGCTAAAGATGGTTCTCAGGACACAGGTTCATTATAGCGGGATTTTAACAAATCATTCAACTAAAATAATACATTTTTTCTAGTATAGAGTAAGCTCAGGTTTCTGCTTATTGTTGGCACTATCTGGGCATCTTCACTTCCTTCTTATAAAAGAAAAAAAAAAAAGATGTTGAGAACAGTGTATCTGCTCTAATCTATTCCAATGCATCATGAGATAGGGGAGAAAAATCTACAATAGGAAAGAATTTCTCCCTTATAAAGGAAATGTAAAAGACACAGAGGGTGCTGGAAGAACGGCACAACACTAAATGTCGAGTTGAAAAAGCTTCTGGAGAAGCATACATTGCCCTTTGTTGATCTGGACCTTCATGGTCGGATGATCTTTCTGTTGGGAGAATAATACAATATGGGAGGTTGTGGTCTGCAGGGATGGATGGAGCTTATGCTCAGTTGTATTTTCAAATCTGGCAGATTCGATCTTGATTTTTTATCCCATAGGGCACAATTGAGATAAACCCATCTGATTTCTCAATAAGTAAAATTTTCAGAAGCATTCTAGAAAATTGAGCCTCAAACCCAAGATAAATACCCAGGAAGAACTATTACAAGGAAATTCAGTTACAGGATCTCATCTGGAAAAATCACTTCCTTTTCACCAACTAAAAACTATTTAATCAAATGAAGAACTGTTTCCATTGCATTTCCATCATGCAGAAGATATTACCTTATTTCTTTATGTTTATTAGAAGGTTATTTTATAATGTTGGTGAATCACTACTTGATGGCAAAAGGTGGTAGGTAGATATTTAGGTTGACAGCATTTACATGATGATAGGAAACGTAACAGGACCAGGTATATTTCTCATACCGGCACCATCTTTTTCTGTCACAGAGATGATGCTCTTTCCTTTGTATGTATTGTTCTCCTCTGAAGCAAGCACCATGGAGAGTATAGAACCCAAGATACCAAGATCATCCACTGCATCCCAGACCATCACCAGGAATCTTGACTTCTGTCTTGCCACTGGATTTTGATCATGTGGAGGAGAGAGTGAGGCTGAAGACTGAGCAACTCTGCCTCATTCACACCCAATTCACAAGCCAGTCAAGAAATCACCCCATGATGTCACTGGTCCTTCTCAAAATACAGCACAAATATCAACATAATCCTGTGTAGCAGTAGTGCCTGGGTGGATTAGGAAGCAAAGACAGATATGGAACCTGATCTCCATGGTTCTGTGCAAAGGACATTGAACTTGGAGTCATGAGATCTGAATTAAAATCCTCACTCTAACACTCATACCAACTTCCACACACTCTTATATAGACCCTTACATATATACATATACACGTACGTGTGCACACACATGCACATAAACACACACATCACTTAACCCCCTGAATCTCAGTTTCTTCAGATGGAAAATGACAAGGCAACTAATGATTTCTAATATTGCTCTGATCTTCTAATCTTTTGGGTAGTCCAGGCATTAGCTTGCACTATTGCCACAAAACAAACCCCTACAATGTTAGGTCATTTAATAGATCCCTTACTGGACATTATTATCTCTTTCCTCAACACTGAAAGTGCCCTACAAGTAGATGTTTGATTTCCCGTTATGATAGTCCAAACTTGAAGTCATTTTGGCTTATGGCAGCAACTTACCATTTGCTGATATCTCTAAAGTTTGTTCATCTCAATGACTTTGAGTCCTTTGTATAATTACTTGCTTATATATCTCACCTGTTAAACTATGACTACTATAGAACAAACCATATTTGATTCTTCACTGTTTCCCAGATACACAAAGGTTTAATGGGATTTATAACTGGATAGCATCTTAGTCCAAATGCCTCATTTTATAGGTGAGAGAAGGGAAGCCTAGAGAAATTTTATTTTTCTGAAGACCTCCAATATAATAATCATTTTGAATGTCTTTTATTTGTGTCCCCAACATTTGGCATATAGTAGGTGTTTAATAAGTGTTTATTAACTGACTATTAATACTTTAAAAATATTTATTTAAAACTAAATATAAATATAAGAAAAAAACAAAATAGAAAAAGAGAGAAAAAAGGAAAGTTAAAAAAAAAAACCATTGTTATATGTCCAGCAGAACATCATGGAAGATTCAATATATGTAATAATAATATTTCCATTTCTAGAAAACATATATAATAACAAAAGATATTATACTCATGACTGTCCATCTTTTCTTTGCTTCCTTATAGATTATTATTTTGTTCTCTGCTGTGCACTTTTTACTTTATCCTTTTTGTTCTCCTTTCATCCTCCCCTCCCCTCAAGCAGACAACATTTAAGCACTGTTAATAGACATATATACCTATATCCATATGAACATATACATATACATTTACACATACATAGACATGCATCTAAGACAATATTAATATGGCTGATATATAATATAGATTTTTTTCTCTTGCTTGAATCTTTAAGTTTAACTTTGTCCGAGATCCTACTTTTTTTTCCTAACAAATTCTACTACTGATCCTTGTGGTTGTGTTTGTGTTTATTTCTTATGTCCTATCCCTTATAACTCTTCTATTTCATTACTACTCCTTAATTTGCCTTGCTATTACTTAACCTCCCCTCATCCATGTATCCCTTCTCATCTTTTCCCCCCACCTTTCTCTCTCTATATATCCCATTCCAATTAATCTACACAGATTATCCTACTTACATAAATCTAAACACCCTTCTATATCCCACCTTATCCTATGCCATACTTTCTCTCCTTCTTTATCCCTTCTCCATTAATCTACATATCTAGTCCTACTATCATTTATCCCCTTCTATACCCCATCTTATCCTATTCCCTCCCCCCCTTATTTTCTTATAGATTTTGGAGGGTGCTATACCCTTCATGGTAGATAGATAGATATGTATATATGTTTTGTTCCCAATTTAACCTCTTCCCAATGTGAGTAGGTTTTCAGAACGATCAGCTCTCCTCCCCCATATAATGCCTCTGTGTCAGTTTTTCCTCTGTGCCTCATTCATATAGAATAATTACTAGTTTTACCTTTTCAGATTATACTCGGTTTTGCCCCAGTCTTTTTTTTTAACTACTCAATTACAAATGTCAATCTTAAATGTATGGTTTGAATTTCCATGTACAAAACATGAATAGTTTGTCCTTGTTCAGTCCCCTGAAATTAGTCTTTGATGTTGGCTCTTATATGCCAGATTTTATATTGAGTTCAAGTTTGGTTGAAACAAAATCTTGAAAATCTGCAAATTTATTGAATTTCCATTTTTTTGTTATTCAATATTATGCTTAGTTTTGCTGGATATGATATTTTTGGTCACAGGCCTAGTTCTTTTGATTGATGATATGAAATATTCTAGAACCTGTGGTCTTTTACTGTAGCTGCTGATAAATCCTGTATAGTTCTAATTATAGCTCTAACATATTTGAATTCTTGGTGGTTTTTCATTCCTTGTAAACATTTTTTTCTTTTATCCGAGTGGTTCAAAGCTTAGCAATAATGTCTCTATGTGTTTCTTTGTAGAATCTCTTTGAGGTGGTGAGTAGTGGATTATTTCTTTTTCTACTTTCCCTTTGTGTTCTATTATTTCAGGGCACTTTGATTATTTCTTGTAATACTATGTCAAGGTTGGATTTTTTTTTTTATTTAATAGCCTTTTATTTACAGGATATATACATGGGTAACTTTACAGCATTAACAATTGCCAAACCTCTTGTTCCAATTTTTCACCTCTTACCTCCCCACCCTCCCTAGATGGCAGGATGACCAGTAGATGTTAAATATATTAAAATATAAATTAGATACACAATAAGTATACATGACCAAAACGTTATTTTGCTGTACAAAAAGAATCAGACTCTGAAATATTGTACAATTAGCTTGTGAAGGAAATCAAAAATGCAGGTGTGCATAAATATAGGGATTGGGAATTCAATGTAATGGTTTTTAGTCATCTCCCAGAGTTCTTTTTCTGGGCATAGCTAGTTCAGTTCATTACTGCTCCATTAGAAATGATTTGGTTGATCTCGTTGCTGAGGATGGCCTGGTCCATCAGAACTGGTCATCATATAGTATTGTTGTTGAAGTATATAATGATCTCCTGGTCCTGCTCATTTCACTCAGCATCAGTTCGTGTAAGTCTCTCAGGCCTTTCTGAAATTATCCTGTTGGTCATTTCTTACAGAACAGTAATATTCCATAATATTCATATACCACAATTTATTCAGCCATTCTCCAACTGATGGACATCCATTCAGTTTCCAGTTTTAGCCACTACAAAAAGGGCTGCCACAAACATTCGTGCACATACAGGTCCCTTTCCCTTCTTTATAATCTCTTTGGGATATAATCCCAGTAGTAACACTGCTGGATCAAAAGGTATGCACAGTTTGATAACTTTTTGAGCATAGTTCCAAACTACTCTCCAAAATGGTTGGATTCGTTCACAACTCCACCAACAATGCATCAATGTCCCAGTTTTCCTGCATCCCCTCCAACAATCATCATTATTTTTCCTGTCATCTTAGCCAATCTGACAGGTGTATAGTGGTATCTTAGAGTTGTCTTAATTTGCATTTCTCTGATTAATAATGACTTGGAGCATCTTTTCATATGACTAGAAATAGTTTCAATTTCTTCATCTGAGAATTGTCTGTTCATATCCTTTGACCATTTTCAATTGGAGAATGGCTTGATTTTTATAAATTAGAGTTAATTCTCTATATATTTTGGAAATGAGGCCTTTATCAGAACCTTTGACTGTAAAAATATTTTCCCAGTTTATTGCTTCCCTTCTAATCTTGTCTGCATTAGTTTTGTTTGTACAAAAACTTTTCAGTTTGGTATAATCGAAATTTTCTATTTTGTGATCAGTAATGATCTCTAGTTCTGCTTTGGTCATAAAGACCTTCCCCTTCCACAGGTCTGAGAGGTAAACTATCCTGTGTTCCTCTAATTTATTAATAATTTCATTCTTTATGCCTAGGTCATGAACCCATTTTGACCTTATCTTGGTGTACGGTGTTAAGTATGGATCAGTGCCTAGTTTCTGCCATATTAGTTTCCAATTTTCCCAGCAATTTTTATCAAACAGTAAGTTCTTATCCCAAAAGCTGGGATCTTTGGGTTTGTCAAAGACTAGGTTGCTATATTTGTTGACCAAGGTTGGATTTTTTTAGTCACAGCTTTCAAGTAGTCCAATTATTTTTCTATTCTTTTCTTGATCTGTTCTCTTGGTTTGTTGTTTTTCTTATAAAATATTTCATATTCTCTTGTAATTTTTCATTCTTTATATATTGCTTTGTTATTTCTTGGTCTTTTATAGTTTCATTGGTTTCCCCCCTATCCAATTCTAGTTTTCAAAGAATTAGTTTCTTCTTTTAGACTCTAGATCTCCTTTTCTAGTTGGTGACTTTCTTTTCATAATATTCTTATTTTTCTTGGATGGTAAAATTTTTCCTCAGTCTCATTTTATTTTTAAAGTTTTTTTTGGGTTCTTCTATAAATTCTTTTGGACAGGTAGGCATTTAACATTACTCTTTAGGGTAAAAGAAGCTTTTTTAACTTCAATATTCTCCTCTGAAGATGAATCTTGGTCTTCCCTATTCCCATAGTAAATTTCTATGATTGAGTTCTTTTTCCTTCATCTGCTCATTTTCTTAAAAATGAGAATTTATAAGTGTAACCACCTCTAATCCTGAGGTGGAAGGGGATGGTGCCTCTAACTTTACTTCTGCTCTCCCCTCTGACTTGGAACCTCAAAAACATCACTTTCCTGCAAATGCTGGCAGCCAGCACTTGCCCCACTGCTACTGAACTCACTAAGTGTGCTGGTTCCTAGGACCAGGACCACATCTCTACAGTCTGGCTGGGTTTAGCATTCCTTATCAGCCAAGGATCCCTCAAACTTCTTGGACTCAGACCCCTGTGCTGGAGGTAGAAGTTCTTGTGGTTCAGGCTGAGGCTACCTCAGAAACCAGCTAGCCTCAAGGTTCCCTATTTGCTATTTCTGAAGAGCTATCTGGCAGAGTTGACACCACACCTGGTTAAACTTCATCCTGGAGTCTTTTTCTTCCTATCTCCTGGGATTGTACCAGGAGAACCCCTGGCTGCCTCAAGTCTTATTTGTTTTTTTGCCAGTATATGTTCATCCTGAGTGCGAATTTGTTCTGTTTGTGGAGGAAATCTGGAAAGCTTGAAACTTTTTCATCCATGCTGAGATCTTTCAAGAATCCTCCTGTCATGCTATTTTTTTTTTTTATCTCATCCATTCCTTCCCCTGTGCTCTTGGGTATACCATTCCCCACAAACTCTCCATACAACACTTATTGATGTGTCTGAAAGATATTTCCCAAACTGTACAGTTTATTGTCTTGTAAACTTTTGTTCATTTGAATTAATGTAAAGTGAAGCAAACATGTCTCAGATCACTGAAGGAGAACTTCAGTTTTCTACCACAATTGTTTTCTAGCATTTCCACACTTTCACTTCCTCTTTGGAAGTCTTTCCATGGCATTAGAGCTTATCTTTTGTCCTACTAATGGGGCTCCATTTTAATTCACAATAAAGTTGTTGTTTTCCATATGTACATATTTTAATCCCAACCAATTCATCTGCTTAAACCACTATCAGAATAATCTCCTATCCCAACCTCTCAAATTAAAAGGGATTAGTCTCTCCTTAGAATTTTTGTAGTACTTCCTAATCATTTGTACCATTAAGAGACACTTTTCCTATAGGTGCAGTTTTCTGGACTTGGAAGTCAGGAAAATCTGAGTTCAAATCTCACCTCTGACATCTACTATGTGTGGGGCACTGAGAAAATCACTTAACTTCTCTCAGCCTCAGTTTCTTCATCTGTAAAATGGAGCTAACCTAGTACCTACTTCAGAGTGTTATTATGAGAATTTAATGAGATGACAAATGTACAGGCAAATTTTAAAGTACCATATAAATTCTAGCTATTATCACTGAAAAGGCAACTAGTTAGTGCAGGGGATAGAACAACAGACTTGGAGTCAAGAAAATTTATCTTCCTGAGATCAAATCTAGCCTCAGATACTCATTAGTTATATGACCCTGGCAAGTCATTTAATTCTATTTACCTCAGTTTTCTAGGAGCTAAGGGACACACAAAGTCAAAAATTCAATTCCTACACTGGGAGAACTCAACTTCTATCGGGGAGAGGAAATATACACAGATACAGATGTGTAAATACAAAGTTACATCAAGGAGGAGAAAACACCAACTGAATTGAAAATATCAGTCAAGGTTTTATGTATGACGTAGCACCTGAGCAGAACTTTAAAGGAAGCCTATGATGCAAGGAAAGAATATATTCCAGATATGGTGAGTTACTCATACAAAGACCTAGAGGAGGAACAGAAACAGAACTCATGGTGGGGCTGATAAAGTTCTAATAGAAGCTAAATAGAATCCAATAGTTGGTCCAAACAATTTTTTGAAGAAAACTGAAATACTTCTTCAGCAACTTGAGACATGTTTGCCTCAACTTACACAAGTTCAATATCAACAAAAATTAATTAAGCTCTTGTAATAATATATTAGGTCTTATCCAAGGTGCTATGCAGGTTGGAAAATATTCTAAGATACATTAATAATTATGTGCAAAGAAAATGATGAACACAAAAGCTTTCACTTCTCATCCAGCAAATTTTCAAAGATGACAAAAAATGGAAATAGTTAATATCGGAGGCATTGGTGGAGTTATGAATAAGTCTAATCATTTTGGAAAAGAATCTGGCATTATGTGAAGAAAATTATTATAATGCCATACCCTTTGACTGAAAGACTACACACACACACACACACATACACACACACACACACATACATATGTATTTGTATGTGTGTGTGTGTGTGTGTGTGTGTATACCCCAAGGAGATCAATGATAAAAAGACAGATCTCATATTACCAAAATATTTTTCAAAAGTTTTTTTGCAGTAGGAAAGAACTATTTAAAAAACAGGAGGTGTCCATCTGATTGGGGAATGGCTAAACAAGTTGTAGTATGTAAATATAATGGAATATTACTATATTAAAAGAAATGATGGATATAATGAATGCAAAGGAGCTTATGTAAAGACTTAAGTAAACTGATGCAAAGCAAGGAGAACCAGAAAAACAATTTACCTAACTGCAACTATGTAATGGAAAAAAGAATTATAATAAAACAATCTAAACTGAATAACATGAAATTATAATAATCAAGTTTGGTTCCTAAGAAGAGAATAAAAAGGCCTCTCCACCCAAATCTTTGTGATGTTAAGATGCTACTTGTTGAATATTGCATATAAAGTGAGACTTTTTTTTTTTTTTGGTTCTGTTGGTGAATTTTGATAAATTATTTTTCTCTCTTTTTTTTAGTCTTTGTTATGAAAGATGAATTACTGGGAGGAGGTGACCAGAGAAATATGTTAGGAAATAAAGATGATATAAAAACAAAAGATATCACTTTTGATCAGAGAAATGTAAATTAAGACAACTCTGAGATACCACTACACACCTCTCAGATTGGCGAAGATGACAGGAAAAGCTAATGATGTGGGGAAACTGGGACATTGATACATTGTTAGTGCAACTGTGAATGGATCCAACCATTCTGGAGAGCAATTTGGAACTATGCTCAGAAAGTTATCAAATTGTGCATAGCCTTTGATCCAGCAATGTTATTACTGGGCTTATATCCCAAAGAGACCTTAAAGGAGGGAAAAGGTCCCACATGTGCAAAAATGTTTGAGGCAGCCCTTTTTGTAGTGGCCAGAAACTGGAAACTGAGTGGATGCCCATCAATTGGAGAATGTCTGGATGAGTTATGATATATGAATGTTATGGAATTTATTGTTCTGTAAGAAATGACCAACAGGATGAATTCAAAGAGGCCTGGAGAGACTTACATGATGCTAAATGAAATGAGCAGAACCAGGAGATCATTATACATGGCAATAACAAGACTATACAATAATCAATTCTGATGGACATGGCTCTCTTCAACAATGAGCTGATTCAAATCAGTTCCAATTATCCAGTAATGAACAGAGCCATCTACACCCTGAGAGAGGACTATGGGAACTGAGTGTAGACTACAACATAGCATTTTCACTCTTTCTGTTGTTGTTTGCTTGCATTTTTGTTTTCCTTCTTAGGTTTTTTTTTTTTTTCTTTCTAGATCTGATTTTTCTGTGCAGCAAGATAACTGTATAACTATGTATACATATATTGGATTTAACATATAATTTAACATATTTTACATATATTGGACCACCTGCCATCTAGGGCAGGGGGTGGGGGGAAAGGGGAAAATTTGGAACAGAAGGTTTTGCAAGGGTCAATGTTGAAAAAATTACCCATGCATATGTTTTGTAAATAAAAAGATATAATAAAAAATTTAAAAATAAAACTAAGAAAAAAATATCAACAAAGTTTTATTTTAATTTTAAAAGGAGGAAAAATTAATACTACCCCTGTCCCATAGACCTTTGGATTAGTCTCTATTTTGATACTATATTATTTCTATATTCTGCCTTGTAGCTTTGGAGGGAAAATATGTTGGTATTCTTATATTTTTTATTAATTTTTGACTTCTTTTTCATAGTACTGAGTAAACTCAGTGAAAGAAAAAGCATTCATCCTCAGATGGTATGACAGAATTTTTAAAAGAAATTCAGATTTAGGTTTTTGCTTCTAAATTTATTAAGTCTATTGAAATTCTACAGTCCTACAAACTCTAATTTTTTATTAGGACCATGACTCCTGCCAGGAGTGACCTAGGAATCACATCTGCCTTTAAAATGTTTCTCTCCAATAATTGCTATCTGGAGCAAAACCCCTATGTCATGCTGACCAGTTGTATTTATTGGACAATGGTTGTGGGAGGGAGAGGGAAAGAGAAAGAAATAGAAGTATCATCATTGCTGGTCTAAGTCACTGCCTAACGTTTTCATGAACCCTTCATTTCAACATATTAACAATGGTGAATGCCTATAAAATATAATTAACAAGGAGTGATTCTGAAAGAATGATTGATTTTCCAAAACAAGAAATTTTCCTGAGTTCCTGAATTTAAAAGTCTGTTAATCCCTTTCATTTGGAGCCATTTTGAAGAGGCTATATCCTTACTCCAAAGATACTCCATTCCTTTTTTTGGAATTGCTTCCAGTGTCTGTAGCCCATTCACAGAATGATGAAATCATAGTATTTTGGTGTGGGAAGAGACCTCAGAAATCATCTTGTCCTACTCTACCTAAACAGAAGTCTCCTCCACAACATCCTTGACAAATGGTTACCTAGCATTTGCTTGAAGACTTTTCATGAAGAATAAGAAATAGATGGAAGGAAGCATTTATTAAGCATCTATGATTTTTCCAGTACCAATGTATATCTGTGACTATAAAGTAAAATGAGTGTTGCAGAATTTATGCTTTTGAATTGTGATGCTGGAAAAAAATTCTGAGAGTTCCTTGGATATTGAGGAGATCAAACTGGCCAATACTTAAATTAATTCAGGTTATTCACTAGAAAGTCAAATACTGATGCTGAAGCTTAAATACCTTAGCCTCATAATGAGAAGACGTAACTCATCGGAAAAGACCTTGAAGTTGGGAAAGATTGAAGGCAAAAGGAAAAATGGGATGACAGAGGATGAGATGGATAAATATGGAAACAATGAACATGAAAATATAGATTAGGAATTTGGAAAGACTTCAAGAGATAGTGGAGAATAGGAGAACAGTTCCTGGGGTCATAAAAAATCAGACATGACTAAATGACAACAAAAAATGCCATGCATTGTGCTATAAATAAATCTCATTTGAATTTTACAATAACCCTGGGAGGTAGGTGCTATCATTACCCCCATTTTATAAGTGGAAAAACTAAGGCAGATATGAATTTGTACAGAGTCACAAACCTAGAAAGTAACTAAGTCTGCATTTGAACTTGATCTTCCTGAGTAAAGGCCCTATACTTTTATCTGATGTACCATTTAGCTGCCTTGAAAAAACCTATACCTCTGTAGTGGCAAGAAATTGGAAACTGAGTGGATGTCAATCAGTTGGAGAATGGCTGAATAAGTTATGACATATGAATATTATGGAATATTATTGTTCTATAAGAAACAAGCAGGAGGATGATTTCAGAGAAGGCTGGAGAGACTTACATGAACTGATGCTGACTGAAGTGAGCAGAACCAGGAGATCATTATACAGGGCAACAAGTTTTTATGATGATCAATTCTGTCAGAATTTCACATCACATCTCTTTTCAACAGTGACGTGACTCAAGCCAGTTCCAATGCACTTGTAATGGAAAGAGTCAACTGCACCCAAAGGGAAAGTTGTGGGGACTGAGTGTGAATCACTACATAGCATTTCACTTTTTTGTTGTTGTTTGCTTGCATTTTGTTTTCTTTCTTATTTTTTTTCCTTTTTTGATCTGATTTTTCTTGTGCAGCATGATGATTGTGTAAATATATATAGAAGAATTACATATGTTTAACATATATTGGATTACTTGCAATCTAGGGGAGGTAGAGAAAGAGAGGGAGAAAAAAATTGGAACACAAGGTTTTGTAATGGTAAATGTTGAAAATTATCTATGCATATGTTTTGAAAATAAAAAGCTTTAATTAAAAAAAAAAGAAAAAGAAAAAGAAAAACCCATACCTCCAGAAGTAGCCCATTTTACTGGCTAGAAAAAGTGAGTTTTTCCTCACTTTAACACTAAAATCTACCTATTTCTAGTTTCTTCTCACTATATTCTGGTTCTCTGGGATTATGCACAACAATGTAATCCCTGTTCAATATGAGAACTCTATAAATACTTGAAAACACTTATGTCTCCCTTAGTCTTTGCTTCTCCAACCTAAACACCCCCAGTTCCTTCAGCTACTCCTCCAATGGCCCAAACTCAAAGCTGTTCATTTAGCTGGATGTCTCACTCTGGACACTCTAAAATGTAGTGCCTAGAACTGAACATAATACTCCAGATGTGGTGTTCATTTGAATATTTTCAATGGTGGCAAATCTTCATCAATTGAGGGAGGATTTCAATTTGGGAAACAGCCAACAAAAATCATGCTGAGACAGTTCTGGTGAGTAAGGCAAATGATTAAGCTGGGTAACACCATTTGGGGTCAAAAATGAGTCATAGGCATAAAATAATAAAACTGATTTCTTAGGGTGGTATGCATATGAATTAATTCTAAAGAAAATGACAAGAGACCTCCCAAATGTTTTGAATAATAGAAGCATCATTGAAATAAGTGTATAATAGCTTACTATAGTAACTCTTTTGAAGGGACTGATATTTCTTACTCATTGTATAATTTTCAGAATATGTTTAAAAATAAAAGTCTGACTTTATTCTTACTGCGTACTACTTTCCAATTGGCAGAGAAAATTTTCATGCTATCTGGCCATTCTAGAATATCCCTGTTAGTGTAGTTCTGAGAAATAAGAGCAAAGAAATTAGACTTCACTGGGATTGGTAAATATCCTGTGGGATATGCTTAGGGGAAAGGGTAGCAGTTGAGATATAATTGTAGAACAAGAGCCAGCTATAACTATTCTTTCTCATTTCTCTTGGAAAAGTTTAGTTTTCCTCCTCATAACTGTGTTATTATTGAGTCATTTCTAACATGTCCAACTCTCCGTGAACTCATTTGGCATTTTTGTGGCAGAAATATTGGCGTCATTTACTACTCCCTTCTTTGGCACATTTTACAGATGAGGAAACTGAAGCAAACAGGATTAAGTGACTTGTCCAGGCTCACATAGCTAGTAAATATCTGAAGCCAGATTTGAACTCAGGAAGATGAGTGGTCCTGACCCAAGGCTTGATACTCTAACCACTGTGTCCCACAGCTATCCCTCTAGACTACTAAGCAAGTATCCACAATGGTGTTCCAAAGTTTCTACTTGGGTTGTTTTGTGTAATTTGTCAGGTCCAGGTTACTGATATATACAATTCAGAGTAAGTCTATATGTTTCAGTTTTCTGTTACTTGAAACATAAAATGCAGTGGATTGAAAAGACTGGGGGTGGGGTAAGGAGTGGAACCTTCTTAGCTGGTTTTTAATGCCTAGAAATATTCTTTTCAACCAAAACCTCAGCCCCAATTATTAAAGATGATCAGAACCCTACCCATCATTCGAAATTGCAGACTTCCTGATTGATATCCGATCTCACAAACATTTTCTCCCACCCAATAAATGGCAATAACATTGTGCCAGGAGTGGATTGTCAACTCCAGTGCAAACCATTAACCACATTAGAGAAAATCGCTTTGGAGAGGTATCTCTCAACAATTTTTAACTTCAAAAGATGTCATGAGAAGTGCCACAAATTATTATTGCCAACAATTTGTCCAATTTGTACCTGGTGAAATGTGTGTGTCCCTACACTGCACCATTTTACATAACAATGTAAAATATTAAAAAGGAAAAACGTTTTGTAATAAACAGCATTTTTGCTGATTGCAGCTGATTATGTTAAGCAGCTAGCACGGTGGATGTCACAGAGGAGACTTAATAGCTCCTATAACTAATCTCTACTGCTGACCTCTCCCCTCTGCTGATGAAGCTTATTCAAAAACCTGCTGCCCTTTGCTCATTTTAAGATCTTATATTTCTGAACTGTTTTGATCATGAATATATTTGTCAAAGTTGTTGTGTGGTTTGGGCTTTACTATGAGTTTTTTTAAAAAATAGAGTCTATAAAGAAAAATTTCTGCTACAGCTATGTAATATACTATTTTAAAATGATGCTTAAATGCCTGTGCTTACTTTCAGTGCTCATAGTTAATGTTTACAAGTTTTAATTAAAACTAGAAATTGCTCTGTTTTATATCTAAGATTCTATATAAAGGAATACTGTGTCAATGTATTCTTCTCTAACTCTAAATGCAGGGCAGTGATATCCTACTGAGGAGGGAAAAAAGCCTTGGTCATTTCATCAGGTTGGCTAGATGTATGCTCACAAGCAAAACCATACTCTCAGTCATGAAACAATTTCATTTTTTATTCCAGATATAACCTAAACAGAAACAGTGCTTCAGAAAGCTAATTTACAAATGTAAAAAGTGCTTCATAAACATACATGTTTGTATGTGTGTGTGTGTGTGTGTGTGTGTGTGTGTGTGTGTTTGAGGGATCGTGACATAGTGGGTCAGTCTTGGAGTCAAGAACACTTAGTTAGGTTCAGATCTGCTCCTGATACATGCTAAACATGTGATATGGGCCGGTCATTAAGTATATTATTCCTTAAATTTCCAAGGTCCTAAGTTACCCATCACTTGGGGATCTTCATTGGTGGGGCTGTTTCTACACTGGGCACTCCTTACACTGATGAATTCCTAGATACTCATACTCACCTGACTCAGATACATATAGGGGAAGCATCGTGGTGTAATAAACAAAAGAATCAGGAAGACCTGGATTCAACTGACTATGGACAAGTTACTTAATTTCAGGAAACTCACTGACATTAAGTTATAGTAACAGATGAGTAGCTGTTTCACATATGTAGAAAAAAATTTCCATACATGGAATCCACAGATTTGTAAAAATCAGTTTGTTCTACAGATGTACACACAAATAGGAATCAAGCTATTTCTTTCTCTGATGTAACGCTGTCAACAAAACCTTACAACCAAATTCACATTTTGCTTTCATTCCGGTAACTGCTCTTGAACCCCCAAATTGTAGGAGTTATGTGGGTGTGGAGAGAGCCAGGCTAGAAAGGTGAAACATCCAATCTTGAGTGACTGGTAACATCCCAGATCACACAAAGGTCTTTGTCAGATCCGAGGCAAACAGCCAAGTGTACCCAACCAAAAATCAAAGGAAGAAGAAAATCAGCTAACCCCAAAGCAGAGGATCTAAGTGCACATTCCAATTTACTGCTATTTAGGAAATAAAGGGGATAAAGTGACTTGATGGGAGCCACCCAGGAGACTTGGAAAGAACAGCTTTCTATCAGACAAACCCTGACTGAAGACTGTTGATAAATATTTCCCTTAGGATAGGAATCCGGTTGCCACTAGCAAAACAAAAATCCCTAGGGGGCAGTACATAATTAACAATTTGAAGATACCGTGGCAGACATTGTCACAAAGGGAACTGGGAAACTAGCTCCAAATGAACAAATCCAGGCTGCCACCACAACAGCAGGTGATGGATCCCTCTATAAATCAACAGCAGCTTTCCCCATAGAACAAACACTTTGCCACTTTCCCTACCCAAATTTCCACAAATGTTTCCTGACCAGGGGAGTCATTTTCCTGGGGTTTTCTATTAATACCACCATACCTATTTCTTTAGTTTGAGGGAAATTACCCACTTTACTCTGGGAAACCAACTAGATTGATTTTTCAATAATAAGGAGGCACATAAAACTAGATAAGATGATGCTTTGAATAGAGTTGGGTATTTTGTTTTGTAAAGAAATTTAGGCACATGGCTTTTTCTTTCAACAGTTAGCTGTAAAATCAGCATGCAAATTCATGTGCTTATAACTACAGCCTAGGGAAAATTAGGAGGGCACTAGAATAATTTTACATCTTTATTTTTCCTCTCTGTCTCTTTTTTCCTTCTCAGGATAGAATTTTGAAAGGACTCTCAATCAATCAACAAGCATTTCTTAAGTGTCTATTAAGTACCAGGTACTAATTTTGGGGTTGGGGCTACAAAGATAAAACAAAACAATCTCAACTTTCAAGAAGCTTATATATACTTACAAGTATACACAAATTAAGTATATGCAAAAATATATACACAATCAATGTGCTACTTAAAGACAGGGAAGAAATAAGGAGGGGAGAAAGGAATGGAAATCCAGGGCATGGAGGATCTGTGGTAAATAAATTTTAAACATCAAAACTAAATGTGACACTGCCTTTGAATCTCAGTGTATCCACCTATAAAATGAGAGTAATGATATAAACCCTATCTATGTTATAGAGTTGGTAAGGGTCAGAGGAGATAATATATTGAAAGAGATTTGGAACTTAAAAACACTATCTAGATTACAGTGTATTTTTTAAAGTCATTCAGTATACATTGATGCTTTCAAGCACAAATATGTGCAACAAGCACATATTGTTGATTTTTTTTTTGTTCCTGCTGTGTCTACTTGAGTATACCATGATATCTTACTGGACCAGACAACCAGAATAAAGAGATCCTAGATATTACTTTGGAAAGTAAGGTTCTTTCTAGATAGTTACACAGCCTCTCTGTGGGCCTGCATTTGAAAACAAAGACAAGAACCTTTGCCACATGCCTATCTAATCAGAATTTTACAAGGGTTAATAAACTTTTGCTTGCAAAAGGATTGCAGTCATATAAAACTCCGAAGTATAATGATTCACCTTGAGGTCACAGTTTTGACATTGTCTGTTGTCACATACCAGAGGATTATAGATTTTGAGTTGGAAAGGTTCCCAGAAGCCATCTGGTCCAATTCATCATTTTATAGAAGAGGAAACTGAGGCCCAGAGAAGTTAAATGGCTTGCCCAAAGTCACACAGATAGTAACAGAGATAGAATTTGAACTCATTTCCTCTGATTACAAAGCTGATATTTTCTACATTGTACTATGCTGTCTTTCATCAGACATTATAGTCTACTTTAGAAACTCAAAATGGAAGGCATAAATCATCCAAGGCAGTGAGCTGTTTATTTTCTCCTTGAAGGGTAACAAAAACTTCTCAGTCTCCCTTCATAGCCCACTCTAGTATTCTATCAAAGTAAAAAATTCTTCACTATGTCCAAATAAAATCTCTTTTCCTTTGCTTATTCCCTCCTGTGATCTTTGTTAAGAAGAAAAGTTTCATTCTTCAAGCTCATCTTTTATGTCCTCCTCCTAGGTAAGTATACTCAAGGGTGTCTCTTTAGCCCACTTATCTTCTCTAGTTGCTCTTCTTTAGTGTTCTCATTAGCTCTAATGGATTCGGTTCTCATCTCAGTGCATATGACTCTCAGATCTACATATCCATCCACTATCTTCCTCCTGAAGTGAAGTCTGGAGTCATTAGCTTCCAGTTGGAAACTGAATCCCAACCAGAACTCGTTATCCTCTCTACCTAAACCTATCCTTCCTCTTCACTATTTTAATTGGGGCACCATTTGTAAGTCAGGTTCACAGCCAACAGTCAACTTTATCCCTTCACACTCACTCACCTCATTATGGAATCAGTTGCCTAGTTTTATAGATTCCATTACTTCAATATGTCTTGCTTTTCTTCTGTTCATTTTATGGTCATCATCTTAGTTCAGGCCCTCTTCACCTTTCTTCAGGATTATTGGAATAACTTCCTAATTTGTCTCTCTGCTCTCTAATCCATCTTCCAAACAGCTGCTAACTTGACATTTCTTAATCAAAAGTGTGACCATGTCTATTCAAGAAGTGGCTCTCTTTTTTTTTTCTGTAAGATAAAATACAAATTCTTTGGTCTGGCATTTAAAGTCCTTCACAGTCTAGCTACAGCCCATAGTTCAGGCTTATTATACATTACCCTCACACATTCTACATTTCAGTCAAACTTAACCTCCTTGATGCTCCTCTACCATATATTATTGAAAAGACATTTAAAGGAGGTGTAAAAAAGTGATTAAACCTTTTTACTCCTTTAGGAGGAATGTAGAATTCATCAGTATCTTGATAGGGTAGGGGGCCATTGGCTGGCTGAAGGATTAGTCACACCCCTGGTGACCTTAAAAAGAACATGTTCTCTAAGGGAGTCAATAGAGAGACACATCTTCGGCAATGAAGAAGAGGGATAGGTATGAAAAATGAATTCAGCTCTTGAGAGGAAATCACTCTGCATTTTCCCTTTACCTCTTTCAAGGGGAAGTGGAGTGATAAGAAGGAATGAGGGAAGGGAATTTTTTCTCCTCCTCTATCCTACCATCGTCAATAGAGCAACTCATGAAGTAGATTTTATTACCCAGTAGGAAGGAAACCTACAGAATTTAGCTGAAGATTGATTGAGATAAACTATGAAATAAGAAATAAAGAAAGCCCAAAAGAATAACCTGACCATTAGAGAGGCTATGCTCTGGGAGAGGGAAAGAGAATGAGAATTCAAAAAGAGAAAAGAAATCAGAACCTTTAAGTGTCAAAGGTGTGAATTGACTTGGACACCTGAATTTTCTAAATGTGTACCTCTTTGCTAGTTTACTCTTTCTGTGTACTTGCTCTTTTTCTTCAGGAAGGACTCATTTTTTAGGGGAGTATATTCCAGGTAAATGGAAAGGAGGAATGTTTTATCCCTACTATAACTGCTTTACCATTTAATGAAAATCTTTGTTTTGCACAAACAGTATCAACTGGCTGATTCTTAAAAGTATATACATCAATGGGGGCTCACATGAGCTCAAGCTTTAGGAGTATGTTTCAACAGAGTGACCACAGAGAGAGCTACCCTGTTGCAGAATAAGGCATATGAGGAGGCACTGGGGAAAAGAGAAACTAAAGAGACTTTGCATTTTCAAGGACCTACTAAAGAAAAAAACAGTACTTTTGTTTTCTTTTAGCCTGATTAGAGCATTTCCCTATCATAGTTGCTTTGATCTTTGGGGAATAAAGATAAATGGAAGACCAAATAGTTTCCTGAAAGGAGGATGGGACGGTTTCTCTTTACAAAGGGGTTGCAACCTTAACATGAGAGAAAAATGGAGCCCCATAGGAGAGCTAAAAAGTTCTTTTGACTTTTGATGTATAACTAATGAATTTTCATTGAAAGTCCATTAAATTCAAGTTTAGAGGAAGAGAAGTTGCTTCATTCTCCAATAACAATGCTTTTGCTTAGAAAGTAGATTTTATTGATTTAATTTTTTTAATATTTTCTTTTTTGAAACTTTTGTTTTTAAGTTACTCGCTTATTGGTTTGAGAAGAACAAAGAGGGAGGTTTTTCTTTTTCATTTGTTTTTGTTTCTGGTCTTGGGTTTAGGCACTATAGCACTACTAGTGACCAAATTTAGACTATGGCAAGTGTAAATCAAGAGAAACATTGAACATTTATGTGCCAGGAATGAGTGTGAATTTAAGGATCAACTAGTAATGGGAAGTTTTGACTTTTATAAAAGATTGTTGATTTTGGAAATGTCCATGAATGATATCAAAGAATACCTGAAGGGATGATATACTGCTATTTTGAGGGGTGTTTTGGGGGGAATGGAGTGGAGAGATGCAATATATCAAGGAATTATTCAGGGGAAAAAACAATGCAGTTGCTACACTGGGTCAGGTACCTAACACTCTGGAGACTTCTCAGGTCTCCAGGGAGATTTCAAAAACTGGGGATGCATGCCTATGTCTCTGAAAGCATCATTGGTACAATTTACTGAGACTACAAAATTTTAACTGGCAAGAGGAGGAGAAAAGAATGGTTAGGGCGTGATCAGAAGATTGGTCAAAAATAACTTCTAGTTAACCACTTCTATTTTAATATTAAAGGACATGGATTTTGTTTTGGATTTGATGATGTTCTTTTAATACAAAGTACTATACATAAAAGACCTCTTTATTAACCTTGAATGAAACCTTTCTTATAACACTGAAATTATCTCCTTGATAAGATGTGTCCTGGACATCAATGATAACCTATTGATTGACAGCAAGTTTTAGGGATTATGGCATTATTCTGGGTCAATGGTTTACTAGTAAATGTTTAAGAATTAACTATATAAAGGGGGAAATGTATCCACAATATACCTTTAAGTTTAATCTGCATTATTAATAATTTCTTAGCTTTAGGCAATCAACAAAACAATAAATTAGGTTCTCATTTGTAGTTTTCTGATTTCTGAAGTACAAATGTTGACAATGAGAACTGGTCAATTTGCTTACAGATTCTCCATGATTCCAATATATTCCTGCCCTTAGACTAGGCCTTTAAAGAGTGAAGCTAAAGACATAGAATCAGAGCCATGGAGAGAAATATTTTACTGAGCACTCACTCTCAGGTTTGTAGAAGATTGTGTGAAGGGAAAATTGATACATGTGAAGGACCATTCAGGAAAGCATGAGATCCCAGGAAGAGAGGAACCATAGGATACAGTGATAGTAAAGCAGAGATGAGTTGTCTTGGAAAAGAGCATTCTCACCCTATCATTAAGATAACTTCAAGATCAGAACAAAGATTTCATCTTTGGGTATCAGGGCCTATAATCTAAAAGATCTGAATTAAAATCTGACCTTAGACACTTACTAGCTGTGTGATCCTGGGCAAATCACTTAATCCTGTTTGCCTCAGTTTCCTCATCTGTAAAATGAGCTGGAGAAGGAAATTGCCAACCACTCTAGTATCCTTGCCAACAAAACCTCAAATGGGATTACAGTCAGATAAGAGTGAAACAATTTAAAAACAACAACAACAACAACAAAAAAAAAACCACTAGATTGTTTGGATGATGTAAGCCACCTTCCTTCATATTTTCCTCATCTTCCCAAATTCAAGCCTGGCTTATTTTGCTCTTTCTAAACATTATAGTGTTGTGTACATGTGAGGTCTCATGGACTCTTGCTATCATTATTAAGAAAAGTGGGACTCCCGTGACAACAGCATTTTTGTTGGACTGAAAAAGGATGTAATCGTCTAGAAGGCAGGTCTTTTTATGAGTTTTGAGTGCTCAGGAACCCAGAATTTAAACCTGTGTCATTGATTTGAGGAATTTTGTTACTTTCTATCTCACTTGCTAGTTCCATCCTTCTTTCAGCTGCAGCCTTTCTAATTTGGGATCTTACACAATTGTGCTGTTTCTTTTTACTCATCTTTCACAATGTGTCCTAATTCCATTTTTGGGTCCTTTTCCCCTAGGCCATTCAACTCACTAGGGAGTTCAGGGTTTAGTTAACTTGTTCTCTGGTTACTCACCTTTTTCACCCTCATACCCTCATATGGTCTCTTCCTGAGTCTAGAACTTTTTGAATCCTAGCCAGCTATCTTGGATTATTTTGCATCTGAAACTTTTCTTTCAATCTGTCCTTCCTATGAGGACCTTAGATCTGGTAAAAAATGGTTTTCCTAAAGTTTATTTTTTTTCTTGCTGACTTCTTTCATTTAAAACAAAGGTATCGAATTAGGTGATCCCAGAGGTATCTTCCAATGCTAAGTCCTATGTAAGACACCTTATCTTAAGACTTTGGGCATCATTTAATGTTCTGACATTGCTTCTTTTAAGCCTTAGTCTACTTTTGGACGTGTTTATCAAGGATCACATTAAAATGTTCTTATATCCCAAATGATTGCTCCAATTTCATAAAAAGGACATTTTTCCCATTATAATATAATTCATAAACCTAACTTAGGGTTCACTAAGAGGCAACATATTATAGCATAATGACAAGGGCAATGAATCCAGACTCAAAGGACCTATGTTCAAATACCATCTCTGCCCCTTATTGTCTATAATTAACTTCACAAAAGTCATTTGACCTCTCTGAGGCTGTTTCCCCATCTGTAAAATAAGGATGTTGAATTGTAGGCAGCTAATCCTGGGCCTGAAATCAAGAAGATCTTAGTTCAAATCTGGCCTCCAACATTTATGAACTTTATGACATTGGATAAGTCACTAAATCTCCTTCTGTCTCAGTTTCCTCAGCTGCAAAATAGGAAAATAATAGCAGTTATCTCTCAGAGTAATTGTGAATATCAAATGAGATAATATTTGTAAAGCACTTAACTCAGTTGCTGATACGTAGTAAGCACTTAATTAATGTTTGTTTCCTTCCAAGATCTCTTTTATGATCCTATGAAATTGTCTTTCTAGAAGAAAGCTCTCTACTGCCACCTAATCTTGCCCTAAAGCTATATTGGAAAGTTTATTAAAGTAAGATCTAGCTACTTTCTCTTTTTGGGGGGAGGAGAGGGAGGTAGAGGAGAATTGGAGGCTTATAAAAGATTCCTTCCATCCTATTGAGAGCCTTATCATTTTTATATTTAACTTTAACCTAGATATTAGATCTACCCACTCAACAGCTTTTCTTTCTCAGTCCTCTATATGTGGGGTAGTTATCCTTGATGAGAAATGTTTAGTAAGTTAATATTTATTTAGTAACTATTTATTAAGCACTTACTGTGTGCCAGGCACTGTGCTAAACACCGGGGATACAAAGAAAAGCAAAGGGCAATCCCTGTTCTGAGACGTTCACAATCTAATGAAGGAGAAAACATGCAAATAATTATGTGCAAACAAGTTGTATATGAAATAAATTGTAGGTAATTCAATGAAGAAGGGGTTTAATAGAACTGGAGGCAGAATGATCTGGTTTCAGATTCCATCGATGATACTAATGATATCATGATTTCATAGTTAATTACTTAACTTCTCTGAACCTCAGTTTCCTCATCTGTAAAATGGGAATTAAAATCACTTGTTGAATATAACTCATAGGAGTGTTGGGAAGAGCACATGTCAATTAATAAATGTTTTAAAAAGATAACAGCTTCCCCTTTTTTCCTATATTTGTTGCAGTTGGTCCAGTCTCAATTAAATGTGAACCTGAGCAAAGTCTTCCTCTCCTTAAGTTTTCATGTTTCATTTTAAAAGCAATACTATAGGGAGAAAAAACTTGTTATTCTCTATCTTCCTTCTTATTACCTTGTCCT
This sequence comes from Sarcophilus harrisii, assembly GCF_902635505.1. Lineage (NCBI taxonomy): Eukaryota > Metazoa > Chordata > Mammalia > Dasyuromorphia > Dasyuridae > Sarcophilus > Sarcophilus harrisii. The sequence continues at coordinate 399,686,216 of NC_045428.1, read as the reverse complement.
TAATTTAGAAATTTCCAAATCTAATCCAGGATTTGTTGTTGGCAAATACATCCTTACTCAGCACAGGGTTCTGTAAATGTTTCTCCAGGCTGCCAACATACACCCCTTTCCCATTTGGCACAGTCTCCTAAGTTCTGAAAATAACTTCCTCCCAGCTCAGTAAATACCATCCCTTCCATAATAGGAGAAAAATGATAGTAGGACTTGTTCCTCCTCTTGACCTCCTCTGTCTGTCATTCAGAAATAGGAAGAAGAAAATCCATAGAATCCCCATTCCCCTCAAAAGCATTCAGAATGTACAAACTGTAGAATGGGATCCAAACCCTACTTCCACTCCCACAAGCCTAACTTTGATTTCACTGACTCTGGCCTCAGCACTCAACTTTTGGCATTAAAGCTAGGAAAAAGTCAGAAGGATAGTCTGATGTTTTTGTGAACATTGCTATCTGCCACTGGTACTGTACTATAAAATCAAGAGGGGTAAACTGTGAGCTTCTGGAGATTGGTGAATGTTTTGTCTTTGTGCTTAGTACAGAGCCAAGCACATGATAGATGCTTAATAAATATTTGTTGCTGGATTGATTGAGGAGATCTTTGGACAATTTAATTTTGCAACTGTGTCCAGTGGGAGACACATTTGCTCCTCAATAAGCATGGCACTTAGGAAATACTGAGTTGTGATCTTCCTTGGAGAAGGGATTAGATTTATTTTATTTGACTTGCGAAGGCAGAAGTAGGGCAATTCATTGCTATAGTTGTAGAAGCTACAAAGAAGTGGATTTGGGTTTGTTATAAAGAAGCACCTAACAATTAAGAGTATTTCAAAAATGGAATGGGATGTTCTAAGTGGCAATGAGTTCTATCTCACTGGTGATCCTCACACAGAAGCTGGATGACCCCTTGGAGAGTCCTGTTGAGGTTGGACTGTAGGTATTGTTTCTGAGCTCTTTTTCAATACCTGTGTTTCTGTACAAATTAGAAGCATCATCGTGGCCTTCTCTCCCATCTTTTCCCTTAGGATTTTCTTTCTTCCTCTTGCTCCTACCAAGAAGTCTGGGAAATCCTGCATTACCTCGCCCATAACCCGAAGGGAACTTGGGTCTCCTTTTTCCTGACTCCACCGCATTATGGGCGAAATAAAAGCTGCCCTCCCAATAACCACATTTACTACCACTCTCTTCTTCCCCCTCCACATCCAATCTGTGTTTTTTGTGGAAAGAAACGATGAAGGGCGGAAGGATTACAATTAGGTGAGGTCTGCTCCTCCAACCTCTCGGCGCTACTGTTTTAGTGGCACTGGGGGAAGAACGCGACTCTAATTAATTTCAGAACAAAAGCTGCCAGTGCCGGCTCCTGAACCTCGCTTGCACACCACTGAGCACTCAATTAAAAGTGCTACCTTGCGCGGGCCTCACACGGAGGAGTCACTGCATGGAGTTACCCGCGAAAAAAGGGCAGGAGAATGACGAGACCTACAGCCGTGAGGATGCAAGTGAAAACGAGAGGCTTCTGGATGAACCGGAATTATTCATTCCACGGGATAGCCTCCATTCGCTCAGCCCCTGGGAGTCCTGTGGACACTAATGGGGGTTTCACACATGGATCAAGTATAGGACGAAATGAAAAGGAAATGCAGCTGAGTCCTTCAAAGACCGCGGGCCATCAGACGGCTAAATACCTTTTCCTGGTCTTTCAGCTCTTTATGTTTTAGTTCAAGTGACTTTGTATTCCCTTCAGGGTTGCTCCACGGGAAATGGAAGGTGTGCCAGGGCCTGGCGTCTAGGCGAGGGCATTGCTGAATGCCCCTCGGATCTCCCGGTACAGGTCGGATCTTGTGAAATGCCGGCTTTTTGTCTTTTGGGGTTAAATTTAAAATCCAGGTGAGAAATAATCCAGCCTTTAGATAATATAAATTCTAATTCGTATCTGTACACCTGAGTTGTTTGTGATGAATTTATCCTGACTGCCTTTATGCACTCTCAAATTTTTAAGTTCCAGTATAGAATTTGAACAGCATAGAAGAGGAAAACAGCCAGAATTCAGAGTCTTAGATCAATCGTATCAAGCACATGCTCAGAGAGTGTTATCAAGAGACTGAATGAGAGGAAATGTGAGAGCATGGGCCTTAAACATTGAAAATACTTTAGAAAGGAAATTTCCTGGAAGAAGCCTTGGAGAAGGCACAACCACCTCTAGCAGAAAAACAAAGTTAAATAGGGTACACAACAAAAAATTCCAATTTTATCCAGAATTTGTAAGCTAGAAGATGGTTCACAGGTAACAGTACCATGTATTGATATGGTAATAAATTTTAAAAATTGTAATCATGTTATATTCTTACCCACAGATCCTGAATGGTAGATAATCCTTTTCCTAGCCACTGAATTGGTTTCCTCAAAACCTCTGTCAAGGGACTTTTTCTCTAGATATTGTCATCTTATTATTCCTGAAATCAGGTAGATCATTCTCAGATCTATATATGCAGCCTTCATCTGACTTCTGAACTACAGTCTCACATTTTTACCCGCCTACAACACATATTTGTCCCTTTAGCATCACAAACTCAAAGTGTCCAAAATGAAACCCATTTTCTCCCCTCTCATGTTCATCCCTTCTTTCAAATTCACTATTTATGATGAAGTTGACATTGCTCTCCCAGATCACCCAACTTTGCTACATTGATTTTGGCTCCCCACATGGTTGCCAAATCTCCTCAATTCTGCCTCTACCACATTTCATCCACTTTTCTCTACTCATTCCACTACCACAGGCACCAGGACTCTAATGAGACCCTCAACCCTTCTCATTGGGACAATTGATTTTCCTGCTAATAGTCTCCCCCTTACTCTTCTTAATGATCAATTTAGCATTTCAAAGACATAGAGAGATCTGACCATGCTACTTCCCTCCTTAAAAATTTCAATGAATCTCTATTGCCTTTAAGATAAAAACACAAATAACTCAGTCTGGAATTTAAAGCCCTCCAGAATTTAGATTGCAGCTATTGTTCCTAATTTATTGCTCCCCTTCATGCATACTTTTTCTTACTAACTACTAGCTATTCTCCAACCTTAATAATCCAGATTTTGCACAAGCTATCCCACTACCTGGATGTACTCTCTTCACCTTGGAATATTACAATCCCTACTTCCCTTCACACTTTAACTCAGTTACCACCTCTTCTTTCCTTGATTCTTTAATTGTTGGTGTTCTGTCCTGCCTTAGATTGGATTGTATTCGTACTTTTATTAATATGTTATGTCCCATTTGGAGAGCATAAATTCCTTGAGAGCAGGGACTTAGTTGTTTTTGAGTTTATTTTGTTGTTGTTGGGTATGTTTTTTTGTAATCCTTTACACCTTGCCATAGTAGCTGCTATAATAAATATTAATTGAATTCTTTCTGCAGTGGTTATCACAGAAACATCCAGCAAATGGAGAAAAGGAATCCAATCTCATAGACTAATTCAGTTGATTCAGCAGCTAGGGAGAACAAATAACTTCCTTGTATTCTTGAATGACTTCATTCCCAATATGGAATAGCAGAAAAAACATTGGTCTGGGAGTTGTGAAATCTGATCCCAAGCCTGACACTAACTAGCTCAAGTGACTTTGAGCATTATACTCTCTATACTTCAGTTTCCCCCTCTGTAAAATGGCTATGTGATTTTAAGGTCTTTTTCAGTTTTAGAGAGAATTAGCAATATCTGACATGGTATAGTTTGGCCCTCAGTATAAATATAACTGCACATTATATGCCTTTTCTCTTTGGCCTTATTTTCACCATTACAGTTACTTGTTTGAATTAGATGGAAAAGACAGGGTACCATTTTCTGGACTACTGCTTGTGATGAAGAAGATAAAAATTTTGATAAAAATTCATTTGATGCAAGGGAGGAAAGGAGGCTTAGGAATAAAGAATTCACTTGTTTTTGTTCATTAAAACATTAGAATAAATTATCTTTTGATATTTGCCCGTTATTACTTTGGAAAGCAGAGAGTAGAAATATGGAGGGATAAGACAAAGAACAGGTGTGTTTTGCTATAGAACAGTGTATGTGACATGGGAAAGGATGAGAACATGGAAGCAATCTTAGATGGGGATTTGGGACATGGGCAGTGGGAGAGGGAAGCAAAAGATCATGAGGGCAAGAAAAGAAAAACCAAGACTGGAGATAAGCATGATAGTCTTATAGGATGTGACTGGATCCTACAGAACAGCATACCACTTGCTGATAATAAGGTATGCACTTTCTCCTACTGTATTCTATTATTCCCTTTCTTTAAAAATATCAGCATGCAGTGAAGCTTTAAAAAAAAAGGTATATTTAATACAGAACTGGAAAGAGGGACAGAAAAAGAATGAAGGTTGCCAAAAACATGATTCCTACTTAACTACTTGTTGAAAGCTGACTCCAGTTTTAATATTCTGATGCTCTGGGAAACATCCAGATCACCTTATCCTAGTTGTACCTTTGACCTTCCCTCATACTATACCCCTGGTAGAGAATCAGCTAAAACCTCTAATGATGTCTTCTAACTTTGAACATCACTGGCTAGCTGCCTTTTTCTGAGCCAGTAAATCCATATATATATAAATGCCTTTATGGTTAGCCTTGGTGTATCTGCCAAGAGTACTCTGTTTCTCCTTCCAATTAGTAATTTTTTTTTTTGCTCTTATCCCAAGTTTCAATAAGACTAAGAACTATGAGTAATCATTCACTCTCTCCTCTTTATTTATTTATTTTTTTTTATTTAATAGCCTTTTATTTACAGGATATATACATGGGTAACTTTACAGCATTAACAATTGCCAAACCTCTTGTTCCAATTTTTCACCTCTTACCCCCCCCACCCCCTCCCTAAATGGCAGGATGACCAGTAGATGTTAAATATATTAAAATATAACTTACTCTCTCCTCTTTATTGCTTTGGGGTTATACCAGGGGGATTCATCTGGCAGCTCTTAGGCCTTCCCTTCTTTAGCCTTTCCATGTCTGGATGGAAGTGTGAACCTAAAAAGTTTATTTTGTGGAAGCTGTTCCTCATCTTTATACACAAAGTCCCCTGGACTGCTGTTCTTACAGTGCCAAGAACATTGTCCCATTCATCCAACTTAATCTTGACGAAAAGTTTCTACTTCTACTTTAAAATCTTAGAAGTGGTTCAAGACTTCCATTTGTGAGCCATGTTCAGGCAAGTTAAATTAACTTGAATTCTGACTGAGACTAGACTTGCCCTTCCTAGTCTGTTGAAGTCTGAAATTATCTGGACTGAATGGTCCCTGTCAGATCAATAGAACAAATCCCTTCTGCAGCAAAACATCTCTATGAATCTTCCTTCAACGTTTTCAATTCATTGAGAAAGTTTCCTTGAGGGTGGAACATTTCTCCTCCTTGAAAAGTTTCAAGTAATTTAATTTCCTGAGATCCTAGAACTGATTAGAGCTTATTTCTGTCTAGTATGCCTTGGTTCCTGCCTGGTCCCAAACTTAAATGGGCCCAATAAAGGCAGATATATTTTCTTATCTCCAGAACTTCTTTCCTTGATTTTTGTGGCCCTCCACCTCTGTGATAGTTGCTACCCTGGTAACCAGTGTCAGTGATCTGTGACCACTGGTCCTAATGAGCCTTATTCTGGGAAATCAAAGGTTCCAATTCACTTCTTTCCTAATTTCACAACTCCCTTGTTTCTTTTTAATTTTTCCCGGTTACATATAAAAACCCCCAATTTTTTGGAGGGATTATACATATAACATATTTTTTAACATATTTCCTTATGAATTATGTGGAGAGAGAAAAATCAGAACAAAAAAGAAAAGCCACGAGAGAAAAATAAACAGAAGAAAAAGAAAAAAAAGTGAACATAGCATGTGTTGATTTACATTCAATCTCATAGCTCTCTTTCTGGATGAGAATGATGTTTTCCATCCAAAGTTTATTGGAATTACTTTGAATTACTGTACCACTGAGAAGAACCAAGTCTGTCATAATTGATCATCCCGCAATCTTACTGCTACTATGTACAATGTATTCCTGGTTCTGCTTGTTTCACTTAGCATCAGTTAATGTAGATCTTTCCAGACCTTTCTAAAATAATTTTTATAGAAAAATAATATTCTTTTACTTTTGTATATTCAGTCATTACCAAATTGTTGGGCAGCTAGTCACTTTTCAATTATTTGCCACCATACAAAAAAGGTTACTACAAACATTTTTTCACATATAACTCCATTGTCTTATTGATTGATCACTTTTATGGACTTTATACTAGATCTCCTGATAGGGCCAATCTGTGAAAACAGAGATACCATACCAGAAGCATAAAATCTAGTGAAACAACTACTGTGACACCCTAGGACCCTAGAATTTCCAAATGACCCCTAGCTACCTACACTCTGCTCTGTTTTCCTACCCTTATAGTCCTATATAGTATTTTCAGGTCTAATTTGATATGTTCTTCCAGTCTACTAAGTAGTTATTGAACACATATAAATAAAATGATAAGATAAAGAGACAAAGGATGTTCCATTAAGTGATTCCATAAGTTCTTAGACTTTTTTTGTTTTTAATTTGTTGAGTAAAATCAATCATTTAAATAACATAGTATAATAAAAAGATTGCACATAAAATAAAAAATTTATTATATACAACTTGCTATTTCTTTTAAATATATGTTATGTAAATTTCTTTCTTTCTTTCTTTCTAGCTTCCATCAGCATAGCTTCTCCATCCTTGATGTGATTCTCAATGGTGGAATTCATTTATATAAGCTACCTATGACCTTCTTCTCTGTCAGGTTCAACACAGAAGCAGGAAAATCCTATAAATTACATAAGCACCTTCAAATACCTATGAACTACCTAAAAATTCCTTGAAATTTTAGGTTTTTTGAAATATTCCATTATGCATCATATGTTCAATATCCAAGAGTCAGCAAATGATACAATCTCACTTATTTCACTGAACAGGCTGAGTGATACATGGCCATATACATAAATCTATAGAGAAAACAAATGGAAATAAAGGTGAAGTATAAATGGTTAATTTTCAAAAAATTCAGTTCTAATCATCTAAGGAATGAAAGGAATATTTTACAATTATTATGATGATATCATTTTAACAGAGTGAAATGATGTTCACTTATTCTTCTGTAACATCAAAGAAATGTATTGGCAATTAACAATTATACTCTGATATTCTGTGGTCTACCCCACTAACTGTAATAGCCATTAATATTTATGTGTTACCTACATGCTCCTGATGGGGCCAAATTTGATCCCCAGATGCTCATTTCTCTACTCCTATGGACTTCAATGTGAGTTACAAGTGGGTATCCAAAGACACATTTCCAACCATGATAGTTTATCATTCCTATATTTTACATTCTGAAGCTTTGAGACCATGGAAAATCAGCTCTCATTCTAAGTACTGTCCTAACCAAGTTAGAAGATATAAATCTGTCTAAATAATGCCAAATATACACAAATAATTGTTAGGGACCTTCTCCTCTCAATGATAAAAATACCATTCTATATTATATAAAATCTTCAAGTGTGTTACCTAAAACTTGTCCAAAGTAATGACTTCAAAGCTTGTCACCCACTCCATTTTTTTTTCTGATCCACATCATAGAAGATTGTAAATTCAATCAGTTCTCACTCCCTTGGGCATAAAATTCCTGTGATCTGATGGAGTAAACAGACAAATGTTTCTGTCTCTCAGTACTGAGGGAAGAGATTTCTCAGTTACTCTTGGCATTGTTTAAAAAGCTATGAAACGGTATTGTTAGTTATTTTAGTAATAGGTGAGTACCAGACTGGGCACTAAGTATTCCTCTATTTGGTTCAAACTGTTATAGTGACACTGACTACTGCATACCTTAGGCTACCTATACTGTATTAACTCTGCCTACTCTCAGCAGTCTGATAGGAGTAATTTCTCACCTATACTTGCTACCTTGCAAAAGGAAGGAAATTAATACTGATTCTTGCTCTCCAGAAGGAGGATCCCACATTAATTCAGCAATGCAAGTCCATTTCTCCCCATTGCTGTCATTATCTTTTAGTGTCTGTTCCTCCATGTCTGTAGATAAACTAAGTCATGCTGACCTTGAATCAGGATCAAGTAGAATGTATCCTTCTTAAATTATAAGTTCTTTGAAGGGAGGGATCATCTTTTGCCTTTCTTTGTATCCCCAGAACTTATCATAGTGCCTTGCTTAATGAATACTTATTGACTTGATCAGTTTTTGAAGTTCCCTTAGAAATACTCTGTCACAACAAATAACATTCCCTCCACTTGACATGCTGCAAATCCCACATTTCTCTTCTCCCTGCTGGCAACTGAACTTGATCTCTATTCCCTATCCATTTATTCAGTAGGAAATTTCCCATTTCTTAGACTGCCTATAATAATGAAGAAAATGAGCTTTCAGATATCTTGATTTGAGTGAGATTTAACTAAGCCAGATTGTTGCAAAGTCATTTATAGATGCATGTGAAAGGCAGGCAACAAATAGACACAAAATTGAACAGATTTGCCAGAATTCATATAGCATCACAGCCATCACATTGTTGCTGATTTTAATTGTATCTGTTATCTTATACAATGTTGACTTTAACATATCCTAATAAAAGGTCTCTAGATTATTATATGGAGTTGGAGGCAGAGTCCCTTATTTCAAACTGATCTGGAAAATATTTGTTATAATATGTTCTGCATCTCTTCAAAGGAAATGAAATGTTTTCCTATTTAAAATATGCCAATTGTCCTTTTCATTTAGCTTGATTATTTAGGACTGCCAATTTATATTCTTAAAGTTTTTTTTTAAAAAACAACTGCACACACACACACACACACACACACACTTTTCTTTAGGTCACCTTTTAACGAGTTTACACTTGAATGATTATCCTTGTTAGGGCACATAGGGAAACTCAAATGTATTGCATAGCATTGTCAAAGGGAACAAGATTCATTGCTGCATGAAGTTCATTGTACTGCTCTAATGCATCGGTTAAAATTCCAGTCAGCTTTCCCCAATCAGATAATGGAAGGCAGTAAGGTTCTCCAAGTCCATGGGTAAAATGCCAGCAAATGAATACCTTAAGGATAAATAAAAGCTTATGAATGACTTAAAGGTAATTATATATGTTTGTAAAATGACTTAAAGGTAATTATATATGTATGTAAACAAATTATAATTCAAATATGTTTACTCTTTTATCATTTAAAAGTTAGGTCTACTTTTTATTAGAATCCATAGAAATCTTTTCTCTTGTATAAGAAATGGTACCTGAGCTGTACTTTGATGGAAGTGAGGGGTTTCAAGAGACCAAAGTGAGCTAACAAGCATTCAAGGCATGAGCAAAGACAAAGAAGAGAGAGATGGAATTTCATATATAGGGCTGGCTATCATGCCTCTGTGATCAGAATGGAGGATATGAGAAAGAGAGTATTATGAAGTAAGAATGGAAAGATAGGTGAAAGCCAAATAATAGGAGACTTAAATTTCTGCTTGAGAAATTTAAATGTTGTCCTAGAGATTGGGAGACATTGGAAACTTTTATAATGGATGTGGGGAAGGGGATGATATAGTCAAATTAATGTTTTTGGAATATCAGCTTCATAATATCGTGTAAGAGTTGGAATTTAGATGAGAGATCCAAGAAGCAAGAAGACCAGTATGAGATCAGGTAATATCCACATTCAGTAGGTTGGAGGAAGATCAGAATCTAGCAAAGGAGATTGAAAGATAGTAATCAGAAATACAAAGTTAAGAGAAAGCACTGTTTTGGAAGTCAAGGGAAGAGAAAAAATTCAGGAAGAACAGGTGTTAAATACTGTAAAGAGATCAAGTAAAACAGAGTAAGACTTTTTAAAAGGCATTATTTATTGTATATGATCTTTAAATGTTATTTTGATTTCATTCCCTTATTTTAAAAAAACTGACTGTAATTGGTTCTTACTAATGGAAATCTTAGCTCTGTAAGTTGACTTTTAAAGTCTTCTATTTATAGAAGTAGTTGTAAAGCTGGGCCTCCCATCTGGCCATCTAATTGTGTGCCTACCATCTTGTGCTGCATTTTTCTACAGTCTGATCTCTAGCATCTTTTGGAAAGAGCAGAGATGCCTTCTACTCAATGAGGAATATTTTCATACATACCTAATCATATTCTAGACATTCTAGTAGTTTAGAAACCCTCTAGATTATCATCCAATCCCTTTGTCCATTCCCCACTATCAGATTCCTCCTTTTCATATCCCTTAACCCTCCTATTTCAAAGTTCCAACAAAATATTACCCTCCCCTTCTTCTGTGCATAAAACAGGCATTCTGGGGGACACATACATGCTAGTTTTCCCTCAAACACTTTTAATTACTCAGTTCCTCAACATGCCCACTTTTGATTTTCTACTTCTCCACCCTAACTCATCCACAAAGATGACCATATCCTTGATATTGCCATTAGCCACAAATGAACCACTTCCATGTTCAAGAATCCTCAAATTCCATTATCTAACAATGATCTTTTGAATTTTCACCTCTCCTTCTGCCTTCTCTTAACAAATACTACTCTTTAGCTATACTCCCAACTTCTTAAACTATAGTTCAAGATCCAATATTCAGTCTTGTAACCTAATGTGGGGGTTGTTATATACTTATTTTATATACCTATATACCCAAGATCACATAAAAATTTTGTTGCGTGAAAAGGGATCACAAGTGAAAAAAGTTTAACAAGACTTGATCTATATCAAAACCTCCAGTCCCTTGATCCCTAAATTATCTTCCAATTCAAATTTACACTGTTTTCTTCTTTTGAGTAAGTAATCTTATCATTTCACTGATTGCACCCTGCCAAACCTCAGCTTTGGATCACTTCCATCATTTGATGCCTTCATTCCTAATACATGCTGTTGAATGAAGGTGAAGAAAAAATCATACAACTCTTTTGTTTGGGTCCATTATAAATTTATGTTACACATGCTCAACTGGGACCTCCCTGCTACTAGGCAATATCTCTTTTATTAACTCACTATCCCAATCTCTATAGCAGTTCTTTCAAACATTTTCCCTCTCAGTCTTTCAACTGAGAATCAAGCTTCACGTTTTTTAAATTTTAATTTAATTTTTTAGGTTATACATAGTTCCATATAAGTCAGGTTGGGAAATCAGAATAAAAGGAATAAACCATGAAGAAGAAAGAAGAAGAAAAATAGAGAAAATAGAGTACATTGATCCATATTCTATCTCAACATACAGAATGGAATGGAATGGAAGCCAGAGATCATTTGAGTTTGGACTTTATATCCCCAGGACCTGGCATATAATAAGTGCCTAAAAACCTAGACTTCTTTGAAAGATATCACATTTGAATTGAACTGACTTCTTTTGAATCTTTCCCCAAGGATTTTATTTTTAATATAATATTTTCCTTTCTTTACTTGGATCCCTTCACTTTCTACATCTCTTAAATTATAGAGTCTGCAACAAGACATAAAATCTGACCTGTGTACAATAAGGTCCTAAATCCTATAATGAAATCTGAAACCATTCCTTCAATTGCCCTTTTTGCTTTCTGAAATGGAGGGAAAAACCCAAATCTCCAAGTCTCTTTTCACAGTGCTATTAAGCACTTCATTAGATAATTCAGCATTTAACTATCAGTTTGTCTAAATACATGTTAGATGATTCATGGAGCCATGAATGAACTTTGTCAATAGGACACTGAATACACTCTGGAGAGGCAAAAATATATTTGCCAGCATATTTTCATATTCCATTTGCAAAACTTGACCTTTTCTAAACATCTAACTGCCAAGTTCTAGTGTTAAAGAAGATATTGCATTCAAGGTAATGAATCCTTAATTCATAAACTTTTATGTTTTGCCTTCTTTGGGGTGCATACTTATTTAAAAGGACAATAATGACTGTTATAGCAGAAAGTATCATATAATGAAGCTGTGAGATTGTCTCAGAAATGCTAATCTCTCTCCTCTCTTCCTGTTCTTTCCTATTGGGGAGCACACTTGAACTTGTTGGAAATGCCATTTTCTTGTTTGTTCAGTTCACTAATGTGCATTCCTATTCTGTTCAGCTTAGCTGTCACTATCACTCCAGACCTCATTATACCTATTAATGGGTCTACTTTTCACTGTTATTGAGAACCTCATTTTCATTCCTAGAGATACCCATGTAAAGGGCCAGACTGCTCATCAATTAAGCATTTCCATTTATTGGCCACTTGCACTCTGTTAGCAGAAGAGGGAAAAAACCCAAACCACCAATCATTTGCTTTTATCAACCACAGTGTGCTGCATGTGTGTCTTTGGGACAATTGCTAGAAAGCAATTGGATAGTTTTTTTGTTTAGCTGCCTCTGGAGCTGGGGACTATGTTTAACTCTTCCATCTCCTCTCCTGTCACAAAAGCATCATCATAATCCAGGACCATCTCAATATGTCTCATCTAGACTATATCCTTAACTTCTCAATTGATTTCCTCCTCTCTCCTCCACATAGCTGCCAAAGAGATATGCTTACCAAATTCTTCCCCACCCCAATTTATTAGGCTTTCTTATTATCTCAAAAGTTCAAATTTCTCTGCTGTTGAAGCCCTTCCCAACCTGGCTCTAACCTACATTTTCAGACTTATATCTCATTCCTCCTTGAACATACATCCCAATGTTCTCTGTTTTGATTTCTCTGTTATTCTTCACACAAGACAATCTATCTTCTAACTCCACAAGCTGTTCTTCATGTCTTTAATGCATCACTTTAAATTTAATTTAAACCTAATTAATATAAATGTAATTTAATCCTTACCTCCACTAGTAGAATTCCTGGTTTTCTTAAAAGATCAACTCAAAGACTATTTCTGACCTGAGACCTTTCTTGATCCTCTACCTACTCAATCAGTTGCCTTCTTCACCCTTCTTTGTACTTCTTTGCATATTTTGGTCAATATACTCAATATATATATATATATATATATATATATATATATATATATATATATATATATTATACACATGCAAACATGTATAGATGCCCACATGTGTGTCCATGCATTCACACATGTATTTTGCCTGTATAGACATGTTACATTATGTCAATGCATGAATGAATAAATGCATATATACATATGCATACATTGCTATCTTTCTTTGTTTTGTTTTTGAGAGGCAATCAGAGTTAAGTGATTTGCCCAAGATCACACACACATTCTTAATAGAATGTAATCTCTTTGAAGGCAGGAATTGTGTCATTTTTCTCTGAAATCCCAGCATCTAGCAGAGAACTATTTCCTTTATATGACATTCCATTTCTGATCCCAGCATCTGGCATAGAGCCTGTCATAAAATAAGTGCTTAATAAATCCTTGTTAATTTATTATTTGCTTCAAATCACTTTCTGCACTTCAGCATGGAGAACTTCATTCTTGCCAGGATACTTCATGTTTTTCCTCATAACATCTCTGTGAGGAAGGCAATATCCATTGTCCATGAAGGAGAAACTGATGCTCAGAAAAATTAACTGATTTGCTTAAGGTCACAGAGCTAATAAGTATCAAAGCTAGGAATCAAATTCAGATTTCCTGACTCCAAGCCCTGTAACTTTTGAATAAATAAAAATTTAAAAGCATTTACTAGGTACAAAGAACTGTGCTAAGCATTGGGTACCCAAATAAAAGAGGAGGACATTCCCTACTTTCAAAGAGTTCACTTTTTATTTGGGGGAAAATAAATAAATACAACATTCATGATGGCTACTAAAGAGTGCTCAGTTGACCTGTGCCTGGAATATTCTGCCCTTTATCATACTCACAGCTTTAAATAACAATATTAGATGGGTCTGGAATTAAGCTAAAGGAGGAAAGAGAATATTACTCAAAATATTAAAATATGAAGTCTATGACATACATAGCTGATGAGCCCCCTTCCAAACTGATTGGGCTCTCCTCTCTCTGAGCATGGTTTCCCCAGCATATACAGGAGGCTCTCCTTTCTCTAGGAAGGATTCAGATACTTTACATACTATGATCACATTGTTTATTGAACATAGAAAAATGAAAGAAAATAAATCACATGCTCTTATATAAAGCCATCTATTTCCAGTAATCCCCTAGAACTACTTTCCCTATCAGATCGTTGAAACAGATGGTGAAAATTTCTGAATTATCAAACCTAAACTCATGGAAAGGAATAAGGTTAATGTGGGTATGTGTACACGCACATAATATCCAACACTGAATCTCAGGATGGTTGATTATAAATAATATAAATATGGAAAAGGGAGAAATAGTAATAAAATCAACCTTCCCCATAATTCACAAACCCATTGGAATTGACAAAAACTTTAGGATTTGGAATCCTCCTTCCTGATACTCTAGTCTTCATATCTGGGTCTCTTCCCCAGTACAGGTCTCCAGCATCACTGGCTATTTGAACCTTGGGTTGAAACATCTGCTTCTGTAGTCACAGGTCCAGACACTACAGTGTACCTTGTGGAAGTCCTGAGGCCTAAAACTCAAGATCCCCTTTTCCTTGACCACATATCTAACTGTATATAACTGTAAGAGCAACTGCTAATTATCCCAACCACTTATGACCATGACTGTAAAATATGATTCTTGAGGGAAATAGAGAAAAGAAAGAGGCAATCACCTCTGTACATTATAGAATACAAGTACCATTTCCTGCACCAGGATGAATTTGGGGCAATATAGATGAAGGGAAGATAATAAGCATTTATGTAGTACCTATTATGTCATATACTGTGCTAAGTACTTTTCAAATATTATATCATTGATCCTCACATCCTGGAAGGTAGATGCTATTATTATGCTCACTTGACCACTGAATAAACTGAAGCAAACAGATTAAGTGACTTGCTCAGGGTCATACTGTTAGCAAGTTCTGGATTTGAACTCAGATCTACCTGACTCCATTTCCAGTAGAGACAGTTAGGAAACTTGACTTTTTTGTGCCACACAAATTTTGTTTTGTCCGTCTCTTCTTGTGGCAACTTCCTGAGTCCTTAAGGTCTAACAAAGATGAAATGGTAGTGTAAGAAATCCTTGGACTGGTACTTTATTGTTAAAGATGTTCTCAATGGAAAATAGCTATAATCACGGATCATTCAAGAAATGAAACTCTTAGAGAGAACCAAATTTGGCATGAGGCAGTTCAGATGCCCCTAATTCCTTAAGAGCTCCCCAAATTCTTCCACTTCAGGAGAAGCACTTCCTGTTTCCATCAGTTCTCCACTCTAGTACCAAATGCTAGACTAACCTACTGTATCCCAAGTTCTGTTTTCTGAAAGGCTCTGTGATCTTCACGGACCTCTCCCAGAATGCCTTCCTATTGGGGCAAAGTAAACTACAACCCCCAACTCACTCCCTGGCTTGAGAATCTTGTGTCACCTGGTGTGTCAATGATCATGATGGGGTTAAGAGTATACTGACTTCATCTGCTTCTCCCCACTTTTTTCTATTACATTAAAAATTCAACTGAACTGTTTCGTATCCCTTTGCTGTCCTCCATTTTCACCAACATTCCCTATGAAATTCTCCTCTATAGTAATCCAGTAGTAAGAACACTGAATTTAGAATAGCAAACCTAAATTTTGATCTACGTTTTGCTTCCCATTAGTTGGGTGACTTTGGGAACTTCTTCACTTTTCTGGGCTTCCATAAAGTTCCTTCAAATTTTAAATTTATCATTCTATGATCCTAAAGGTCTTTCTCTCCCATTCCTTCCATATTCTGGTACTCACTGAAACCTCATTTTCTACTAAAGGCATCATATATCTTGATAGTCTCTTCAATTGATTTTTCTTTCTTTCATTGCTCTGACACACAGGGTCATCAGGAGGAACCGACATCCTCCTTCTTTAATACTGCCATATTTAGATCTTCTTTTTGCCACTATCACTTATTTTATTGCTTTAAGATTATTAGCACATACCACTAATAGGTCTGAATTCCAAAAGAGATTAAAAAAAAAACAAAAAGGGAAAGGACTTATGTGTAAAAAAAAATATTTACAGCAACTCTTTTATGAAGGCAAAGAATTGGAAATTGCGGGGATGCCCATCAATTGGAGAATCACTGAATAAATTGTGGTATGTGATTATGATGAAATATTGTAAGAAATGATAAGCAGTATGCTATCAGAAAAACCTGGAAAGACCTCCATGAGTTGATGCAAAGTGAAATGTACAGTGTACAAAGTTAACAGCTGTGAATGATAACTATTCTCAGTAATACAATGATCTAAGACAACTCTGAAAGACTTATGATAAAAAAAATGCTATTCACACCCAGAGAAAAAAGTAAAGGTGTCTGAATGCAGATTGAAGCATGCTTAATTTTCACTTTTTAATTTTTGTCTTGAGGGGTTTTTGGCAGGGTCTATATTTTCTCTTACAGCATGACTATTATGGAAATGTTTTGCATGACTACACATGTATAACCTATATTGAATTGCTTGCATTCTCAGTGGAGGAGGGAGGGAGGAAAGGAAGGAATTTGGAACTCAAAATTTTAAAAATAAATGTTAAAAACTGGAGTAAATACTAAATAATAAATAAGTTTTTAAAAAATATTGTCAGCACCAATCAATAAGTATTAACTGTCTATTATTACCAGGCACTGTGCTAGGCAGTGGGGATAAATTTTAAACATTACTGTTGCCATCCATGGACCCTTAGGTCACTCTCAGTTCCCCATTTTTAGTACATGGTTGACTGTCTTCTATACCACAATTCCCCTTCCATTTTAAATACTCTAACCCCAGTCTACAGCCTCAACTATCTCCATTCTCTCTCAACCAGTCAGTTAAATGCTTATTATGTGCCAAGCACTGTATTAAGGATTGAGGATACAAAGAGAAGCAAAAGAAACTTGCTGCTCTTTCATGCAAGAATAGTCATAAGTTGGATACCTCTCCTCCCATGCCCACCACTAGATTTACTCCAGGGCCAGATTTCCTAATTATAGAATTGCATTTACCAGAATTTAGGGCACACTGGAAGAATGATAATCTTGAATGGATGCAAAAAGGTGTTGACTAGGAGATCAATGAAGAGAATACAAAGGATTTGAGAACAAAGACATCCATGGGGTCGGCCATGGGATGACAGCTCAGAGTTGAGCAGGGTACAAGAAGAATTTTCATCCTGAGAATAAGTGACAGTGGAAATATTCATTGTGGACTCATTGGAAATAGAAGTTTTCTAACAAAGCAAAGTCCATTTCTCTCTTACAACTAAGAGTTCTTTTGTTACTACTGTATACTACCACCATCATTTTCTGAAGTCTTAATGTTGACACTTAAATCCAGACCAAAAAAAAATGATCTTACCAATTTCCTAGCCCAGGACACATGGTGTGCCCTGTTCCTTTAGGATGGGATGCCTCTCTAATACAAGCAAATAGTAATAGTACTTTATTTGGTCAGTAATTGCAGATTTTGAGGTGCCAAAGGTGGGTTAAAAGAGAGAAAAAAAAACAGCCTCCAAAATGTCTGATTGACCAGAGCCCTAGTTTCCAAGAGATTTTTGGTTTAAACACTGATGCAATCAAATTGTGTTGTTGTTAGTGGCCTGATTGGTAAACAGCTGAATTTTTAATCATTAACAAGAAATGGGTTTATTTATGGCCACTTGATTGATAACTCATGCCTTTTCTACTCATACCTTCATTGGACTAGATTAATGGACCATGGTACCAGTGTGATAAAGGTGAAGAAATGGGACTGAAAACTTTGACCAGCTTGGGAAACTGATTAATCAATATACCAAAAACAGTATTTTTGTAGCCCTTAGAGGGTAGTCATAGACTGGAAAGGAGCAGAAAGAACGAGTGCCTTTTTGATTCCTCCAAAGAAGGAATATTATGAATGTTTTTTATTAATAATATTTTTATTTTTTAGCAAAAGTGTGGTCAAGAAAGTTTTTCACAGAATCATAGATAAATGGCTGGGAGGGACCTTTAAGTCTGCCTAAGTTAGTGAATTCTGAATAAGGTCACACTAAACTGTAAGATTCCATTTCTTTAACAGAATCTGGTAACAAAAGCAGGAATAATAGCATTAATTTCTGTTCCTATTCCACCCCTACCCCGACTCCTGACTTATTTTGCAACTTAAAGAAAACTGATGCAATAAACAAAGATCTTGAAGTCCTGGCTTTGAATCCTGTTTCTGACATTTTGTGTGTCCCCCATGAATAAAATTATTCATTTTCCCTTAGCAGCTCTCTAAGACTTCTAAGTAAGCAAATGAGGTACCAAATTACATTGGTGAAAAACAAAGTTTCCACAAAGATAGTCCTTTATACCAATAAAATCATGAATCCAGATTAAAGTAAAGGAAAAACAACAACAACAACAAACAATCTTGTAATTCACTGCAATAACAACAAAACCTTTCACTTTTTCTATATTATTTCCTTCTGAAATCCATTTTTGGCTGTTAAGAGAATGAACAGTTTTGCATGGACTCATTTGAACTCCAGAGGTGTATGCTGCTCAGGCAGGCTAATGATACCTGTAGCATCCTTCAAGTGTTTTTTTTTTTTTTGCAGCTTGATGTTCCAAAGCACATGAAACTCTCAAATGATGCAACACAAATCCAAAGCATCACCATATTTGCACTTTGAGAAGGGGAAGCCCTCAAAGATTAACTACAGTTGAAATATAAATTTAAAAGGCATTACCTGGAAAATGTGTGTCAAATCCCTTAAATTAAAAACATAATGGAATCTAATGACTGTGGGTAGGAAGTCCGCCGTCATTTTCCAATGCAAATTGTAGCTTGTATAAGCCCACTGACAGATCTCACCACATTGTAACTGAAGCCCTGGTGATGAAAATATATATTTATGATCTCACTGTAAAGAAGAGCTCTAGGGATATGGACAGCAAACACAGAGAAATATGTCTGAAAGAAGAAAAATATTAACGTTTTTTAAATGAGAGGATGGGCCAAGACAAACTAAACAGAAAATGGAGAAGATATAAATATTTCGATTAGATTTTTTTCTTGTTCCCATCTTTAAATTTTGAATATTTAAAAGGTTGAAATAAAGCATTGAAGTAGTTTTCTTAGGTAATGCATTTATGTCTGTGCCTCATAGTCAGAGAGCATCTCATTCTATAGAGATCACAATTATTAAGAAGTTAGCATTATAATTGACAAGTAAGATGAGACTCAGCAGTACTTTGCAGCATCCACATTCTTTTTCTAAAAAAATAAAACACATCAACCCAAACCAAAGTAAACAAAACAACAAAAAACCTCCTACTTGATGAGGATTCAATATGTACTTGGTGTTCTAGTTATACTATTTAGTCGATGCCATTAATCTTCAGAATTCTCTGAAGGGCAAGGAGGGGTGAAACTTGAGAGAGCAGGAGAGGGGAAAGGAAAGAGGGGGATACATTACCAAATCATTGTTTCCTATGAGATATTTTCCTTCCCTTCAAAATGTTCTCTTATTTTTAAGTTCCCAAGAGCCACAAAAATTATGCTGAACAATAACAGGGATTTGTGAAAGGCCTTCTTAAGTCACATTTGAAGGAGAAAAAAAATGATCCCAAGTAGTCCTTGAACCCTTTTGCCTCCAGCATATCTATCTGATGGTCTTTGTGTGCCTCTGACCACCTGCATGAATGCTGAAAGAGGTACTTTCAGAAATCAGAAAATCCTCAGCACTGATGTGATCATATCACTCTTCCAATTACTTGACATTTGGCATAAGCTGAGGTGCTATGAGGATTTAGGCTACAATAAACTAGGGCTTTGAAGCAATTATTCACATGATTCCAAGTTTTTTTTCAAAGCATACAGCTACTGAAGAAAACCGTTTTATGGCCCCAATTAGCCAGATGATCTGCCCAGCCCAAGTTCACAAAATAATTACATATACTACCACTTTCCGTTGTCTGTGCCTAGGCGAGCTTAGAGGTTTCCACATTATAAACAAAAGCCTCTCCCCCCCAAAAAAATTGGAGGGAAAAATCCCTGAAGGAAAATGTTCTCAGTTCTTTCAATTATGAATATTTTTCAGAGTGGAACGTGGATAAATAAACATTTGTTGGAAGAAATAGTTGAAGGCCAATGAAGGGTTGAAAAAAAGACCTCAATATTATGTAACAGGAATTGTTCTGAAATACAAGTTAAAATCGTACCTTCTACTAATTACACAAAATGTTCCCTATGTAGTTCAGATAGAAACCACTTATTTTACTCTTCAAGTCAAGACTTTTATTTCCATTTCCCCCCCTTTTCTCTTCATCTCTTTTTTTCAACCTGTCATCACTGCAAAGCCAATACAGCTGTGGGAGAAGCATCTGGATGCCATTTTACCTCCCACGTCGTCAGCAAAATTGCCAGCTAAGTTTTGCTCTATTATTTAATGGCAATGGTGAGAACTAATTCTGTCCTTTGATCCTGGGTGAAAGGTTGCAGCCTAGACTAAAGCTATCTACTTCTCAGGTAGGTGTCTTTTTGCAACCTCTTGCTAGCGATCACTTAAAAACTGGAGAAGAGAGATGGGTCTTACTTCCCTGCCTTTGCAGGAGACCAGCTTAGACTGAATAACGCTACAATGGGCCTTAGTGTACTGAGACTGAGGCCCTGGGGGAAAGCAAATAGCCACGCTGGGAAGATATGGCATTTGTGCAGCAGTAGGAAGAGAAACTGCAACGCCACCAATTATTTAAAGAGCATCACTGTATTTCTTCAATGGTGAATATTGAACATTAGGACTAAGCCAGCCCATGGGTGTATTTGTGATACTGAAGGAGTGAAGTTGAATGGGTTGTGGAATAGTGGAGTGGGGAAGGAACAAATGGGAGTGAATACAGTCATTGGACTGTAGACCCTCAGAGCTGATTCTATAGCTAAAGAAGGAAGGCATTAAAGTATGGCTTCTCGGAGCTGATCCTGTCAGCAAATAGGCGAGTCCTAAGGCAAGGCAGAGGTCGTTAACCCCTGCCTGTATTTCTGAGACTACAGGGTTCTGGTTCTGTCCCAACAACCCAATTGAGAACATTGACATTAGGAGGCTGTGAAGCTCCAAGCCTTGGCTTCTGAGTCCCCACTAGTTTTCATGTGTGAAAAGAGAGCAATTGGAAAGAAGCCAATGGAACTAAAATCTGAATTTGGGTGTAATTAACTGCACATCATGAAGGGCTGGTGAATGAAGCATGTGGGGGTGGAGAATGAAAGGGAGGGATGGTCTGTATTAGGAAAGATGCTCCTTTTCTTCTCATGCTCCCTAAGTGTTGACAACCCCCTTACTAAGACTTTTATCTCCACTTTCTCTCTTCACCCTGTATTTTCTCCCTTGGTGATCCCTACTACTTCCAAGGTCTTATTACTTCCAGGCAAATAATTGCCAAAGATTTATCTACAGCTCCCACATGTCTCCAGACTTTCCCTTGAAGGAATGCCTCAATCCTCAGAGCTATGGCTTTGAAATAAGAGGGTCTGGATTTCAATACTACCTTTGTCACTTCCCATCTGTGTGACCTTAGGTCACCTAAGCTCACTAACCCCCTGGTTCCCTGATCATTTAACGGGAGAACTGGACTAGGTGACCTCTAGAGTTTCTTTCAATACTAATCTGACTCTATTATTCTGTTAGCAATAGTTACCCGCAGGATGACAACATACATCTAGAAAGAGTTCTAAGACTTATAAAGCATTTCCTTGTCATGTAGTTAAGATGAGCCATTTTACAGTTAAGGAAACTGAGGTTCTGTAATGTTAAGTGACTTTTCCATAGTCATGTAACTTGTAAGGATCTCGGGTCTCTTCACTTCAGGTATGGTATTCTTTCTATAGTTCCATGTTGCCTCTCAAATCATCCATTCATACCTCAAAGTCATTCAAAAACCATAGTCCTCATCATCCATCAAAGACCTATCCCTGCTCCTTAATCCTTCATTTACATTGAGGATAGCACAATGTTTCTAGCATTGACAATCAAAACCCTATATCTTTAGATTTCTTTAGTTAACCAGTTGCTGGGTCCAACCAATCCTCCCTTGGCATTATCCTTCACACCCATCCCCTTCTTCCCCTTCTCACTGACCCTTCTCCACTTCAGATCTTTTGTTGCTTTTCACTCAAATTATAAAATAAGAATGAACTACATTTGATTAGTACTTTGCTGTTTGTTAACAGCATGCATTTTCTCATTTGATGTTCTGATTGCTTAGCAAGAAAGCAATTCATCTAGGAGTCATAACAAAGTCTTTTAACTCTAAATTCAGCTTTTTCCCCAATATATTGTAATGAACGCCTATTTGATCTGTAATATCTTTGTCACTGCTAAAGTGATCTATCTTAAGTTGACCTCCATACTCAAAAGCTGTCTGTGATTCCCTGTTGTCTCTTGAATAAATTAGAAACTACTTAGCTTGGAGATCAAGGCCTACCTCAATATGCTCGTTCTATTTCCTCTGTGGAATGTTCTGATTAAATTGGATTATTTTCTATTTCCTGATCTCATATTGCTATCTTCTTACATTTGTATACTTTATGCCAGAATTGGCCTCCTTCCCTAATTTTACCTGTTGAAATCTTCCTTTTCACTATACACTTAATCTTATTTTAATGCATCAACATTATTTGTAGAAATATTTTCCCTCTCCCTCCACTAGATTGCAAACCCCTTGAGGTCAGGGACTGTTTTCCCCCATATCATTTTCATATACCCATTGCCTAATATACTGCTTTATACTGACCATATTATGTACTTAACGAATGTTACACTTCATTAACTTAAGTTGAATAGAGCATTATTGGAAACAGAATTTTTCATCAATATTATATAATACTATACTATTATAGAACATATTATATTATATATATATTACATATTATATCATAGCATTATAGTAATAGATACTATACTTGGGTAAAAAGATAGAGTTAATATCTCTTTGGGGATTTTGCAATGTTGAAGTTGAAAGGACCATTATAAGATATTTGTTGAGTTGTTTCAGTCATGTCCAATTCTTCATGATCTCATTTGGAATTTTCTTGGCAAAGATACTGGGTTGGTTTGCCATTTCCTTCTCCTATTAATTTTTACAGAAGAGAAAACTGAAGTAAATGGGGTTAAATGATTTGTGTAGAGTCACAATTATTGTCTGTGGCCATATTTGAACTCAAGAAGATGACTCTTCCTGACTCTAGTCCCAGTAATCTGTGCCACTTAGCTGCCCATAGGAGTGCCATATTTTCCATACTATAGGAGGTAGCAGAATGAAATTCCTTGAGACTAAGGACTTTTTTTCATTTTGTTTTGTTTTATGTCCTCATGATACCTAGCACATAGCAGGAATAAATGTTTGTTGTTATTAAATGTGCTATGTGAGAAATACTATGAGGACAATAGGCATCTAGGGAAGAGGGAATCTAACATAAAATGGAAGTAAAATCTTCATAGAGGACATGGAAGTTGAACTGGGCCTATGCATAGTGTCTAAAAGTTGTTTTCTAGTTAGTTGTTTGTGTATGCATTTGGGGTATGTCTCATTTCTTTATTTAAAGTGTAATGTCTATGATGATGAGAGCAAGAAGTATATATCTCCTATATCCTTTCTTTCTTGAGTGGCCCAGTGATCACATAGAAGAAAGCCTAACTAACATTTGCTAGATTGAATTGAGAACAGAATTGCATGAAGGGACCATAAAGTTTTTGGTAATGGGTATGAATCAAAAGAACTTCAAAGGATGATAGCAATTCTGATAATACCCGTTTTTTAATCAGTTCTACAACTTACTGCTTTTTATGAAATCACAAACATCTTAAAACTGGAAGCAGACGAGACCATTTAAGCCAATCCTCTATAGAAATAGCATGGAATAGTAGTTAGAGCATTGGATTTCAAGTCAGGAAGACCTGGATATGGAACTGCTGTCAAGAATAGACCAGGAATGAAGGACAAGAGATAGGCTTTCCTTTCTTTGGATCCATTCAAGTATCTGAACAGCCATTAGACTGTCTTTCCCTAGGCTTATCTTTCTTTTCCATCCTCTCCACAAATCCCTAAAGAGCATGGTCCAGATTCTTTGGATGGTGTTGAAGGAGATACTTCATTATAATTCTGCTTACATGTATCTATTAATAGGCCTGGAATTCAAATTTTGCTCTCCTTACTCTTAGTCCAATGCTTTTCCTCACAGTACTGTGCTGTTTGTTTCTATAAATATTATCTTAAGTATTTTGGTTGAATTTAAAACTTTTCTTAGAACCAATCCCACATCTCACAGGTCTAGCTATGAAAGTCCCTCTCAGTTTTTGAATTGCAAGAATCAGGAAGAAAAAGTGTAGATACTTCCACTCAAGCACAGGCTGTGGTAGGAAACCATTTTGGAAAACACCTTTAGAAAAAGCAGCTGAGACAGCCTGGAAAATCAGCTTAATTCTTGATACCCTAGATAGAGGGAAATTTTGGCTTGGACTTCCTGAATCCCCTGGTGGAATTTTTATCTTGAGCCCTACAGTTCAAGAGACCAACTCAGATCTTCTGCTTCTTTAACAATGTTGGAAGCATAGGATATAGGCTGATTCTTCTATCTCAGGGTCACTAGGTCCCCACACCAGGGAGGAATAGGGGGAAAAAATGAGCCTTTGGCTCACAAAGTCAGAGACTTTGAAAAATGAAAGTTGTGGACCGTGTAAATATGGAGTCCCAGGATGCCATTTTTCAAGCCACATTTCAGAACATAAGTGCACTTCCCTGTCCTACTCTGTACTAAAAAGTTAAGGGATTTCATGTTCCTTAATTAAAACCTATCTCAGGAAGCAGTGGGAGGCACTTGAACGGCCCCTGCCCAAAGACACAGATTTACAGAAAAAAAAAAAAAAAACTTCCAACCGTGGGATTCATACAAGTGGCATATGGGCAATTGTGGATTTCTTTTAAAATCAGTTTCTGTCTGTCATACCTATGTAGTTACAAAATCAAAAGAGATAATAAAGTTCAATTGTATATTCCCAGTTTGATACCCCTATTGACAGATCTTCACACAGAAAATGCCATTTCGGGAAACTCTGATTCTGTGTCCCTCAGTAAAAAGAACTGAAAACCTCTCCTGTGTTGTAAATCCCTCCACAGCAATCCCTCTAAATCTGAATCTTTAAAGGGGCCCCATCAAGGTTCAAAGGTGTCAAATCGGGCCTCCTCTCCCCAGGTTCTGTTTGTGGTTTCAAAACATACTTCTGATACTGGGGGAAAAAAAGAAAACTACCCAAACAAGAGCTGCATCTGAGTTAAAATCCCAGCTCCCAAGCAGAGAATACAAGTTAACCCAAGCATGGCCAAACAACCAGATAGAGCCGCAGGGCCCACTGCCAAACTGCCATATTGCACCGAGGTTCTTAGGGTTCATGTGGAACTGTCCCTTTGTTCACCCAAGAAATGCTCTGGGAGGGTGCCCTAGCCAGGGGTGAAAAGGGCATGTATTTTGGGAACCTCCACAAGACTGTAGTCTTTTTTTTGCTAGATAAATGGGAAATGATCTTCACTGAAACAACACAGTCAACTTGCAGGTGCATCTAATTCTGAGGAAAAATTCTGCTTAGGAAAAAATGGGTGTGTGTGTGTTTGACTGGATTGAAAAACCAAGCAATGCTCTCGTAATGGTGCACGGTACTATGGTTACTTACGCACGAGCACAGAACATCTGAATGTAAAAATTAAATGGAGGAATGAGAGGGAGAAAAAAAGCAGGTGCTCCTTTATAAAGGCTAAATTCCATATTTACCAAACTGATTTGCATGAGGCATGTTTTCAATGAAAATATTGCCAGTCATTTTGCTGCATTTGTGCAACAGAAACATAAGGATGGAACAGAAGAGAAATGCCGTACTCAAGCTGTCTTCTTACACTTTGCCTATAGTCAATAGTCAGGCACAAATTCTCAGTTTGGTGGAGTTTTGGTTTGTTTCCACCTGTGCTATTTCATAGAGTGGTTGTGAGGAAAGAGCTTGAAGAAAGGAAAATAGAGTTAGAAGGGATTTCAAGGCTATCTGGCCCAATTATTTTATTTTTTTAGATAGGGAACAGAGGGATAGAGGGAAGAGAGAGAGAAAGAGAGACAGACAGACAGACAGACAGAGACAGAGAAAGAGAGATAGAGGGAGACAGAGAAAGACAGAGACACACAGAGAGAGAGACAGAGAGAAAAAGAAACAGAGAGGGGAAGACAGACAGAGAGACACAGAGAGGTGGGGAGGAAGAAGACAGGCACAGACAGAGAAACAGGGACACACAGAGAGGCAGAGAGAGAGGGAGAGAAAAGAGACAGAGACAGAGAAAGAGAGAAGGAGGGGGAAAGAAGACAGAGAGGGAGGAGAGGAGAGAGAAGGAGAGGGAGGAAGGGAGGGAAGGAGAGAGAGAGAGAGAGAGAGAGAGAGAGAGAGAGAGAGAGAGAGAGAGAGAGAGAAAGAGAGGAGAGAGAGAGAGAGAAAGAAAAGAAAGAGAGAGAGAGAGAGAGGGAGAGAGAGAGAGAGAGAGAGAGAGAGAGAGAGAGAGAGAGAGAGAGAGAGAGAGAGAGAGGCTTACCCAAGACTAATAAATAGCAAGCAACAAAGTCAGTATTTGAGCCTGTATCAATAGAAATGTTAACTCAGTATTTGGGGGTTTGAACCTGTGGAGGTTGGTTTGCATCGGAAATGGAACCTAAGAGCAGATAGCAGGGGTCCTCAAACTTTTTAAATAGGGGGCCAGTTCACTGTCCCTTAGACTGTTGGAGGGCCGGACTATAGTAAAAACAAAAGCTTTGTGGGCCTTTAAATAAAGAAACTTCATAGCCCTGGGTGAGAGGGATAATCGTCCTCAGCTGCCACATCTGGCCCGCGGGCGTAGTTTGAGGACCCCTGAACAGCATTGGAGCAGGTCAGCCAAATGTGTACCACCTACACTGGGTGAATCGGAAGCTTACTCTGAGTCAGTAGAGGGCACACACATTTGACTGTCTAGTAGCTCCAGGTTGGATATTCACCACATTTCCCCACAGTTAGTCATGTCAATAGCAACTTAACTAGAGAGAGTTCAAGTGGCACATTATTTTTCTTTTTTCCTTCTTTTTATTCCATTAATATATTTATGGGATAAAATATACATTTCCATAACATAGTACAATTTAAAGAAGATGATTATATATGAAACTGCAAATCTACTATACACAACTTATTGTTCCTTTCAACTATACAACAAAATTGTCATGCAAATTTCTTTTTTTCTTTTTTCTGCCTTTTCCCTCTCCTTGCCCTAAAGATGGCTATCATTAGATTCAAAGATATATATGTGTATGTATATATAGTCATATGTATATATAAGTAAAATTATTCTATATATACTTCTATTTATCAGTTCTTTCTCTGGATGCTGTTAGCTTCTTTCTTCATACGTGTTTTATAGTTAATTTGTTCATTTATAATAGTCAAAATAACTTATCCACTCAAAGGTGCTCTTAAAACAATATTGTTGTTAGTATATATGATGTTTTCTTGGTTCTGCTCATTTCACTCTTCATTATTTCATTGGAAAGTCATTCCATGTTTTTCTAAGAATATTGAATTTATCATTTCATATAGCACAATAGTATTCCATTTTTGTAACTTATTACTACTAAACAAGCCCACAAACCCCAAACATGAGTTGTCTTCCTTGAAAATGCTTGATCATCTGTGAAGCAATACTTGGTTCCCATAGTCCTTGACTAACTCGATCAATTAAGAGACATTTATTAAGTGTTTATTATATGCCAGGCATTGTGCTAAGCTCAGCCTACAGAATAACAAAAAGGAATTTTGGGCAAGTCAGAATTTAGTCATATGTTCAGAGCCAAGAGACTTTGGGGTTCAAATCCTAGTTCCAACTCTTGACTATTGGCCAGTCATTTAATTTCTCAGAGCCTAACTTTCTTTATTTTTTTCAAGGATCTGCTAATAAACCAGATTATCCAAGGTGATTTAGAGCCTCCACTATGTAGTCTAACTCACTTATTTTATAAATGAGGAAACTGAGCAGAGAGAAAATAAGTCATACAAGTGGTCAACAATAAAACTGGAATTTGAACCCAGGTCCTTGGATTCAACCATCCTTTTACAAGGCACCACACTGTCCTATAAATCCCACACGTCTATGGATCTTTACTTTAAATAGCAAAAGTTTTGAAAAATGACATTTTCTGTGGAAGTATATCAAATGGCTCACTCCTTGCCATGGCTTAATTCACTTTAATACACTAAGACTTTGGGGACACCCTTTAAATAGTCGTTTATTTTTGGTTAATTTTTATTAAGATAGATAGATAGATGAATTATCTCATTTGAACCTCACAATGCCCCTATGAGGTATTGTGAGGTTTTATAAATGAGAAAACTGAGGCTTGGAGAGTTCAAAAGCCTTGCCTATGTTCACATAGTTGTTAAGTATCAGAGGGGAAAGTTGAACCTAATTCTTCACCAATTTGGATTTCACTCTATCTTTCTAATAGTTTATCTAAGAAAGTGTTTAACACAATACTGTTTGCTAATATCAGATATTTGATGGGTCCAATATTTTACTCATTTAGTACATTTATAAGTACTAGAGTTGAAAATAAGTATAATTTTGAAAAAAGAGGTAGGCTTATAATGCACAGAAATAGATTTCCTAAATTAATTTCACACATATTTTGCAGAAGACCTCCTATACTTTAAATTATGGTCTGCAATTTCTAATTCATGATTCTAGTTCTAAGTGGTATGACGTTATATTTCATTAAATCTCTCCAAGCCTCAATTTTTTTACCTGTAAAATAAGGAAGCTACACTCATTGGTATCTAAAGTTCTCTTACAGCTCAAACAATCTATAAATCTAGGAAGTTCTAACTGCCCAGGATCTATGACAGAAATGGGATAAATTTTAATTCTGCTTCTTTATAATCCCCCAAAGATAGCAATGAAATAGAAACAAAGTAGATGCCCAATACCTGGGGAATGGCTGGAAAAAGCTGACATGTGAATGTAATGGAAATATTATAGTGCCAAGAGAAACTTTCTTTTTTGGTAAAAGTTAGTAAAGTCAGATGCTTCATGACCTCATTTGGATTTTTCTTGGCAAAGATACTATCGTGGTTTCCTTCTCCAGCTCATGTTACAGATGAGGCAAACTGAGTTAAGTGACTTGCCCAGAGTCATACATCTAATAAAAGTCTGAGGTCAGATTGGGAATGGGGTCCCCCTGACTTCTGGCAGGCACTCTATCCACTGGGCCACCTAGCTGCCCAGATTTCTAGGAAACTGAAACCAGAGAGATTTAAGTCCCTGGGCTTACTGGATGGAGGTGTAGAGCTGAGGTCTGAACCTCAGTCTTCAGGGTGAATTCATCAGTTTCTTCCATTGGGCCACACTGCCTTGGAGAAAACTTCTTTTTTTAAAAACTGAAATAAAAGTCCTTACAAAAGTAGATCTGTCCTAATGAGGCAACAAATAATCAACAAATGAGTCTCTCAACCCAGCCCAGGGGTTCTTGGATTAATTCCTCTCCGGCCAGAATGATAGCCTTGTTTCTAAGTCCAGCATACAATCATCAGCTACAGAATTTCTGCTTTTCAAATCCAGAGTGCCCTGAAGTTACACACCAAACCTTATGTGAGTGATTGTGTCTGCCTACTGGTTGATCTCACTTAAAGACTCATTAGCCTTTGCAAAAAGGTTTTCACTATGGTAATTTTATTGAAATGCTGAACAGTACAAATTTGATCACTGCAAGGATCTGTTAGCAACTCATGCAACCTTATCAACTGTGCTGGGGAATGAAAGTTTATTGCATAATAAAAATGTTACCCTTGGCTTGTGTGGGGCAAGTATTGAAATTTTTATGAGCTCTTCTTACTGAAAGTTATCAATAAATAACACACAATCCTTGACTGGGCTAATTCCAGATTGATGTGACTTATTTGATAAATCAACACGAAAAAGAAATTCCCAGTGCAATGGACTGATTGTTCAGGAAGACAATGATTCCCCATTACCTCCAGGATCAAATAGAAAAACCTCTATTTGTTATATAAAGTCTTTCACAGTCTGCCCCCTTCCTAAATTTCCTGGTTTCTTTCCTCCATTCCAATATATTCTACAAACTAGCTACATAGTCTGTCTTGCCCTACTTGAGGCAGGACACTTCATCTCCATCTCTGTGCCATTTTACCAGCTATCCCCATGCCTAAAATGCCCTCTTTCCTTATCTCCATCTCCTAGCTTCCTTGGTTTCCTGTAAGATTCAGCTCATATCACACCTGCCATTCCCAGTTTCTCTCTCTCTCTCTCTCTCTCTCTCTCTCTCTCTCTCGCTCTCGCTCTCGCTCTCGCTCTCGCTCTTTCTCTCTCTCTCTTTTCTTTGTCTTTCTCTCCCAATGCTAATAGATAGATAGATTCCAAAAGATGTGGATATACACATATATTTCTATCTATTTCTTGTATCTACCTATTTTTAAATATTTTGTCTTCCCCAATAAAATGAGATCTCATTGAAAATGGAAAGAATCTTTTGCCTTTTTTGTGTGTCCCTACCACTTAACATAATGCACAGCACATAGTAAGCACTTAAATGCTTATTGACTGACAACAGGAAGGCTCTGAATCCTAGGTTATTAATTCAAAATTCAAAATGGAGAAACAGATAGACTCTTTAGTCATCTGGTAGCTGTTCTGAGGGCATGAGACCTAAAGTATTATTTTAATTCTATTACCCATGCTCCTAGATATTCACAGCATGGAAGTCTCTTTGGAATAGCTTTCTTCCTATTGCCAATTTCATCAACACCATAAATATCTTTGTCCCAAAAGAAGCCAACAAGGCAATAAGCCTAATCATACTGACTTTAGAAAAAGATAAAAGAGTTCTCTAATACTATGTGCCCTGTTATGGTTCCCCACACACAGAAGTTGTAGAGAATGGCAGTCTGTGTTAAAGCTAAGTAGGGAAACCATTTCAAGCAATGATACTTGAAGGCTGAAAAAGAGTACAAAGAGTCTCAGTCTCTCTTAATATGTGGGCTAGAATCACCAGGACTTTCTCAATATGTCTTCCTGAGATTTTCAAGTTGAAGTTCCGGGTAACCCATCTTCCTCATTGCTGTTCTGGTGTGGGTCATTTGGAACTACTGCCTTTATCCTATGATAGTCAGTAGGCTGACTTGCAGGAAACTCATCAACCCTTCTAAAATCCAAGAGAAGTCATTTATAAATGGTCTGAAATTCATGGTCTTAAATGTGCTTTCAGGTACCTCAGCCCTGATGGGGACCATTAATATGGAATCTGACTTCTCTGGACTCTGTTTCTTCCACAAGAAGAGTTCAGTTCATTTAGATAAATCTCTGAGTCCTTATTATGTTTCTATTGTATGTAGCCATGGTCCTAGATTCTGGGTATGTGGTTGAGAATTGTACAAACATGAGTTTACTCAGTCATACCTGCTTTTATTAGAAATGTTAAATAACTGGGGGGAAAAAAGAGTTTTCAGATTGGTCCAGCCCTTTTTAGCTGACACTGATTTTTTTTTAGGAAATGCTTTGAGAGAATGGCTCCAGATCAAAGAAACCAATGTCAGAACATATATAAAATACCAGCGCTGCCATGATAGATAGATAGATGGATATAGATATAGATATAGATAGATAGATATACCTGAGGAAGTCTTCATGTTTCACTTTCTTTGTTTTCCTTTTCTTTTCAGCTCACCACTATGGGGAAAGCAGGGGAATCTGAGAAGAAGCATACAGATATTACTGGATGGGGAGTTGCTTTCAAAGAGCTCACTGAAAAAACGAAGAGTCATTGTGATGTCTAAGACTTGATATCAGCAAACTACTAGCTGTCTCTCTCACTAGTGCAATTAATGTCTCAAAGGAAAGCATCTGGAAGAGACTTTGACACCAAAGCTGTAAGTAGTTTCAATGTGGTCTTGGAGAGAACAGGGTTGGGGGCTTTCTGCAAATTAATTAAATGACTTCCTGAAGAATTAAGGAAGACTGAATTTGGTTTAAGTCACAATTGATAAGTTTCATGTAAGAGGACAACATGTGAGCTGTTGCATTCCTTTAAATATTGCTTAAAATGATATTTGCTCTTAAGCATCATTAATTTGCCTATGGCTAATACTTAAGCTGTCAGTTTAATTTCAAAAGATCTACTTAAGAGACTAGATCATATGTGTCTCTCTATCTGCATAAGAGCAAGTTTAATTAAGTTGGGTTATCCTAAACCAATACCATGGTTCATCTACAATTGAGCTATTTGCCTAGGATAAAATGCCAAATCTCTGAGGATTTGTCCTTCAAATATCACTTTTAATGAACATAAACATCACAACTATGAATGCCCACTAAGACAATAAATGAAGTCCAACTTTAGCTGCTGAAGGCAAATGGTAAGACATCTATGCAAGGCACACTTTCAACTCTCTAAAAGTCAATTACAGATAATTGGACAAATTAGCTGAGCTGTGTGACCTAAAATTAGAAGATGTGAACAGGGCTAGTTGACCTGCCTTAACTTCCATTGAACTATACCATAGAGGAGTCAGAAAACTGAAACAAATTTAAGAATATCCACCCTTTCATTTTGCAAATTTGAAAACTGAGGCTCAGACAGATTGTGACATTCACAGCACCACAAGATTTAATAGTATGTGTTAGAATATGGTAAGAGTGAAAGGGAGTGCATAACATGAACCCTTGCTACTAGATGTGACCTATTTGCAATATATAAAAAACAATTATATCTATCTGAGTCTATAAAATTCATATATGGCAGCTAGATGGTATAATGGATAGAGTTCCAGGCTTGGAATAAGGAAAACTTGGTTTCAAATATTGCCTCCTAGGCTTAATAGCTCTATGATCTTGGGCAAGTCATTAAAATTTCTTAGGTTCAGTTTCTCATTTACAAAATGGAGATGATGATAATAGCACCTATTTCACAGGATTGTTGAGAAGATAAAATAATGTAAATAAAATGCTTTGCAAACCTTAAAGCACTATAAAATGTTAACTGTTATAAATATCCAAAAAGAAGACAAAAGTAACTATTTATGTATAGATAGCTTTATAAACATGAGATCTTATCCTAGGAAGCCCTGTTTTTAAGCACAGGATAGAAGGCAGAAAAAAAGAGTTAGAGGGGGAAGTGGAGAGGAAGAAAGAGTCAATAGAAAAGAGAAAGCGGGAAAGACAAAGAGAAGAGAGGGAAAGAGGACAAAAAGAAAAGAAAGGGAGAAAGAAAGAAAGAAATTTAAAAAGAAAGAAATTAAAAAAGAAAGAAAGAAAGAAAAAGGAAGGAAGGAAAGAAGGAAGGAAGGAAGGAAAGTATAATAATATAAAATCTTACTAGGCTTTATTAAAACACAATTAGAAGTTTCCTTTTTCACTTCTGTAAAATCACAATAAATGCTTCTCTGACATAAAAAGATGCTTATATAATTTATGATCCCTTACATTAAGCCAGTGCCTAGTCTTTTGTGGGAAATAGTAAACAGCCTGGGGACTCTGCTTTTTAAGAGGTTGCTATTGCTTTGGCTGAGTTTAAACTATTAATTGGACCGAGGCAACAGAGAAAGAATACATGTGACTACATGATAAAGAGCTGCCACAAGGCTTTGCATGTTGGGAAGTGTTATACATCACCCATGCTGAAGCCTAGCAGATGTTGCAGAGTAATTGAAAGGGACTTTGGCCGCCATGTAATCTTCAGATAGCCCGGGAACCTCTTCA
The DNA here is from genome assembly GCF_902635505.1 of Sarcophilus harrisii. Classification (NCBI taxonomy): domain Eukaryota; kingdom Metazoa; phylum Chordata; class Mammalia; order Dasyuromorphia; family Dasyuridae; genus Sarcophilus; species Sarcophilus harrisii. The sequence goes on along the minus strand of NC_045428.1, from coordinate 399,652,424 downwards.
GACACTAAGACTGTTTTTCCAACTCCAGCGTTTCCCCTAGTGTAATTGGATTCCTCTTCTATGAGAGTAAATCCCCCAAATAGCCCAAGCCAATAGCTTTAGCTGTATGTACTGGGACCCTGTGTCACAAAGGAGAGACAGAAACATATGTTAAGGTCTCTACGAAGAGGCACTGGTTATGCAATTAAGAGAATTCAAATCCTAATGTAAGCCCCTTAGAATTCTTTTTAATCATTCCATCCAACAAAGACAGAAAAAAATGAATTATTTATTGTGTTAGATTTAACAACTGGAAATGTAAAACAGTTACATATATACCAATGTGAAGCTTATTATCATCTTAATTTTCCAATAACAATGAAAAATTTTTGACACTGCCCAGATTAGACACTAAATAAATGTTCCGGTAAGATTACATTATGTAGCTTTTGTAACTCAATGTGGTGGAATATTGCATTTTCCTGTCACTGAAAATAGAGTGAAATGCAGTTATTAGAATTATTGCAATATCTATATGCACATTTTCAAATATAAATGGGATCCTATAAACATAAATCATTCAACTACAGTGTGATTATGCTGCAATAATACAACAGGGACATAAATGAAGAGAAATGACATTGAACTGCCTTACTAGCAACTAGAGTTTAAAAATACCACCAGGAAGATCAGAATCATAATTGGAAAACTGAGTAAATACTGTAGCAATAGTTTTAACCCAAGAAAAGCACCAATTTCTTTTGAAAATGAAATTGTAGATATACTTTCCTATTTATCACACCAGGCACTTCCTTGGCACTGCAGAAAATAGGCATATCACTAGCAGAAATGAGGTAGGAAGTTAGCTCCGACTGAAGATAAAATTTAAATCTTTTGAGGTAGTAAAAAAAAGCGATAGTTTTGTTTGAGACTCCAAATGAGAGTTAAAATACAGGGGTCCCTTAATACACTGTCCTTTATAGCAACCCACAGGAAATTGGAAAGGGCTGGGAGTTTACATGTCAAATATATAGATTTTTTTAGTTTTTCATATTAAGTCAACCTCAAATCCTCAGCTGCACTCCAGCTGTCTAGCCACAATCAGGCACAACAAGGAGGGGAAGGGGTGGACTATAGAAAAGGAAAGCATGAACATTATTTCTAGCAGGGAAGGGATTGGGATGAGAAATGAGTTAGGTCTGTATCTGGGTTCTGCAAGATTTAGGAGTGACTTTTTAAGCTCTCCCCACCACCCTTTTATAAAAATGAAGAAATAGAGTACAGAATTCAAAGAATTCTGGAGTTCTTCAATCTCTTGACTCCCACAGTCCATCACATCATAATGTTGTTATTTGTCCTTTGTACATGAAGAGGACCAATAGCATCATGATGTTGGGGTCAAGGTACAATGCATCTGACTATGGCTAATCAGACCAATATGAGTTTGCAAGATCTACTACAGGTCAGGCATGAATGGTCTTCCTCCCTCCCTCCCTTTCTCATTTCCTTTCTCATTTCCTCCCTCCTTCCCTCCCTCCCTCTTTTCTTCCCTCCCTCCCTCCCTCCTTTTCTCCTTCTTCCCTCCCTTCCTCCCTCCCTCCTTCCCTTCTTTCTTCCCTTTCTCTTCCTCCCTCCCTCTCTTTCTTCCTCTCTTCCTCCCTCCCTTCATCCTTCCCTCCCTTTCTTCCTCCCTTCCTCTCTTCTTCCTTCCCTCCTTCTCTTCCTCCCTCCCTCTCTTTCTTCCTCTCTTCCTCCCTCCCTTTATTCTTCCCTCCCTTTCTCCCTCCCTCCCTTCAATTCAAATGGAAGTAGTATGCCAGGTTCATGATGGCATGCTTGCCCAGGTTCTGGATAAAAGAAAAATGTTTTCATGCATTTTTCCCAGTTATTCCAGTAGAGTGAAACAGAGCTGTTTGTGTGTACCAAATCATAAAGAGCTAGGAGGACTCTGGAAAAATCATGTAGTCTATCCCTCTGCCTTCAGATAGGATAATACTTGTGTTATCTCAGACACAGTAGCCTCTTTTTAAAGGCATGGAGTATATCATTTTATACAAAAAGAAAATCCCTTACCTGTGGAGAAAATACTGCATATGTTCAATCTCATTTTCAAAAGAAATTAATACTTTTTTTAGGCTAAAACTATTGATACAGCACTTAGAGAAGTAGCAAATGAATGCATGAATAAATAAATGAATGAATAACAACCATCTGGAAATAAATTGGGTACCCAGTGATTGGGGAATGGCAGAACAAATTGTAGTGAAATATTATGTAATAGATAGGAGGAATTCAAAGAAACATAGTGGGGTGTTAATAGAGTGAAGAAAGCTGAATTAGGAGAATATACAATGACTACAATAATGTAAATAAAAAGAAAAAAGCTTCATTGAGAGAAACAATTGCTTTTTCATTGCTCCTCCTCTCTATAAAGAGTTGGTAGTCTATCAATGCTGAATGTTGGATGTACCGACAGATTTGACAGTTGCACTGGCTGGTTTTTCCATGCTGTTTTTCCATGTATTTCTACTGCTTTCTCATGTTGTAAGGGAAGGTCCCATGGGGAAAAAGTTTATTAGGAAGTTATTTTGTTGAGTTTTGTGGTTATTTTTTCAGTTTTAACCTTTTTCTTTTTGGTTGGCTTTTTAAAATAATAGCTTTTTTACTTTTTCAAATAAAATGAAAGGCAATTTTCAACATTCACCTTTGCCAAACCTGGTGTTCCAAATTTTTTCCTCTCTTTCCCTCTCTTTCCTCCCTACTCCCCTTGACAGCAAGCAATCCAATACAGATTAAACATGTGCAAATTCTTCTAAACGTATTTCTATATTCATCATACTGCACAAGAAAAATCAGATCAAAAGGGAAAAAATACAAGACAGAAAAATTACGAACAACAACAAAAAGGTGAAAATGCTCTGCTTTGATCCATTCTCTCTCTGGATGCTGATGGCTCTCTCACAAATCTATTAGAATTGCCTTGAATCATCTCAGTGTTGAAATGAGCCAAGTTGTTGGGTTTTCTCAGAGACTCTAATAAAACATTAAAAATGAACCTCATTTTCCCATTGAAGATATTATCAGTCACTGAATAACAGAATTTTGGTGTCAGAAGGGTGTGGCCTGAGATGGTGATCATTGAAAGAGAGCATGTGGATTGGTATTCCTTCCATAAAACTAAAGTATCTTCACCACCACCACTATTATCATCATTATCATCACCACAGTTAAGATTTATATAGTGCTTACTATGTGCCATCCAGTCAGAGTTGCCAAAATGAACAATTTCTATCCCAATTATTTATGAGAAGGATAATAGGAGAGAGTGAATGGAGCAAGCATTTACTAAGCATCTGCTATATGCCATGGACTTTACAAATATTACATCATATTTATCCTTACAACTGCTCTGTGAGATAGATGTGATCTATTATAATACCCGTTTTGCACATGAGGAAACTGAGGCAGACAGCGGTTAAGTGATTTTCCTTTGGTCATAGAGCCAGGAATTTTCGATAGTTGGATTTGAATTAAGTTATTTCCAACTCTAGGGCCAGTACAGCATGCACTATGCCAGCTAGTTTTCTCAATTCTACCATGCTTATGTTCCAGAAAGTGATGGGACTATTTCAGCACCAAATATCAAGGGCAAATAAAAAGGGTCTGCAATCTAAATCATTGTTATCAACAGTAAAACTCACACTTGGACTTTTTTAAACAAAATATTCAAGCAGTATTTTTTAAAGCCCACATTATTTTTTCCTGTAATTGTCAAAGTCATACAAGAAATTGTGATAGACAGCATTGCCTCAGTAGAGAATGCTATTTCGATTTTTTAAAAGGCAATAATTAGCCTCTTTGTTGTCACATTGTTTGCTTGCTTGTGGACTTTACAGTTCTATTTCACTGGTTATGTCCTCTAGATTCATCAATTCTTCCTTCTGAGGCCATGTGTTCCCCCACCCCCACCCCAATAACGCTTGATCTCCTCTCCCCTTTATAACAGCTGCCAAGAATTCAATCTTTTCCACAGCTGGGAGGGAGGCTTGAACATCATGTAGGTTGAGCTCTCTCACCAAGAGTCACAACACAAAATTTAGTCATAGCACATTTAGGGGGGTGAGAGGGAAGGAGCAGTCATGGGAAAACATTGGCACAGAGCCAGTCTGTTCCTTGGGCACCAAAAGCAGCCCCTGACTTGATTCAGAGCCCTGTTCTCTTTGAATGATGTCAGGCATCCCACAGTTTGCTCAGGGCTCCCAATGTTTCTCTTGTACGGAGCCAGAAGGTTTGGATTTGCAAGATAGATCTGGGAGAGAATCAGCTCCAGTGAGCACACCCTGCCAAGGAGGCAGAGGAGCCTGGATTTGATAAAACTCCAAGGAGATCAAAATGTACTTGAGAAAAGGTAATGTTTCTAATCTACCAAGCTCTCTTCCTTCAGTGAAGGAGAATTCCTTATAGATCCCATGGTTTTCTATAGGAAGGACTAAGGGCAATAAGAAATCTAGGCAAAAAAGAAGGGAAGGAATGGGTATGCGGTTTGTAGCTGAAGAAGAAAAAAGCCAGATCAAATATGCAGTGAAATAATCAGAGTGAATGACAAAGAGATGAAAGAAACCTAGCTATTTTATGAATAAGTGATACACTAAGAAACAACTGAATCCTTCCCCCTTAAAAATCATGAAAAACAAATTTGTATTATTAAGTTTAAAGTTGGGGGGAAACCCTAGGGGTTTTTTTTATGTTATTGTTTCAGTGTAAAAATGTGCATCCAATGCTAAGTGTAATGAGCAGAACCAGGAAATCATTATACATGGCAACAAAAAGATTATACGACAATCAATTCTGATAGACACAGCTCTCTTCAACAATGAGATAATTCTGGCCAGTTCCAATGATCTTGTAAAAAAGAAAATCATCTACACTCAGAGAGAGGACTGTGAGGACTGAGGGTGGATCACAACATAGCATTTTCACTCTTTTTTTGTTGTTGTTGCTTGCTTCCATTTTATTTTGCTTCTCTCTCTCTCTCTCTCTCTCTCTCTCTCTCTCTCTCTCTCTCTCTCTCTCTTTACTGGTTTGATTTTATTTTTCTTGTGCAGCACAAAAATTGTATAAATATTTATACATATATTGGATTTGACATATATTTCTATCATGTTTAACATATATTGGACTACTTACCATCTGGGTCTGGGGGGGGGGGAGGAATTGGAACACAGGGTTTTGCAGGGGCTAATGTTGAAGAATTGTCCATACATATGTTTTGAAAAATAAAAGCTTTAATAAAGAAAAAAGTGTGTATACAAGATCCTCTTAGGGATGAGGACTGAATGAATCCCCATATGAAACACCCCTGAGGGCTATATCTTTCTATAAAAGATCTGCTCATGATGAAGATCTTAGCTAAGTTGTCTTCAAGACTTAGCCTACTATGAAGTACTCTCTCTCCCTCATAGTGCCTTCCTTACTCTAGCTCAATTCTGGTCAGTCTAATTGGCCAGATAATGTCTTTCTCCCAACTAATGGAGTATTTCCTTTCTCCTGGTTAATTGTGAGTTCACCTGGAGAATTTGTCTTTTTCCTTAGATGAATTATATGCTCTCCCAACTCTATGTCATATTTACCATTTCTGATGTCTATTGTATCCCTTTATTTTGTCTGTAACCCCTTCCCTTAAATAAATCTATCTTTTGTTAAAGAAAATGGCCAATGTAAATTTGTCATCTGTTTATTTTGAAGTAGGTATTGCTATGCCAGCAGCATCAATCACCATAAACTACAGTAAGATCTCTCACAAAAGGACCCAAGCCCCCAGACCAGGAAGACAAGCCCAAAGATGGGAGGAACAACAACTTAGATTAAAGGCATTCATTTTTAAAGGACCTGTTCTTTGCCCTAAATTTAGAACTTAGTACCCAGGGCCAATAATCTTGTGCTGAGGACATCTGCCCAGTGGATGAAACTCAAAGGAAGCAAGACAAGTCAACCCCAAAATAATCTTTTTTTTTCGCTTATTTTTAGACCACAATTTCTGCCTTTTCTAAAATAGTTTAAAGAACTATAGCAAAGAAAGTGACTGAATTTGAACTTGGCGAAGAATGGTCTAGCAGAGAAGTCTCTGGGGACTATGAGACCAATGTGTGATAAGTCTGTAGGCAATACCACCAGAAGATAACAACATCCTTGCAGTGTTGGAAGCATTTGTTGTTCCACTAGGGCTGCATCTGGGCCACACATGTTTCTAATGGTACATCCTTCCACATGTGTGTCCTGACTGCACATATCCCTTAAACATGTGTCCCTAAGGCAATACTGCCAACCTCAAATAGAAACAATCCCTGCTGACCCAAATATTGACTTTACAAACAACAAATTAACATTAAATTGTATTTGTATTTTTATTTATTTTGTTAAACATTTCCCAAATTCCTTCTGACTCAAGCTGAACTGGAGTTGGGGCCTCTGGGTTGCAGGTTTGACACCTCTATACCAATATATATATACATGTATGTGGGTGTGTTAGAGAGAGAGAGAAAAAAGAGAGGGAGAGACAGAGAGACAGACGGAGAGACAGACAGAGAGAGAATACATGTAAGCTTGTAAATATACATGCTCTTTCCTCCAGGTTATTTGGAGGAATGTTTTTGTTTTTTTCTTTCTTACTTTAACATTTCCTTAAATCCCTTTACCTTGAATGAATTATCTCTTCTGTCTGGCTACTAAAGGCAAACACCTTAGTGGGAACTCATGGTTTTAGGCAATGTGGATTTATAGAATACCTTAACCCTGGGATAGCCATTTCCTGGGAGGATCATTCCTGTGAATTGAAGGTCATCCCCCTTAACATTTTACTGCAAGAGTAAATGTTAAGGAACCTCATCAGAGAGTCATGATTATATAAATTGTGAAGACCACAGTAACTTTGCATATCCCAGGAGATACCTATGCAAGTAGAATGAGGTGGGAACTTAAAAAAAATATTAGAGTTTTTAGAAGAAGATGAAAATAATAGTGAAGGAGAAAATGGATGCTAATGTTTGGAAATTTCTCCCCATGTTCTGCTGCTTTTGCGTTCCACAGGATTTAAGATACTATGATGCTGTTTATTATTATTATCATTATTATTATTATTATTATTATTTTCTAACTAACAGAGGCAGTACCCACTAGTTATATATAGATTTTATTCCCAGGCCTGATTTTGACATGCAGTTCCAAACAACAGAGACACTTCACCCATCTGTGATAATAATTTTAGTACTAGATTGCTAGTCTCTTAATATTCTGGGAGACAAATAAACCTAAATAACAAGACCTAATCCACTTTTTGTGCTTATCTGATGGACAAGTTATTATCTGGACATTTATGGTTTCCTTAAATTAGCTAGGCTAGGACCAAACCATGGGGCAGCAATCAGAATGGAACTGAAACTTTTCATCTGTGGACGTGTGATAGAAAAGAAGAAATTTTGAAGCAACAAGTTCTGAGAGTGTGTGGTGTAAGTATATTTTCCAGATACTAGTAAATTGATCTAGTTTTCATAACACAACAATTTGAAGTCATGTGACAAACAGTGATGGGTCTAAGAAAGAAAGGTCTAAAGTGGAAAAAATCAATTGGTAGATATTTTGAATATTATTATGAGTAGTTTCTAACCTCAAATATGAGTATTTACCTACAGGTAAGAAATGGAGAACTTTCATAAAGGAAGAAAGAAAATTCTGGGATTACAATGAAAAGCTTTCACATATAAGTTATATAAGGATCTGATTTGAATTTATAAGAACAAGAGCCATTTCCTAGTCAGTAAATGGTCAAAGAAAATGAATTAGCAATTCTCAAAGAGAGAAATCCAATTCATAGGTCCATGAAGAGGGTATTAATTTGTATTTCTAATTTTTCCCAATGCATCTCTAACAATTGTCATATTTCTTTTCTGTTTGTTTGTTGGTTTTGTCATGTTTGCCAATCTGATGGGCTTAAAGTGGAATTATAAATTTTAAGTTGCATTTCTCTAGTAATTAATGCATGGCCTGGAATACTTTTTCATATGTTTGTTGATAGTTTGGATTTCTCTGTTTGAGAAGAAAGTAATTCCCTTTGATGTCACTCAGTGAGTGACAGTGTAACTCCCAGTCCAGTGTCCTTTCCATTATCCATGATCTTGATTGAAAGTTCTTTGATGCAGAAGAAACAGTCTCTGGACAGGGCATAAGCTTTTAGAAAATGATGAGAAGAAAAAAAGGAAAAGAAAGAAAATGATGACTGGGACTTTTCAAATCATTTCAAAATAGTTATCACAGTGACTCCCCATCAGGCTATACATTAAGTATCACTTGATGACAGTTACCTAAAAGATGACACAAAGAGAAGGCACAGTAGTTCTTTAAAACTACCACAATTAAAAGTAAATACTATTTGCATAGACACACACACCACACACCCAAGAGTCTATTGTTCTTTGTCTTTTTCGTTCAATAGTTATTCATAAAATGAAGCTAAACAATGTGTTATTAAAGCCAAATCATGCAATGATATGAAATGAAGTTTATAACAAACCTTATCATGTAATTCCTTAATCTTGGCAGCAAAGACCAACTAGTGTACATGTATTGGTCTATCTTTTTAATTTTTTAATGGGTGATGGACTAAAATTCTGCCTTCCTTTTTTTTTTCTTTTTTTGAACATTATCAGAAATGAACCCTCTGCATTTAAATATTTTCACAAACATCTGGCAAAAAAAAAAGTGTGACCCATTCCTCCTTCATAGGCATTTCTTTAAATAGGTTTGAAAGTTACCCTGTTTTGCTTTTTTAAAATAATCTAAAGATCCATCAGTTACGTGACATCTTTTTTTGGGGGGGAGGGGGGTCCTAGATCATTGAAAATTAGATAAAGCATATGATTAGCATCAAATCCTGCCCAACCAGAACTCATCTACAATCAAATGTCTCAAGACTTGGGGGTTTATGCCTGGCAAATCATGCTTTCTAATTGATTGGTGGTCACCAATAACACTGTTTAACTACTTGCTATTGTTTGCATTTCAAATTGCCTCTATTTATTCTCTTTTTAAAGCTGAACAGAAGCCAGAAGAAAGGGCAAACACCAAACTCGAGCAGAAACTAATTTGGTACTCAGAACAAAAGCCACAAAATATGCCCTTAAATCAGTTTTTTTCAGGAAAATGTGGGTTATGTTAGGAGGAGGATCAGAACCATGGGATACAATGATAAGGGAAGATTGTAGACACAGTTAATTCTGGAGAGATTTCTGTGAGAGGAGAGTGAGGAAATAGGATAGACTGAGCTAAGAAAGAATTCACCTCGGTCCAGCCACCAGGGCTATCTGGCATCTATTTTAATTAATTACTTTAAGTATCAAGCTTTATTGTTTCTACTGTTGGAGTTCTTTTTAGCATCCTCTAAATATCTGTGCCCTAGAGAAAATCACAAATCACTCCAACCTAATTAAAACTCTACACTCAACTATAGTTACTATGGTCCATGACAGCTTATGATTAATCTTTATATCATCCTGAGATCTAAGCCATCTGTTTCCAGTATGTGAGTGATGAAGTGGATAGAGCACTGGAATTCATCTTGAGTTCAAATTGAGCTTCAGATACTTACTAGCTGTGTGACCCTGAATCAGTCACTTAACCTAATTTACCTCAGTTTCCTCATCTGTAAAATGAACTAGAGAAGAAAATGGAAAACCCTCCCAGAATCTGTGCCAGGAAAACCCCAAAATAGAGTCATGGAAAATCAGATACAATTAAAATACTGAACAAAACACAATAAAAGTGTTTAGGAGAAGTAAAGCAGAAGAAGGAAGGAGAGGGAAAATGAATGACTTTTCTCAACTCCTCCTGAGGCAAGTCCTCCTAATTCAGCTTCATTACTATTGTTAGATGAACATTTTCAGATCAGATTTATTAATATTTAAATGTAAAGACAAAAACAATTTCACACTTGTTTCTCTCTGACAGTACAAATAATTGAAAGTCGAGTATACATTAGTTTGCCTAATTCTTACCTGTTCCCCCAGTAATAGCCTTCTTTTCTTTAGGCACAGGGGATAGAATATGAGGCTATGAGAGTATGAATTAGGAAGATCTTCATGAGTTCAAATCCAGTCCCAGCACATCACTTAATGCTGTTTACCTCAGTTCCTCGTCTGTAAATTGAGCTAGAAAAGGAAATAGCAAACCACTCCTGTATCTCTGCCTAGAAGAGTCAGACACAACTGAATAATGACACAATAACAACTTGTTCCACATGCAGAGTAGGGACAGAGCCCCATGCTACATGTCCAGCCCATCAGACTTTTATAAGGTCGTCACAAATAGCATCCTCATCATAGCTTCTTGTCTGGGTTGTTCAATATTGCCATGAAAACCCAAATTGTAGTTCAAATATGCCTTCACTCTCAGTGTATTGGGTCATTTACCTTAACAATGTGAACGTGCTCTCATTATCGTGTTCAACTTGATTAGTGTATAGTTGAACATTTAAAAGTGCACTTCAGACAGAGGAACAATGTATGAATGCATGATTGGTTCCTAATAAATTGAGGAGCCTCCTAATGAACTGTGAGGGATTTGGAAGGAACCATTACCCACTAGACAGGGGTATGGGAAACCGGACCAAAGCAGACAAAAGGAGAATGGAGGGGAGAGGGCTTTGTAGAGGAAGGCTTTTAACAGTTTGCCCTGTACTTGTCATAGATTGGATGACACACTAAGGGAAGCAAGAAATACAAGGAAACTGGGAAATCAGATCACTCAGGAGCTGAACTCAAGTGAAAAGCCATAGCTTGGCAAATGCATGAGATGGGTCTATATTTTCTAAAAAGATATGGGCAATTGTGCATGGATTATGAAAAGACATACTGGAATCCTAAAACCCTCCTTGACCAAGGATGCAAATAAGCGGTTTTCAGAGGAAGAATTACCAAATATCAACAGTGATATGAAAAAGTGCTTCCTATCACTAATTAGAGAAATGCAAATTAAAGCAACTCTGAGATTTTATCTCATATCTATCATATTGGTATATATTGGCAAAGAGGCCAAAAGAGAAAAATGGCCAATGTTGGAGGGGCTCCAGGAAATCTGGCATACCAGTGGAGTTATGAACTGATATTACAGAAAGCAATTCGAAACGATGCCCCAAGAGTCACTATACTCTTTGACCCATATATATCATTTCTAGGCATGTGCCCCAAATAGATTTAAAGAGGGAAAGAACCCACATACAAAAATATATATAGTAATTATTATAATAAAGAACTAGACTAAAAGGGGGACTAAACTTTGTCAACTGCAGTTGACAAAATGGCTAAATAAATTGTAATATGTGCATATTATCTAATATAGTGAAGGAAAAGATGAAAGGGGCAATTTTGTAGAAATTAACAACTTTTATGAATGAATGCAGAGTAAAGTGAGAAATAAGTGAACAATTTATATAATAATAGCAACACTAGAAGGGAAAAAAAAGAACTCTGATGAATTCAATGATTAGTCATGATTCCAGAGGACCAATGATAGCGCATCCAATATAACTTCTGATAAAGACATGATGGACTCAAAACACAGAATAATATAAACATTTTTAGACATAATTGGTGTAGTAATATGTTTTGCTTGGCCTTGCATATTTATTACAAGAAATTTTTTTCCTTTGAAGAATGGTGAAAGGAAGGGAAAATAAATGATTATTAATTTTTTAAGTTCTACAAGATGTGAGGAGAAAAACCCTCCTTGCTTTCTTAGGGTTGGATAAATCTAACTAATAACAGTGAATTCTACTCACTTTTTTTATTTTTAACACCAGAACTTGAGGACATATAATTTCTATGGAGTTTGACATTAAGATGTTGACCAAATCATTTAGGTATCTCAGGTTCCTCATATGTAAAATGCAGGTGTCAGACAAAATGATCTATAAGATATCTTTCTCCTCTTTAACCTGTGAGTCTAACTTTTCTCATTTCTATTTCTTTTTAGTCTACCATGTATCTCTTCAGTTTTTAAGCATATGAAGCATTGATTGTACAGTAGTAAAATTATAAAAAACACTGTCAGCAAGTGTGATTAAAACAGTACTTAAAATGGTAGGTTCATGTGGTATTTCTAAGTTACAAAAGCATTTTACAATACTTAATTTTTAAATTTGAGTCTATAAATTTTTGCCTGACTGTGACTTTTTTTAAAAAATTATTCTCAATTCATATAAGTTTTCCATAGATAAATTCTTCTAAACTTGGACATTTTTGCCTTGTATTAATCTTCATTAAAAAAAGGTATGAAAATCGGTTGTACATGTTATCGCTAACACACATTTGCTGAGTATCTACTATGTGTTAGGTAACCATAGGGGGTTTTAAAAAGCATGAAACATGATGTCTGCCTTCAAGGAACTCATAATCTAATTGGGTAAATAATACCTATGCATAAAAAAGTGATGTCAAGCAGTGGCGTATAAGTGCCAAATGCTTTATACAGTCTTGCATGAACAACTACTTGCTGAATGTTTGTGGCAGCCCTCTTTGTAGTGGCCAGAAACTGGAAAATGAATGGATGCCCATCAGTTGGAGAATGGTTGGGTTAATTGTGGTATATGAATGTTATGGAATAATATGGTTTTGTAAGAAATGACCAGCAGGATGAATAGAGAGGCTTGGAGAGACTTACATGAACTGATGCTAAGTGAAATGAGCAGAACCAGGAGATCATTATATACTTCAACAATACTATATGATAGCCAATTCTGATGGACCTGGATGAGATGAACCAAATCAGTTCCAATAGAGCAATAATGAATTGAACCAGCGAAAGAACTCTGGGAGATGACTATGAACCATTACATAGAATTCCCAATCCCTCCATTTTTGTCCACTTGCATTTTTGATTTCCTTCACATGTTAATTGTACACTATTTCAAAGTATGATTCTTTTTGTACAGCAAAATAACTGTTTGGACAAATACATATATTGTATTTAACTTATACTTTAACATATTTAACATGTATTGGTCAACCTGCCATCTGGGAGAGGGGAGGAAGGAGGGGAAAAGTTGGAACAAAAGGTTTTGTAATTGTCAATGCTGAAAAATTACCCATACATATATCTTGTAAATAAAAAGCTATAATAAAAAAAAACTACTTGCTGTACTTTTCCACTGAGAAGTCAGTCCAGTTGGCATTTCAAACTCAATATGATACTCATCTTGATATGTCCCCTCCCAATAAGTTTAATTTTCCTATTTTCTTACTTCTGTTAAAAATAATGCCATCCTCCCAGTCACCCTGGTATGTAGTCTCGGGGACTTTTTCCCTCTCTTTCATTCACATCTAATTAGTCATCCAGTTCTGTCAATTCTGCTAGCATGATGTCTCTCATGTCTGTCTTCTTTCTACTGTCTTCTCTTTTTTTCAGGTCTTTATCACCAATCAGCTAGACTATATCTTCCCAAATGATTTTTCCATTTCTTTCCCTCTACAAATTTATTCTTCATACAACTACCAGAATCATCTTCCTAAGAAATAGATAGGATCATGTCATCTTCCCATTTAAAAACTTTCAGTAATTCCCTAGGATAAAATAATAAAAATTTTAGCCTTGAATTTAAGACCCTACACATTCTGGCCCAATCTCTTTCAAAAACTTAACTTTCTAGTCAACTGGGCCTATTCTTCAACTCTATATTCTATGCATCTGCCATGCCCAGAAGACACCTATATCTTCTACCCCATCTCACCCATTCCAATCTGTTAGACTCAGTAAGAGTCAACTTCAAATCCTGCTTCAGATACTTTTTAGTGCTATGATCCTGGGTCTAATCACTTAACCATTCTATCCCTGTTTCCTCATCTGTAAAATGAGGGGACTGGACCTGATAACCTCTAAGTTCCTTTCCAACTTTACATTCATGATGCTAGAATCCTTTAAGCCTCAGATTAAATGCCTTCCCTTTCTATGAAACATCCCCTAATTTGTCAATTGTCAGTGTTCTTTCCTTTTCCAAGTTACTTTAATTGTATGCGTTCTTGTCTTCCCCCAGGAGCTCTCTAATAGAATAGCAGGTATTCCCACTGTTCAACACAGTGTTTTGCCATACAAGGCTCTTAATAACCATCCATGTGATTGAATTTAAGTACAGTTAGTAAGCGTCATAGAATTCAAAGGAGAGAGAGACAGACGTATAGGATGGGAAGGGTTAAGTCAAATCAAATCAAATCACATATTGATGAAGGTATCTAATACATGTCAGTCACTGTAGAAAGTGGTGGGGATATAAAGAAAAGCAAGAAGTAGTTTCTGCCCTCAAGGAGCTCATAATCCAATGTGAGAAGGTAACCTATAAACAACTTTGCACAAATAAGATACAAACAGAACATATTGAAAATAATCTCAGAGGGAAGAGTCAGATTTAATGAGACAAGGAAAATAGCATGGAGATACAGAGAACAGAACACAGCGGAGATATCTGGGGGATTTTTAGACCAGTTTCAATAAAATGGAGCTTCTGGGAGAGGTTGGGAGGGAGAGAAGGTTTGAAAGGTATGTTGGGGTCAGATACAGAGAGCTTTGAATAGTAAGCAAAGAAGCCTGATTGTATCCTGTAAATAATAGGGAACCACTGAATGTTTCTGAGCAGGTGAGTGATGTGAGTGCTAAGAAGGATGTCAGCTAGCAAGGTTATAGTTTAGAAAAAGGAGATTCTCAAGCAAGGAAGCATGAGTAGGAGACAATAGCTTCTATCTCCCCTTATATGTCCAAAATGTAGGAAGAGGGAGAGACAGAGAGGAAGCAGGAAAGAAGGAGTCATCTTTAAGGTCAGTCCTGCGTAAAGCTAGACATAGCTTTGTCCCCTGGCACTTCTGCTCCCCACTCAGAACTCCACACTCTCTTTAGTCTTCTTCCTGGCTGGAGCAACGTGCTCCTCAGAGCCCATAGGTTGTGAGCGTTCATGAGGACAGTGACCCAGGCTCTGTCTTCTTCTGTCAGACGTATGGCGGCCATAAATGCCTTCTGTGGTGGTCCATTGACCAATGAGAGGAAGGATCTAGTCAAGGGGAAGTATAGTGCCCAACAACGGTTGTCTTCTTCCCACTGAGAACATCACTGCTGTGGCAGAACTCAGTCTCAAATATACATGACGTCCTCAGTACCGCTATGATCTAGAATCCTCCAAGCCCTATTTTTTCCTTTCTTAATTGTCCTTCATTAGCAAAGCCCATTTCTGGTTATAGTGAAAGCTTTGGTTAAAGAAAGCTCAGCTTCACTTTTCAGTATAGGGTCTCTCTTTTCCTGTTACTGAGTAGTCAAAGTAAATTCCAAGGCTATGCAGATTTTTGCTGTTCCTATAAGAGAATTGTGCTTCACCCATGATACATTTAACTCAAGGATGAATACTCTGGATTCCATATTCCCAGTTCTTTTCCTTGAAATATCATGTCATCCAGAGAGAAAGACAGAGAAGGAAGGATGGAAGGAAGGAAGGAAGGAAGGAGGGAGGGGAGGGAAAAGAAAGGAGGGAGGGAGGGAGGAAGAGAGGAAGGGAGGGACAGAAAAAAAAAGAAATATCATGTCATCTTAGCTGTGAACTGCAAATAGCTGACAAGTAGACAGAAGAGGAAAATGGGGCTGATCTTTTGTTCCTACCTGCTGGGAGCTGGGTTGCTGCTGTTGGGTGCTTGATATCTGTAAGGGCTGATTTTGCAATGATGGTAAGTAAGGAGTACTGAGTTCACAAGTTCACATCACTGAATAGGCCATGAAAAAGGCCTTAATGAGAGTCATAAGGACTCTAAGATAGCCAGAAAACTACTCTCTCTTTCCTCCTGGTTTTACAAGTTTCTCTAATAAGGGAATCACTGGGAGAAAAGGAAAGACCCTCAGCTAAATGTAACAGCAGGAGTGCCTCTAGCAATCTTCTAAGTCTACTCTCCCAGAAGATCTCCAGGCAAGCTTCAGGGACTGCAAAAGCTTAATAACTAGAAGACCTACATGTATAACCTGCACACATATGTATTGTCAGGGGCTAACTCAGATCTGCCTTTGTCCCTGGTCTCATTTGCTGATCAGATATTAGCAATGGCTGAGGGGGAAAGGAGGCTGAGGGGGGAAGGAGGCCGAGGAATACAAGATGGCAAATTTACCATTTACCAAACACTGTAGATGTAAAAATGAATTAAGACATGATGCCTGTCCTTGAGAAACTTACATTCTAATAGGAAATTGTGGGTCTTCTTACCTCTCTAAACCTGAATAATATTTTATATTAAGTGACAGTGACTATTTAATTACTACTTAGCAATTACTAGTTGCCAGGCCTAGTGCTAAACATTAGGAATACAAAAGCAAACAAAAAAAGATAGTGCCTGTCCTCAAGGAGCTTACATCTATTGGGGGAAGATAAGTAAAAAGGAGATGAAAGTTAGTGGGGGAGTAGAAAGGAG